>NC_081380.1:12574522-12877647 GCF_030684315.1 Stegostoma tigrinum
GACTCTGACAAGCTACTTACCCAAACAGACAACTTGCTATCAATCTGTCTGCAATCTCAGATTTGAAGTTTATGCTCATTGTGCCAATGAAACATTTCCAACATCCTAAAGGAAAAGCCTAATATGTTGGCTTCACAACAATTCCTAGGTTGGAAGAATAGTACCGTAGGAACCTAAAAATAACAATCCCTCTTCAGCAGATCAACCATCTGCCTGCTCAGCATGTCCTTCAATTATGTCTCTCTCCGTAAGCATATCTAATGGTTTTGCACTCATTAGTAGAGCCCGCCTCAAACTGGTATTCTACTCCTTAACTTGATTAGCCTTTGTGTAAAAAGGTTCTGCCTGACCTCTTTTCTTAATCTTGTTTTACAGATTTTAAACTTGTGCGCCAAACATCTTATTAAGAGAACATAGGCCAGAGATTACTGATGGCAATAATAGAGAATGGAGACATATCACACACAACTGACCCTTCATTGCCTTTGATTTTAAAAGAACATGTTAAGCATTCATCCACTTTTACCAGCAACTATAATTTTTGTCCTGACAACAAAATTCTTTTTGATCTGATCAGCAGGCAATGGCACCAAGCATGAAGAGCATGATGAACACTTGTTTTGCTACTTTTGTTAATGTTGTGATAGGATGATCCCAGTGAGGGATAGAATTAGCAGGGAGCACGGGTTGTAAAATTATAGAACTGGATTTGGAGTAGAATATTCTGAACTATTTTTTGCTTCTCTATTCATTCACGGGAAGAGGGCATCGCTGGCTAAACATCATTTATTGCCCATAGGGCAGTTAAAAGTCAACCACATTGCTGTGGGTCTGGAGTCATATCTAGTCCAGGCCAGGTGAGGATGGCAATTTCCTTCCCTAAAGGACATCAGTGAACCAGATGGGTTTTTCCCCAACAATCAGCAATGACTTCATGGTCATCATTAGACTCTAAAGTCCAGATATTTTATTGAATTCAAATTCCACCATCTGCCATGGTGGGATTCGAACCGGGTTCCCAAAACATTACCTGGGGCTCTAAATTAACAGGCCAGTGATAATACCACAACACCATCGCCTCCCCATAGTTTCCTGGCCTGCCTTTCTTTCTGAGAAAACCCTATTGTAGAATCAATCCTGTCCTGTAAAGATAATCTTTAATCCTCAAAATTAATTAAACAATGAGTGGCTGGTTGGGACAATTTAGGAGTGCTTGGAGAATTTCCAGCAGGAGTTTGGCAATGTACGCAAAATATATGATACATGGGATATAAAAACGCAGCTGGAGCTACACAAAAGACGTGCTTTAGTGTCAGTTACTTCTTTGGTGCTTATAATGATTTTATTCTGGAGTCATTCTTACCTTTCATATTGTATAACAGCATAGGGACTTTTTTTTTAACATTTAAGAAGCCAAGAAAGATCAACTGACTGGCGACTTGATACAAGTCCTGAAGGGAATGAAAGAGTTTAATGAACATAATGTATTCAGGGGGAAGATAGGTCAGCACATGAGGGGAAAAGAAAATGATTTGTTAATGAAATCAAACAAGGAAGAGGGGGAAACATACAAGCCTATGTGCAGAGTAATATTTTTCACAATGAGCACAGACTTACAAAACATTTGCAGTCAAATTAATACCTTTAATGCAACAAAATTTCACTAACTGTGAATTAAAACTATTGCAAATAATTCTAGTTTCTTTTTCAAGATATTGAACAGAATCAAATCATTTTGAATTGATAGAAGTTAAGTAAGCCTGCCCATATGATAGGAATATAAATGCAAAGAGTCAGGCATTGTGACTTGTTTCTAATCAAAGAATATGGCAATACAACGAGGAATTATATCCTCCTAAACTGAAGAGTTAGGTTTACATTTGATGGATTCAAAATTATTTGAGCAATAAAGCCTCCAGGTCGTATTTCTGCTCCAAGGTCCAGGAGACCAGTTGAGAAAATTCTTTTCTGTGACTCCAACTTTGGGAGAAAATGCCCCAGATTTACCCTATATCCAGGTGGCAAGGCAAATTGCTTAAAAGACACTCCTCAGTGAGCCAGAGATTCATCCCAGCTGTAAATGGAAATACTAAAGCAAATAAAATGCCTCTAGTCCTCATTCATCATATTCCTTCACTTGCATTCATGTTAATTTACACCACCACATATCCTTATGCCCTCTCATACATTCCAAGCCAAATTATTTCCCTTTGTTAAATTCCATGATCCCTCATACACTCCACAAACTATGTCCCCTCCCCAAGTGCTATAGTCTTTCAGAGTCTCATGTCAACCATGTGCCAACTCATGCAAATCATGACCCTTTCAATTCCTCATGGTTCTTTATAGCCACTATGACAAATTAACATTGATTTATGCTAACCTACAATTCTATTGGACATGTTTTGCCTTTACCCATATCCACCAGAGAAAGATCTCAGAAACAATGGTAAGAGAAATAAGATAAAGGTTCTCAGTGTCTTTTGACGTTGACAAAGTAAAAAAACATTGTTGTTCATGAAAAAAAACATTTAAATTCACTCAATGCTTAATCCATTATAAAAATAAACATTTCCTTCAGGTATTTAATCACTTAATAAAACTTCCTTAATTCTTAGTCTCACAAAGACTTTAGAACCACTTGAAACTGTTAATAAAACCTTAACTTTACAGCACTCTACTCGAATAAATTTAACTTATGGATTTAGTCATCGGCCACTAATTCTATAATGTTACCAGCCATATGTAAGGGACGGCTATAGTAAAGTTGCAAGCACTAGCCTTTTTCTTCAACTAGAAGCTGTTTTTATTTTTTTTTATATAAAGCACTTTGATTTAAATGCCTTGACAACAGTTTCTCCACCTCTTACTATATGTATGTCCAGCTTCAGTGATCCCAAAGGACTCCTGATCTCTCCAAAAGGGCACCAGACTGTTCAATAAAGGGTTAATGGTGCAACTATGCTAACAGTAGCTATTGTATGTGTGTATAACAAGATATATGACAATGAAATCAGTTCATAGGGCACAGAAACCTGATGGAAAAGGGACCAGCAAAACTCTGTTATATTAAATTCGTATAGTGGCATATTGCACTGCGCAGAAACTCTGGAGGTTATGACTGTTATCATCCTCTATGCTTATGGAATCAATGCTAATCTGTTATTTTAATTCACCAGACTGCATTTCTGAACTTATATGGATCTGATCCACTGTGTTTCCAATTTTAGCATGGAGAATGGCTTTTGAAAAATAACTTGTACCAACTTATAAACCCCAGGTTCATTCCACAATTAAACAACAAATTATGGAAGAGTTGATTTCCATGCAGAAAAAGAAACTAACAATTCAAACAGGCTGAGGCACTGAATGAAATAGGCTGTGTTAGCAGTGATGGAGTGCAATTGACAGAACAGAGCAAAATCATCAAGACTGTCACCCAAGATAAACTTCTGTGTTTGATATGTTGCTCCTCATACCAGCCCTCTTTTGAAACAATCTCTCCTTCACCCACTAAAGCTTGCTTTGGAACACTTCCCCGAACTTTCATTTTATTTTTCTGAACTATATTTTGTACCACATTTTTTAAACGTTAAAGTTCCTAAAAATATATGATTTAATTTTCACTGACAACCTAATACCAAATGACATTTCATTGCAAAGTTTTCACTTATTGAAATTTTCAGTAATTCAGCCGATCTCTAGACTTCATACTTCTAAAATTAAGTTTTCGGTTTGTTAAACTGCTCTAATGCTTTGCAATAATGTCCTCATTGGTTAAAGCTTACTCCTTAAAAACAACTCTTCAGCTTAAGCCAGGAGAAGCTTATATAGCAGTTGAGTGAATGGAATAAGCAGAAAGTGCGAACCCTGACTGATTAAATGGTTTTAGTTTAATTTTGATATTTGAAAATATTTGACTGTGAACCCCACTACTTAGTCCATCCCTGTATAACTACTTTAATCAGGCAAATAGTATTGACTATTTACCCTTATTCACTTGCAAATAACACAACTGGTAAACCAATTCACCATGGACTGCAGGAATTCAAGAAAGCAGCAGGGAGCAGCAATAAGTGCTGGTTTAGCCAGCAATGCTGACATTTCATTAACTAAAAAGAAATAAAAATATCAGAGGATTGCAGCGGGGTGAGATCCACTGAGGTCTTTCCAGAGGGAGGAGGATAACTTCTTCAAAGGTGGCATCCTTAGAAGAGGCTTCACTGTTAAGTTGTTTTAACTGTATGAAGCAAGTTGGTCATTTTTGCCTGTTCAAGCTGCTGTTTGGGGTCACCTCCTGCCCATTCCAATCCAATTCACTGTTGTTGGCCTTATGTTCCAGCTTTGATAGACTTGCCTCACTCATTTTTGGAAAATGATTGGCAGCTATGAATTCATTGTCAAGGCAATTGACTTGACTAGGGCAGAGTTTAGGAATTTACTCTCTTAAAAGGCATTAAGGACTGCAGTGAATTTACAGCAAGTAATGGGAAAAGCACATTAGCACGATATATAGTGGGGACCATATCAGTATCTCCACCCAAGTACCGTAACAACTAATAGCAGCATAAAAGGAAATTCCCACATGGTTAGATAGACATTGTCAGAAATAGAAAGCATCAAAGCTGAAAGAAAATCTTGTCTGAAATTTCCACCAGAATTCCTCCCCTTGCTGTAACTCATTGGAAGTCTAGTCAGAAGCCTAGAAGAAACAAAATAAATGGTTGTTTATACAATTTTTGATGTATCACCAGTCTTCCACCAACATTACAATAGTAAATAAGGAGAACATGATGCAAGTTAAAGGCCCAGGGGCCCATCTGGCCCACTTCCTGTCTGACCCAGCAACTGGGTCTAATTATATAATCCTCGTCAAGATTGTTATCTAATTTGATTTTGAAGACCTCTGAGCTAATTGCCTGCTAGCCTCCTTTGGTAAGCTAATGGCCCAAACAGTACACTGTTTTCCATGAAATATTTAAGCAGTACTGCACATACCCGGTTCTATTGGCTATATCATTTATATATGTATCTGTCCAGTACTGATGGAGTTAGGTCACAGCATGTCAATTTTCTTCCTTGGCTGCAGAAAAAAAAAGTCTTAATTGATACTCATGAAAATGATAAGTTTGTCCCTGATTCACCCTGTGACTCACTGAATTTACAGATCCAAAAGAACCAAGGCTAAATACTGGTGTGCTTTGAGCTGAAGGTCTCAGCTGAGTTTCTGGTCTGATTATCATCAAAATATCCAGCTTCTAACTGTCCATCTTTCAAGATGACCTGAGATATCGAATGATGATTGCTCTCTGAATATCTAAAAGAATTATAGATACAGATGAGGGTGACTTTTATATTTGCCACAATTACATTAAACTAGCTGAAATGCTAATAGTAATGATTCTAACAACAGTTAAATTGCAAACACTCTTAATAACTTTATATCTTGCTCACCAGAAATATGTTGAGCAGTTTAATATTTAATATTCAATAATCTAACTCTTGCATACAGATTTAAACACCTCCAACAAATTAGTATTTGATTGCTTCCTACAGAAAAAAAATTATGTATAAATGTATTTAGAATTAAATAAATACAATTAGAGTGAAAGAATATTTGTAGTCACAGGTAAAGAATTTACACAATATAACCATGAAATAGCTGCACTGTTGCCAGTATCCCATCACGAAGCCACCCTTTATTTACACATACACACTGCACGGACTCTGACCAGCTAGCTCAGAGCCAGTCACTAATTCCTGTTTGTATTTGTCAGCCAGGGATCCCTGATTGGACCAGGTTAACAGCCTCAATCAGGGAACTCATACTCAATGTGATCCACCTGACTGACCTCGTTCCAATCACTACAAACTGTGTATGCAAAATATATGCTGAATGCACATATAAAAATGTAAATATACTAAAAACAGGATTAGATAGAGTAATTATTATCAGTGCGTGGAAGGACATTTAATAAACTGCATATTGAATGAGTGCACATGAACATGCATAGACCAAATAACGTTGGAATCAATATCAGACATTACCATCAAACAATGCTGCAGTTTAATCAAGTAGCTCAAAAGGTTTCTGTGGAGCATGTGATAGATGTTATGTTAACTGTGGGGAAATTGGGGGTTAATTGTATTCGTTTGGTGAGTATTAGCTGGGGATTCACCAGTAGTCCTTGATGATGTAGGAGTGCTTTGTGGTACAGTGATAATGTCACTACCTCTAGCACCAATCAAACTATGTTCAAGTGCTCTCCTCCTACACATCCACCCCCCAAAAAACAAGGTGTGATGATTACAGCAATGTTTTGTAACATTTCCAAACAGGTTGATGAAAGCATTTTGTTTTTGTCTAAAAAGGAGCAGGCTGAATTGGGTTTTTAGTAGAGGAGTATGATGCATCACTTTTAAGCTACCTGTTTTCTAAAACAGAGAACCAATGTCAACCTAGAGCAGGAACTGAGGGTTGTAAAGGGTGACAAATCCTACAGGCCCCCAAATTGAGGTTGAGGAGATTTTACTTCCCCGACTTTACTAATGTAACAGGGTTGTCTGTCTGCTGTGCAAATCCAATGGAAATGATGTCCAGCCATCAGAATTGTTGGGCTCAAGTTACCACTGAGAATCCACAGGAAGTCAGCAGCAAGTAGAGTGAAGTAAGCTTCAAGCCGGGGGAATGCAAGATATATTTGTGGAAGCCATGATGAGTCGTATGTGCCTTCATAGAGACTTTAACCTGGGCCAGGATAGTTGCTGCTGCTGCTTTCAGCATTGTCTTGGTAAGCTGGAGACCATGAGGTTACAACAATATGTGGAACAAAATGACACGCTCAAGTTGCAACACTGAAGTCCCCACTCCATTGAGGCAGTGGCTTCCCAGGTAGGTAAAATAATAGAGGGAAACGTGAATATAGCAGAAGTCACATTTTAACCATATTGCAAAAAAGCTTCACACCCACCAAGATAGTAGGAACTGCCGATGATTTTGTTTTCTGAAGAAGGGTCTAGACCCGAAACGTCAGCTCTCCTGCTCCTCTGATGCTGCTTGGCCTGCTGTTTTCATCTAGCTCTACATCTTGTTTTCACAGTGACCAAATGCTTTTGAACTATAGCCATTGTTGTTTGGTGGATATCAATGTCTAATGTGTGCACAGGGAGTGAGATAGAAATACAATTTATATTTTTATCCTTAATGGATAAATATTGGCCAGAAAAGCAAAAGAACTGCTCAGAGACCAGCATTGCCTCACCAAGTCACCCTTTATGTATAAATGCACAGTATACTAGCTGTGACCAGCCAGCTTGGAATCAGTCCGTGAAGTCAGGAGACTCTCTGAATCCCCTGTTTATATCTGTCAGCCAGGGCTCCCTGATTGGCCCAGGTTAGCAACCCCAATCAAGGATCTCATTGTCAATAAGATCCAACCATTACATAATCGAGAGAAATTCTTTTCTGTTATCTAATAGTGCTTAGGACCTCTTCCATCCACTTGGGCAGATACATGACTACTTTGTTTTAACATTTCATACAATAGCTGAGACCACACACATTGCAACATTCCCAAAAAAATGCACATATTGAGCAAAATTTTAGATTCCAATCAAGGACGAAAGTGAAAGAGAGAAGGTCTGAGAACAGGTGTGACATACTTGGTTATTGGTGTATTCCTACCCCAGGGGTACCTTTGTTGAAATAAAAATGGAAGGAGACAGGATGGGGGTAACCATCCTGGAGCAGCAGGTGGCCTATTAGACTTAACAAATGGCCATTTAAGGCTTTTGCAGAAGCTGACTGGAAGTCTCATGCCCAACCCCACCCCAGCTCCACACAGTCAGGAGATGGAGGCAGACTTTGTTGGGCCAAAACTATCGCACTTTAGACCCTGTCCCATTGTGCCACAGCTGTGACCACTGCTCATGGTTTGTCCCTTTACAGCAAAGCCTTTCTAGTTGCATCCTTTATAAATTGAAGTCTTTTCTCCCCAGAGGTTATTTCCAAAACAATTTATTTTGTTGATCTTCCTCATTCTCTTTGAAGATCAGTGTTACTGTTTCTGAATTTGAAATAAGCTCCCCAGTCCTCATTCATCACTTCTTTCAGAACCTCATTCGGCAAATGGGTCCATTGGATCAAGAAGTACTATAGAAATCTATTTATAATCAAACAGAAAGAAAATTCTTTATAAGGGAATATATAGTATCTATAAACTTTTAGCAACTTGTAGACGTGAATTCAAATATTTGGCATGAGTTGGAATGTAGTTGTTTTTATCCAAAACACTCTGCTATCAAGTAACACCCTAAAGTTCCAGAGAGGAGCATGATTTCAACAATGGATTAGAAAGCTGAAAGATTGAGCAAACAGGAATTTGAAAGAATAGTGCCGAGACAATCTCTTTAAAGAATCAGATGAATCCCAAATGTCTCATGTTTGCAGGAGCTTAGACTCTTCAGGTAATGGATAGCACAAAGATACTGTGAATAGAATAGAGAAATGTTCCTGAATTTCATAAGAAATCAGAATTGCACCATGATGAAACCAGCAAGTTATTCTTCGTACTAGGTTTTGTAGGAGCCAACTGATAGGAACTGGTTAAGATTTTTAGACTTTGACCAATGATACATCCTACGTATACAGAAAATTAGAGGAGTAAATTTTCAGCATTGAACTATTAAAAGAGACGGAGTCAGAAGCCTATGTTTTCAAAACAGAATGCACTATTTAACTGAATAATTGGCAGCAGGCAGATAAATTAATATCCAGACAGATCTCATTTGTTGGAAGACACACAGGTCAATGTGTGTGAGAAAGTCATTAAGCTGCCATTAAGAGTCCTGAATTTGATCCATTATTGCCAGATAACCTGTTGCAAGACTCTAAATGTGCATGCATAAGTTATCAGCACATCTTTCTCTCCTTTTTACTATTATTAGATTTTGGCTGTACCTCAGCTCCCAGGGATGAATTGATTAAAAAGGACAAAATTAATAATTAATTTTTAATGAAAACGATTTTAAATCCAGTAATTTCAAGACATGCCTACAAATGTTAAATACATAGGAAGCATAATAACATTGGTGCTGAGAACAAGAAGATAATGCTAGGGCATAGAAGGATAATCACTATAATAACTGCTAACTACATTGGCGGCTGTGCCTTCAGCAGCTGATGGTCTAAACTCTGGAATTTCTTCTTAAACTTCTGTCATTAAGAGCCTTCTTAAAATTCACTCATTTGATCAAGTTTTTTATTTCACCTAACCTAATAACTCCTCATGAGATTGAGTGAGATTAATATCCTATTTTGTAGCAGTAGTCATTTGGGAGTCGAAAACAGAGAAGGTGGCATAATTTCTAAATAAGTCACTTAGGACCGAGATAATAATTTTTACATCGTTCTGTGAATCTTTGGATTTCTCTTCACAGAGGGCTCTGGAAGATTATTGAGTGTTATTGAGTGTATTTAAATTAGTGTGGGTAAAAAGATGGCAACTGAGTAGGAGTCTCCAGCCAGATCTTGTCCACTCCGTCCATTCCTTTCTTTTCTCCTATTTCCTTCGTGTGTTTTTTCATCTGTTCTGTCTATTTCCTTGGCCAGGAGCCTGGAGCAGGGTCGGCAGCTAATGGTGTCCAGAACAGAGTGGAGATGTTGGCGAATGGCCTGGAGCGGAGATGGCTACCTGTTGAGAGCTGATGGAACCTGGTCAGACCACACGGATGCCCTTACAGGAAGGTTCAGAGATAGAAAGAACTGCCGATGCTGGAGTCAGAAATAACACACTGTGGAGTTGGAGAAACACAGCAGGCCAGGCAGCATCAGAGGAGCAGTGAAGTCAACATTTCAGGTCGGGACACTTCTTCAGAAGACCCAGCCTGAAATGTCAGCTCTCCTGTTCCTCTAATGCTGCCTGGCCTTCTGTGTTCCTCCAGCTCCACACTGTGTTAGCTCTTGTAGGAAGTCTTTATTTTGCTGTCTCAACTTTTTTTTTGTATCTGTGATTTGTACCTAGATACACAGTACCCAAGATGGCACTGTTTGTTGGCCACATTGTAAACTTTTCACTGTATGTCTGATAATTCGTAACTTGCGTACACATGACAACAAACCTCATTTTAATTCTATTTCTAGAGATTGACAGATTCCTAAATGCTAATACACAAAGGGATATGGGGATATTATGAATAATAGAAGCATTGAGCTCAATGATGATCCATGATTATATTGAATGGCAGAGCAGACTCAACAGGCGAAATAGCTACTCCTGCTCCCACATCTTTCTGCTCCCATTCAAGTGACTTCTTATCGGAAAGGTTTTGTGAACTGGAGCCATTGCAGCATTTCAACTGTGCGCTTTAGTGACAGGAGAAATAGCTCCCAGCCTAGTTATCATTTCCAGCTGAAGTTAGACTTACTTCATTAATTGGCGTAATATCTTCCTTGGCCTGCCGAGACATACAAATTTAACATCTTTTGTTTTCGAAGCAATACAATATTTTGCCTTAAGCCTTCCTGCACTAGTATATAATTTTAGAAAATCTTTTCTGAAATCACTTTGATGCTTTTAGAAATCCTCAGACGTCTGCATCATTGGGCAAAACCATCCTTAATTACCCTTGAACTCCGTGCCTTGGCCATTTTGGAAGGTGGATAAAAGTCAATCACAATGTTTTGGATCTAAAGTTACTTTTGAATCAGACTGGGTAAGATTAGCACATTTTTTCTCAAAAGGATATTGGTGAACCAGATGGGATTTTTTGCTGAAGTTTCACGGTCAGTATTACTGAGACTGGCTTTATATTTCAAGTTATATTAATTAACCCTAAATTCCAACAACTACTATGGTGAAATTTGAACTCACATCTCCAGAGCTTACAGCTACTGGTCCAGTAAAATTCCTACTATTCACTAACCTACCACCTCGTTGTTTAGCTTCTTCTGCTTTCCTATTAAGACTAAAGCCTAAAAAAAACTCTACCTAAAAACAGAAATTCCTGATAATGTACAACATGCAGTGTTTCCAACACTTGGCTTATACTGGAAAGTTTCCCGTGACTTTCCCTTGACTTTTAATTCAGTCCCCCTTGGACCATGCATTTGAGTCCATTCAGGCAATGAGTTGATAATTATGATTCATTGTATGATAAAACTGTTACACTTGCTTCAATATCCAGTTTAAATACCGTATTGTGTCCATTGGTAAATATATGATTCAATGTGAAAAATTAGGTCTATTGCTATGGCAAAAGTAATTTTATGGTTTTTCTTCTGGTGGAAATCTTTCAAAGTCATTAATAACTTTTTCTGTATCGACTTTTTCTTTCAAATCTTTGAAGATAAAAAGCTTTGCTTTGACACATGTTCCTAGAAAGCTGAATTTTCTTGTACTGAAGGCATTCTGCTTTGCATTTCGGATGCTTTTCACATCCTTGGAGCTCTATGGTGCCACTGTCATGACAGGGTTTATGCCATGCTGTCTTCGCAGATGCTTCTTAAGTCGTCCTATATGGTCACTGGAGGTTTCTTCAACCAAACTATTTCGCCACCTCTCAGAATTGCTCTTTTTTTTATGGATCCCTGCTTGTCTCACCATCAGCATTGTTTTCTTCCAGGGTGATATTTCCCTCAGGCTGCAATAATCTAATGGGGATTCATCAGCAATAGTGACTACAATGCAATCTCCATATCTGCATCCTCCAACAAGCCTGTAAAAATCATGAATAAAAATTGTTCGCCAACCTCCTGTACAGTTTACCCCCTTTAACAATCTTGTCAGGTTGATATAGTTGATATTTTATGACTTCAACAAATTTATCTGGTATCTCATTTATGACTCTTACAATAACATCAACTCATATTTTTGTGATTGAGGAATTGTTGGCTTGTTAAATTTCAGATTTTCTGTTGAATCCTGAAGCAATTTGGCACCTCAAGAATCCTTCCTCCAAAATCCCCAGTTTTGTATTCAATTCAGTCCTTCAATGTACTCAAGGCTCTCGAGCCATGTAACTTCAGGAGCTATTGCTTTTCTAGGCATTCTTGGTAGTTTACTTATTTTTTTATTTCTCTTCCAATATTTAGAACTTCCCTGCACTACTCACCCTTGTAATAACTTCCTTGTGATACTGTCTTTCATTGAGAATCTTTCTACTGGATTAGACTTTTAAAAATTATGTAAAATCATGAAAAGCACCTCTACTTTAAAATATTTCAATAATGTTTTCACTCATTTTCCCCAAAGCATTAGTCATTTGTTACCATTTCTTATTTTTAGTCTTCTTTTCAGTCTGGCAGTCCTCCATTGGTAATAGCTTCAGATCTGGACTGCACGATTTATAATTTTAAGCTGTCCCTTCTTGGATACTGGATTTCCTTGTGCTCATGAAATTGATTTCTTTGCCCTGTTTAAGGCCCACCTACCAGATCCTCCAACTTTGTTTGATCTGCTGACCTGAAACTGGGCCAATATTTTCTCAGTAGCGTTATGAGGAATTGTCACCCAACCAGAAACATTAACTCTGATGTTTTCTCGGTGCTGCCAGACCTGCTGAGCTTTGCCAGCAACTTCTGTTTTTGTCCCTGACTTTCGACAACCACCGTTCCTACAGTTTTTATTGAGAAAGGTGCAAGCTTTGAACGAGATCTTTGTAACACAATCCCTGATATCTTGACTGATAATGGTCCACAATTTGTAAAGTACTGTTACTTGCATTCTCTGCAGTTACAGGTTACATCGTAATATCCCAACCTAATGATGAAGCTCAAAAGAGGAGTCAGAGCTATCATATTGCTGTTAAAGAAGAACAAGGATTTCAGATCGCACTCCAGGATCCATTCTATTGCTGTGTGGGTTGGCACTATCCGAACAATTTATGGGAAGGCAGCTTCAAACAAAGCTTCTCATTCTACCTAAAAAAATACTTCCAATGTTAGAAGTCCAGGATTACAAATAAGTTCAAGACAAAAATGGGCCTCGAAGTGCCAGGGGCCTGGGTTCAATCCCACCCTCGGGCAACAGTCTGTGTGGGTTTGGACATTTTCCCCATGTCTGTGTGGGATTCCTCCAAGTGCTCCGGTTTCCTCCCACAGCACAAGTGCAGGTTAGGTGGATTGGCCATGCTAAATTACCTGTAGAGTTCAGGGATGTGTAGCTTCGATGGGTTATAGGAGGATGCGTCTGGGTGGGACACTCCAAGGGTTGGTGCGAACTTGTTAAGCCAAAGGGCCTGTTTCCACACAGTAGGGCTTCTATGATTCTATGAAAAACAATCTTAACAGTACTAACAGCTTTGAACTCGAACAGGAGATATCATGCAAAAATGTATCTAACTTGATTGAAAGCAAAAATATGTGTGTGAGACTGTAGATAAGCAATAATCATCCAGAAAGTTGATGATCAATAGAGATCTTATTTAGCATAGTTATTTATTTACCGAGGGAGATGATAGCCCAGTGGTAATGTGACATAAAGTTATCCAGCGAACCACATCTGGGCACAAGGGTTCAAATCCCACAACAAAAGATAATGAAATTTGTATTCAACTAATAAACATGGAATATAAAATCGGCCTCAATGTTGTTAAGTGTTGTTATCTTTGATTAATGTAAAATCCCATCTAGATTACTGTGCAAGAAAGCTTTGAATACCGGAAGGAAACTGAAATATTCAGTAAATTAACAGAAAAACTGTGGATCTTAAAATTGAATGACAAGAGGTAATGGTTAGATTCTCTCTTGTTGGAAATGATCATTCCATGGCATTTATCTGATGCAAATATTACTTGACACTTATCAGCCCACATCTTGATCGAGCCCAGTCTTTCTGGATGTGCACATGGACTCCTTCAGTATCTGAGGAATTGCAAATGGTGCTACACATTGTACAAACATCAGTGAGAATCCCACTTCTCACCACAGGATGGAAGAAAGGTCATTGATGATGTAGTTCAAGATGGTTGGGCCTAGGACACTACCCTGTGGAACCCCCACAGAGATGCCCTGGAACTAAGATGACTGATTTCCAACAACAACAGACACCATCTTCCTACTTGCCAGGTATAACTCCACCTGGCTGAGAATTTTCCCCTGATTCCTACTAACTCTAACTTTGCTCAGGCTCCTTGATGCACAAAGCCATTTAAATAATTAATGCTAACAACTTGCTGAGATCATTGAAATGAATAGGCTGTGTGAATTTGCTAAACTATCTGGATTTGAACCATTGAGTGCATTCTATCATGTGTGGCGATCCCAATACATGAATTTCAGTTTTCCCAATAAACCGCCAACCCCTAAGCACCCTAACAATTCCTTTAATGATCTTTAGGTGAAATTTAATCATGCAAGTTCACAAAAAAATCAATCTTAAAAGGCAATAATGATTCTGAGAAATATTTTCAATTATTTCTGGCAATGTAGCATGTGCAGGAAACAACAAGGCTTTCAGCATGGTATAAAAATATGCAACTGAATATTCTGGAGAATGGCAATCACACACAGAATGCTACACCACTCCTTTATGGTAAGCTCAAGCTCTGTATTTCTGATAGGTAATTCTGACCAGGGGTTCTTCAGAAATTCAGAATGCATTTGAAATGTGACACGACTCTCATGGCGCAGAATAGTCAAGGGAAGGCAAACCATGCTCCCTTTCTGACAGTGGTCAGTTTCTATTCCGTGATTTAAAGATTCTGAATTACTGGCAGCCTATTTGGCAACTTGTATGACAGGATAAGTGCAGAAGGCAAGTATGATGTTGCAGTGCCGGGATGTACCCGGTGCCAGACAGGTGGGGTGCCAAGTGAATACAGGTACACCAGAAAAGTAGTGTGCCAGACAGTAACACTACAGTGCTGGGTAAGTACAGTGGCAGACAATCAGAGTGCCAGAGAGGGTAGCAAGGAGTCAGGAGGTCAGAGTGGATAGGAGATCAACCATGATCTTATTAAATGGCTGGGCAGTCTTGAGGGGCCAGATGGCCTACTCCTGCTCCTAGTTCTTATATACTTGTATTAAGTCTGCTGGAGCGCAGGGTGTTAGTGTTGGGTCCTGAGGGGATGTCAGGTCCCAGGATTGGGGGCTGGTGTGTCCTGGTGTTGGAACAGTGATGTCAGATCAGATTCTAGGGGCGTGGGGTTGTGTGTAAGAGGTCTGTTGTTTACCATGTTTGTTGTAAGTTGGAAGTTGGTGGATAATTACTCAGGGTTAGACTGGGTTTTTAATAGTCTAGCTTTTCCTGAAGTACTAATTATTTAACTGCAGCAGAACTTTCCAAATTCTCTGATTTGGATACTTTGAGGGTTCCAGATGTGTTGGAAATGCCCACTGGAATACTTAATTTCTCAGGCAACTTTTTTTGGAATCTGTTACATTGGGGTGCACAACTCCCAATTAGACTGCAGAAATGGTTTTCTGCCCGTTGGAAAATATGAACTGGTCTGGTGGTATAGTGACTTAAAGATGCAATATGACTTGTTGGCAGTGAATAAATCCAACTCAGCATTTGTTTCCTTGCTGAATTCTGTCTGATTTTACAAAGACTTCTCATTTTTCACTCCTAAGGGAGGCTTATGTGTCCACAGAAGGGCCAGCACAGGCCGTACTTTTCCAGCTGTTACTCTGAAAGTGATCTCGACCGAAAGAGTGAGACAGTGAAGAGAAAGTCGTGGACGGGCAGAGAAATGACAAGCAGAAGAGGGGCATCAGCAGCAAGTCGGCCCAAGAGATCGGTAGCATATTGACAAGCGGAAAGGTGAAGAGGGAAGTAAAAAAGCAGAAGAGAAAGAAGCAGAGAAATAAAAAGAAAAATAAGTAAAAGACAAAAATGAGTAAGCAAGCTGAGTATCAAGAGCAGAAAGGAAGCAGAGGTGTGAATGAGTTCATGGTTAGCTACAAATGTTTCAAAAAATAAATGGCATATCTCTGCTTTTTTGTTCTCCTGAAATCCATAAGCTTTTCAAATGTGAGTTTGACATCGCCTAATACCAGGGTAGAATTATTCTTGTCTAAAGGAGAGTTGGTTCGTGACAAAGAATGAGGGAAGGTGGGTAATGAATCTTACCATAACCTTGCCTCCCCAATCAAGATCACATGCTCCATCTGGAAAAGCCGGCTGTGCACAAGAAGGATTTGGGACAAGTCCCTGGGGAATGTTTTCCTGACTGCTGTAGTTATGTTTGCTTTCTAAGGACCAGCTTCATGATTCACAGAATCTAGAGGTCAAGAGAAAGGGGTGAAACGCAACCATCTCTCCCTTGTATTGCAGTAGGCCTCAATTCACGCCTTCAATCAAATTCTTGCTTTAAATTTAGAGGGGTCTTATGACAATTGGTGTCTTTTATCAATTATATGTGCGGTAGGAGTATTGAGGCACAGGGCCCTCCATTTAAGCTTCTTAATTTTAAGAAAGCTGACCAAATGTAATATTATTTTTAAGGAATGAACAGCAAAAGAAGCATTAGGTAATTTATTCAGTTTTCTTGACAAAGCTTGACACCCCACTCACTAACAAAGGGAAAACTGACATTTGATGATGGAAAAGCTATTTGTTTGAAGCATGCGAGGAAAGCCAGAGACAGACGTTTTGGAGAGTAATCAGATTGATCACCAAGAGCAGAGCCACTGAGATAAGTAAATGAAAGCAACTGCTGTAGAGATACAATGGGACATCATCCTGAGCTCTGACAGCAGCTTAATATCAGGCCTCGTTGCCACTTGAAAAGGTTATTTATTAACATGGAAAGAAAAGACGCTCATCAAATGTTAGGCTTCCAGCTTAAAATCTGGCAAAGTTCACAATTAAATGATGCCCTTTGCAAGCAGAGGGTGAGTAGTTTTCAGATAACTGGTTAGATTGGGTGATGGCAATGAAGTGATCCATTTAGGGAAAGGGTTGTGAATAGAGAGGAGAAACATGACATAACCTAGCCCTTCTCATATGGAAGTTCAACAAAATTTGCTTCAGTGTGTTTGTATCTGAAAACTATTTACATTTTCTTAATTATTTATACCAGGTCCTGTGCCATTCATAAGACCCCTTGCCATCTGGTGGTCCCTGGCGTAGATACATCTAGCCAGAGGTTATTTAACAAGATTGCTGGAAGCTACTCCTGCATTGCGAAGGTTCTTTGCTTAGGTTTTCATGAAAAGTGCACAAATACTTTTCCAGGCCTCCCAAAAGGTCTCAGAGCTGAGGCTAGCCAGGCATGGTCATCCCTAAAAGTTACTGCCTGGTTATTTTCAATGCATCCGTGCCTGCTAGATTTCAATTGGATCTGACATCATGATGTGGGCTTTAGCCTTCAGCCAGATATTTATACCTGTTGAGGTAAGATTTATGTTCACTCTCAGATGCGGTATTCAGAGGTTCAATAGATGTTTAATACAGCTCCTAATATACACATATATTACTATCACAGACACTTCAGCAGCAGGACTAACATTAAGCCATTTGATTATAAACAGTAGCATTCTTCCATCATTGTAATGCCACATGTAGCCCCAGCTAAGATAGAGTTTGAGATCTTTATACTCTCGTGTCATGTGTCATCAAATGGTGATGATATCATGAGTATGTCTCTTTAAGGTAAGTTGCACACTAGCTGTGAGAGAAACACCACAGGAGAAACATTAGAGTTCTCCTCTCACTATCCTTCCTTGTTCCAGTGTAGACTGCTAAGGCCATATTGTGAAAATGGTTTCAGCTTCTCCTATAGCTCTGAGAGGGAAACAATGGATACCATAACCACCCTAACCCACTTTGTGCATGATGGAATTCTAGCAAGTGTCATCAATTCCTGTATTAAATAATAAAAAGTAAGCATTGCCAAAATTATGCATCATAACTTCAGATCACCCAGGAAGATTCTGAACTTTTAATTGCAAGATGTACTTTTTTAAAGAGGGCAATGCAGCAAGAAGATTATTGCAGATATAAACCCAGTGGTTGTAAGGCACAAACTCTTGCAGGTCACTTGTACAGAGGCAGAAAAACTTAAATGGAAGGACTAGGAAGGAAGAGATAATAAGAGGGTAACTACCCATTTCCTGATCAACTCCTGTAGACATGTTGGAGCTTTACATTTCCAGTGATATGTAAAAAAAAATCAAAAGTGAGCTTTATTCCTTGACTGTGTGTAAGTGGTCTGATGTTTTAATGTTCACTCATGTGCTGTAAAGGTCACAGCTTTGAGAATAGTCATTAAACTCCCCTGCAGTGCAGGTAAGGAAAGGGAAACATCTATCCCACTCTGAATGCTGCCAATAAGACACTATCAAAAGGAAGCAGAAGAAACTAATTTCAATCAGCCTACAACACCAATAATCTCAGAATAAGCTATTAAACTAATGGTTGAACAAACTACCATGCTTTTGGTACTATTCCTTGCAACAACCACTATGTTCTACTACCTACTCTTTGTAAACAACTCAGCCAGTTCTTTGTAGCATCTTTTAAAACAATTTTTTGGACTCACAGCTTATCTGTTTTCTGAGTGTATGTGTGCTGTATTATTATTTCTTCTCATGTTTAGTAACTAATGAACCGACTCTTTTGTTAACTCAAGGGAGACTGATTAAATCAGCTCCTTTTAAATCCTGCACTCCTTTGGTCTGAGAGAAAGATATCCACAAGGGAAGAATCCTTTTCAAATTAACCAATTTGTGACCAAACAAGGGGTTGGGTGAAAAAAGATGAGAAGCCAATACATCCTTCTTCACCCTTTTGGGGAATTGGTTATAACAGCATAAATTAACAAAATCTTGCACAGATAACAGCATACCTGTCATAACTGAGTTGACTTTGCATCTAATACCAAGAAAAAACAAGTTAATGAGATGAAACTTCAAAACAAAACATAAATGCTTGCTTAATGATACAAAGTGTTCCTGTTAATATCACAGCATCATGAAAGATAGTTTAATTGCTATACCAATGTTGTTTGTGTGCAGATTTGAACCACATTTTGTTCATTGTGTAGTCAATGCTCCTCTAAAGAGTGCTATATTGTTGTAAAACCGTTTGCCCATCCTGAGAATGTGAAAGCCAGTTCTGTTTTCTCATTCTGATCCAGTTGCACCATCAGAATAGAAAGGTACATTCAATGTGGCATTATATAACACAATCTTTATAGAATAGTATGTCATCTAAATAATAGAAACAGCAATATACACACACACACACACACACACACACACACACACACACACACACACAGAGATGTAGATATGAATATAACGTCTCACCTTTCATATATTTCAATCAAATTCCAGATGTCATAATCTATACATCACCTTTTAATGTACCAAAGGACTGTTGAATGAAGAATTAAAGGCAGCCATTCTTAGAGTCATACAGTCATAGTGTAATACAGCATTGAAACAGGCCCTTCAGCCCAAAATGACCATAATGCCCACTCAGCTAGTTTCAATTGCCTGCATTTGATCCAGTTCCCTCTAAACCCTTCCCATTCATGTACTTATTCAAATTGTTTTTTTTTAAAGTGTTGCTATTGTACCTGCCTCTTTCTCTGGCAGTCCATTGCATGTACCACTCTCTATGTGAAGAAGCTGCCCCTCAGGTGCTTCTTAAATCTTTCCCCTCTCACCTTAAACCTATGCTCTCTAGTTCCCCATTCCCTATCCCTGGAAAAAAGACTTTATGCATTCATCCAATCTATGCCCCTCATGATTTTATACACCTCAATAAGGTCGCTCAATGAACGAATGTAGCTTTTAAGTAGGCTATCAATGTATTGTGTCTATGCCGAATCTCTGTAAGACAAACTTAGCAGACCACATGCCCTTGCTTTTTCTGTAGAGCTGTCACTTTTTCTTCAGATAATTACAGAATCCAGTTTCTTATTTTCAATTCTTGTTAGTATCCAATCTGGCAATGTACAAAATTTGCTTATCAGCAAAAAATACCTCAAATTAACTTAGAATTTACACCAATTTGTCTTATTATTAACATTTAAGGGAAAGAACATCTTAAATACAGCTGTAAAGGATTGGTAAATATGGGTGATGTTACTCCTCTGTTACTCCTTAAATCATGGGCTGACATCATTGTGGTCACAGATTTGTTAACCATACAATAATTAAACACATACTTCATGTTTTACTCATTAAACCCTGTAGGTTTAAGCCAGATAATTCAAATGCATTATGATTCGTTGTTTAGTATTTAGGTCGATCAAATTTTATTTGGATTCTACAGTGCATAGTCCAAAGCTGCCTTTTGCATATTGTCTCTTCGTCACTATGTTTGGTATTTTGTGCCTTTCAAAAAATGATTTGATCACATACAATGAAAAATCTGTAACTGCCTTTCCATGATTCATGGGAACTAACTTGCCAGACTAGAGGTAGCTGTCTTTTTACCAGGTACAGAATTATCCTAAGTGAGGCTTAAAAGCTTTCCCTTCAAATGAATGAACAACATTTTTTGCTTCCTGTATATAAGCTGAACTAATTTTTCTGCCCTAATGTTTTCATTTAGCAGGGAATTCTTTAATCCATTTTAAAGCACGACAATTTAAGAATCATATTCCCCTACCTTATGTATAGAGAATAAATGTTTCTAATGGGCTTTGTTTCATTCCTACAACATTACATTTCTACAAAATAAAGTTTGCTTGTTCGCAGTATAGTTAATATTAATACACATTATATCAGTCTGATTACCCCTTTGCTCACATTGCTAACTGCAAAATACCATGCACATCACCTGTAAAATACTACTGTTATAAAAGAAGATGTGAGCCAGGGTGAACAATGCAATGTCATAGGAGATCCATAGCCTAATATGTTAAATGTACATGTACATTTGTTCTATTTCATCGGGAATATTTTCAAAAGATCAGAAATTAATGAGTTGTCGCCTGAATCAGAGTAAGAATGTTGTAGGGCACACCGGCTCTGTTGCAGAATAATTATTGTGAGTTTTTTTGTTCAGAAGAACTGGAGTAACAGCCTCACAGCCAGTGGCATTATGATGATGTTTGTAGGTGGCAAGCAGCACAGTCAAGTCAGGTGTGGGGGAGGAATAAGCCCACATTTTAATATACAGATGGAATAATCATACGGTGTGGTTAGAAATGACCTTTGGAGGGGTGACAATGTTCTTTTAAAGTAAGCATCATTAAAAATTGCATTTATCAGAATCTGAAGAGAGTAATTTCAACAGGACGACAATTCATACAAATTTGCACTTTTACTTTTAATAGCTTTTGTCCTGAGGTGAGCTGTGCTTGCAGCCCTGCTATTGGTAACTCAGGGTTATGATGAAAACAGTGGTCTGCCTGTGAGCCAGGGAGGCAATTGTTGAGGCCTACAATTAGCGCTCAGCTTTCCGCAGCTAAAAGCTCAGTAACTCTGGTCCCATTGCTTGCCACTGTGTAATGTTATTACAGTCTTTGTCTGGCTATGACAGCTCAGGAGGCCAAGGCCTTTGGGCTACCCTTCCCTTTATGCAGATCCATACTTGGCAGATAGATATAGTGCTTTGGAAATCAGATGGCGCTTCACTCCCCTTGGCAGCTGTGATTTATAGGAAAGCCTGTGGCTACTTCAGACTCTGTATTCTTGTGATTTATGGCAGGCAACACGCTGGGCAGGATTGCTCCTAAGCTATTTTACTGATGTGTAGTTTTGGATGAGGTGCTTGACGGAGAAGGAGGAATCTTTGTCAAGATTAAAAAAAAATGTTCCTTTTTTCATACTTTTGTTAGATATGGATGTCAGTGGCAAGCCCAGCATTTATGGCCCATCTCTATTTTCCCTTGAGAAAGTAGTCATAAACTGCCTATTGAAAACAACTGGCATTTCAAAGCACCATTAAGGGGCAATTACATTGTTGTATATCTGCAACATTAACATTTTGTTTGTCCCACATGAATAACTTTCTTCAGGGAACAGGCCCTTTAAATATTTTATGCATCAATTTAAAAGTAGGGCCTTAGGTAGTGTCATAGAACAGAGGGACCTAGGGATTCAGGTACATATTTCTTTGAAGTTTGCTTCACATTTAGATAGGATGACGAGAAAGGTATTTAACAAGATTGCCTTTGTTGCTCAGACCTTTGAGCAAAGGAGTTGGAACGTCATGTTGAGGTAGTCCAGGACATTGTTGAAACCTCTTTTGGAGTACTATGTCCAGTTCTGGCCACCCTATTACAGGACGGATATTATAAAGCTGGAGAGAGTTCAGAAAAGATTTACCAGGATATTGCTGGGAATGAATGGTTTGAGTTATGAGGAAAGGCTGGATAGCCTGAGACTTTTCTCAGTGGGGTGTAAGAGGTTTATAAATTCATGAGGGGTGTAGATAAAGTGAATGGCAGATGCTCTTTCCCTATGGTTGGGAGTTTCAAGAAACATTTTTAAGGTAACATGGGAAAGATTTAAAAAAGACATCAGGGAAACATTTTATACAAACAATGGTTCGTACATGGAATGAGTTTCCAAGCGAAATGATGGATACGGGTGCAGTTGCAATGTCTAAAATACATTTGTATAAGTATATTAATGAGGAATATTTTGACAAATATTGACCAAGCAGAGGTAGATGGGACCAGTTTAGTTTTGAATTATAGTTGGGATGGACTGGTTGGACCACAGAGTCTGTTTCTGTACTTTATGACTTTATAATACTATCTGAGCAAGTTACTTAAAGTTGTCAACTTCTGTGCCTGTTGGACAAGTACTTGCATCATGTGCAAATGAATTTGGGCTGTAGCATTGTTTGCTAGGAAAATGAATATAGAATGGTGTTCCCCCTAAACTGCATGGATATATGGGCATGTAGTGATTGAGAACGTGCTGTGCAGGGAACAAATAAGCTGCACTCAAGCAACATTCTCGTTAAAAGGTGTGTATGTTTGGCTAAACATCAGTCTTAAAGGAACAATACAGTACAGCAAGCTGGCTGCTCACAGGAACTACAGGTTAGATGGAACATTAGTTTATTGGCAGGATTTGATAAAGAATCAGATATTCTTCTCTAACGAACAACATGGAACCATAGGGGTTTTACAGCATCGCTAATTTCATGATCACCATTTGTGACATCCACATTTCACTCCAGATTTTACTGAATTTAGCTTCTCCAGCTGCTGCGGAGAGATGTGAACTCATGTCTTTGGGTCATTAGTTCAAAACTGTGGTTTAGTAGTCCAGTAACATGATTTCAATGCTTACAAATTTTGCAAGGGATGTTGCAGGAGCTTTATAAATCAAAATATGACACTGAGTCACACATTAGATCAGGTTTGTCCAAAACAAATAGGTTTTAAAGGACTCTTAAAGAATGAAAGCGTGGCACAGAGGCAGAGTTGCAAGAAGGGTATTCCAGAATTTAGTTTCTTGGTAATTGAAGACATGCCAATCAATGGTTGAGTGATAATGAGTGCTTAAGTGGATAAAGATAGAAGATTGCAGACATCTTGGGGGTTTTGGGGTCGGAGGAATTTAGCTTTAGAGAAGTAGACAATGTGGAAAGATTTGAAAGTAAGGATGAAAATTTTTAAATTGTTGCTTGACTGGAAGCCAATGTAAGTGAAAGAGCACAGGAGTGCAAAGTAAAAGGCTAATTATATCTTTGCTTTAAGAATACCTACTAAGCATCTGCATAAGCTACATCATAGTGATGTCAGATTACATGGAACTAGAACTTGACTCTGTAAAGTCTTAAAGGTAGCATCTCTTACCATGTCTTGTGGATAGTTATGGTCACTAAAATCTGTTAATATTTACTTACCGAATGTAACTCTGATCCTATGATATGGTGAAAATGGCAAACAGGTTTACAGATGGAGGTGAGTAGCAAGGAGTGCCTGAAGTGGGGCCCAGTGACTGTACATGCTGTAGGTGTTGGAGCATGACAACCCAGCAATCTGAACATAGAAAGGGAGGAGAAGCATGAAAAGCAGCCCAGTGACAGTATAGTGCAACAGGTAAAGGAATTTAATGCCAACCTAAACACCAGGCCAGTCTATCAAACAACAGATAAAAACCAAAAGAACTGCAGATGCTGTAAATCAGGAACAAAAACAGTTCTGAGGAAGGGTCACCAGACCCGAAACGCTAACTCTGGTTTCTCCTCCACAGATGCCACAAGGCGTGCTGACCTTTTCCAGCAACTTTGTTTTTCCCCTATCAAGTAACAGTACAGTACAGAAGATGGACCTTGATTTAGGTGAGCAGTAAATTCTGCCCTAACCCACCCAATGACTCTCTGGGTGACATAAGGCATCAGAATGGCTAAACAAAGAAGGAGTCACCATAGAGGATACAGAACCACAAACCTTTCCCAATAGCATCATAGGAAGCATGCGGACAAGTTTTAAGTTTTCAAGCTTCCTGGGATAGCATGAAGAAGGCTACCGAAATTTTGCAGACAGAAATAATGTCCTTCCCGGACTCTGGGAAGCCATGGTAGCAGTCACAGTGTTCCTTTACATTTCCGAAGCCTATTCTAAGAAAATCCAAGATAGCTGCTTTTAAAGTCAAACCTGCACAGAATGATTTCCTTATGTGAAAATCACAGATCAGAACAGTTAATCTTGGAACCCTAATATTGCTGCCAATATCCAGTGTACACAGTTTAAATTGGCAGGTCGTTGTTGGATTGGAAGGGGCTAGAAAGAGGGGAATGATGTCTTGTCATTAGCGCTGAGGTTTTTCAGAGTGGGGACTTGTTTGTATCCCTAACCCTCACCCTAACACTCACCCTAACACTCACCCTAACCCTAACCCTCACCCTAACACTCACCCTAACCCTAACCCTTACCCTATTGCAAAGTCAATGGGGTGTCAGGTTTATGGAAGGATTGGGGGTGTTGGCTCAGTAAGGGGCTTTGGATGAGTCGGGGTGTGAGATTTAGCCAAATTGGTTTATGGGGATGTTAGGGTTGTGATGGGATGGGGAGGTGGTTTTTGCTAGATTGGAAAGGTTTAGATCCAGGAGGGTCAGGACTCACAAGTGTACTTGGGAGGTGCTCTGTGGTGAATTGGAAATTCTGTTTCATAATCCCCCAGGATTTAGAGTTGGTTTATAATCCTTTAACAATTCCTAAGTAATTATTATTCTTAAATCATCTGCAAACCTCCAAATTCTCCAACTCTAAGGGAAATTTTTAGTTGTTCCAATCGCTGGGGAATTGTGCATTGAAATGGTCAATTTGCTGAGCAATTCCATGTGAGTCAACTCCCAGATGAAAAAGATAGTAAAAAAAAATCACATTTGGAAATTAACTGACTAGTTTATTGGACCTCCATTATGTTTTCGTACTAGGATCCATGAGGATTCTCCATGGTATAAATGCACAACTCTCATCTCTGCTGCAGAAACAATTACCTCCCCATTGGAATACCTGGACCTATATATTATTATCTCCAACCAAGCAGGTTCACAGCTCAGCAGGAAAGCCTCCATACCCCTCAACATCTTCCTTAGACTTAACCATAGGCATAAAAGATAGGAGCAGGAAGAGGCCATTCAGCCCTTTGAGCCTGCTCCACCATTCTTCACAATCATGGCTGATTGTCCAACTCAATAGCCTAATCCTGCTTTCTCCCCATAACCTTTAGTCCCATTTGCCCCAAGTGCTGTATCTAGTCGCCCTTTGAATACATTCAATGTTTTAGCATCAACTACTTCCTATGGTATTGAATTCCACAGGCTCTCCACTCTGGGTGTGAAGAAATGTCTCTTCATCACCGTGCTAAAACGTTTACCCCAAATCCTCACACCATGAACCCTGGTTCTGGACACACCTACCATTAGGCACATCTTTCCTGCATCTACCATGTCCAGTCCTGTTAGAGTTTTATAATTCGCTATGACACTCCCTCCACCCCACACCCCATTCCTCTGAAATCAAAAGAAAACAATCCCAACCTAGCCAATCTCTCCTCATACATCAGACCTGCCATCCCTGCCATCAGTCTGGTAAACATTCATTGCACTGCCTTGAGAACAAGAGCATCCTTCCTCGAAAAGGAGGCCAAAGTTGGGCACAATATTCCAGGTGTGGCCTCACCAAGTCCCTGTATAACTGTAGCAACACATCCCTGCTCCTCCTCTCAAAACCTCTCGAAATGAAGGCCAACATACCATTTGCTTTCTTTACCACCTGCTGCACCTGCATGCTTACCTTCAGCAATTGGTGCACAAGGACACCCATGTCCTACTACACACTCCCCTCTCCCAATTTACAGCTATTCAGGGAGTAATCTGCCTTCTTGTGTTTGCTTTCAACGTGAATAACCTCACACTTATCCAGATTATACAGCATCTGATATAGATTTGCCCACTCACCCAACTTGTTGAGGTCATGCTGAAGCATCTTTTCATCCTTGCCACAGTTCACCCTCCCACCCAACTTGATATCATCTGCAAACTTGGGGATGTTACTTGTTAATTCAAACCAGTAATGTATATTGTGAATTGCTGGGGTCCCAGCACCAATCCCTATAGTACCTCACTAGTTACTGCCTGCCAATTTGAAAAGGATAAGTTGTGTGTGAAATTAGAGTAGATACAGTGATCAGAGGGGACCCAGCAAATCATTTCAAACAAAAAGACCTAAACTCTTTAAAGGCCTATGGTAAGTGTATGACATCACACTGAAGGCAGTTACCAAATCCATCTGCTTAATCACGTCTGCTCTGTTATGGTGCCGGTTCCTATGTCAAATGGATCCTTTCGAGTTTGTTTTGACTTAAACGTTTGAAGAAGGCAGTGTAACAAACGATTTAGCCAACTGTACCTGTAGACAAGAGTCTTGATAAATCTGTGATCATGTTTGTCCAACATATTGCACTTCTTTGAGGAGGTAATGCACAATTTTGTTTAAAGGGGATGAGAAGCACTTAGAATCCCAGAAGACATTTGATAAAGCGTCACATGAAAAATTATTACAGAAAATACAACAGCATGGTGAAGCAGATAGCATATTAGCATGGATAGAAGATTGGCTGGCAAATAGAAAGCAGACAGTAAGCATAAATTGAGTTGCTTCAGTTTGGCATAATGAAATGAGTGGTGTGCCACAGGGATTCGTGCTGGGACTGCAACTGTGTACAAGTCCTATAAATAACTTTGATGGAGAGATGGAAGGTAGGTTTGCAAACCTGCTAATCATATAAAGATACTTGGAAAGAAAATTATGAAAAGGAATAAGGCTGTTATAAAAAAGGTATAGATAAATTAAGTTTGTTGGTATAGATATGGCAAATGTTGTACAATATGGGAGACATGAAATTGTCCATTTTGGCAAGAACTTTTTTTTAAAAAGCATAATATTTAAATAGTTAGAGATCACAGATCTCTGAAATGCAGAGGGACTTGAGTATCTCATGCTTGAATCAAAGAAAAGGCCAGTATACAAGTACAGTAAGTAATTAGGAAAACTAATGAGGTGTTATCAATACTACCAACGGAATTGAATGCAAAAGTGGGGAGGTTATGCTTCAGTTATGGAAGGCGCTAGTGGGATCACATTTGGAGCACAGTATTGGTCACCATACTTAAGCTGGATGGAAATGTTTTCGAGGCAGTTCAGAGATGATTTCCCAGACCAATACCTCGGAAGGCAGATTGTCTTATGAGGAGATGGTGGACGAGCTACCCTTGAATCTACTGGAGCTCAGGAGAGTAAGAGAGAACTTGATTGAAATATGAATACTGAGGGTTCTTGACAGGGCAGGCATGGTAAGACTGTTTGCTGTCATGAAATGTTAAAACTGTTTAAAGCCCAGTGGTTAGCAATTTCAATCAGACACCAGATGAAATTATTTCTCTCAGAGTCACCAGTCTTTGGAACTCCCTTCCTGGAATGGTGTAATTGCAAACATTTGCATATTTTTAAGGCAGTCTCTTATGAGGGTTCTTGTTAAGCAAGGGTTGGATGGTTTTCAGGGTAGACAGAAATGTGAATTTGAGGTTATAAAAAAAAATCAGTCATGAGCTTATTGCATGGCAGATCGGGCCGGAATGACAGAATGGACAAATCCCATTTCTAGTTCACACATTCATATGGACCAGCACAATCTTTATCAACCTGGATGCGAATAAAGGTTTCCAGCAACTTCTCCTCGATGAGGAGCCCAATCTACTAACTATATCCAAAACATTATCCACTTCCAATAACATCCTGGGGGGAGGGTAAAGGTTCAGGTTTTCCCAGTGGGCAATGCCCAACATTGGTATGAATGGTGTTATATGACACATTGACAATAGTCTTAGCTATACTCTCATTCAAACTCAGTGTGATGACAGGGTATGGAGAGACATGGGAAACTGCTGGGTTGACACTCAATGACAAATGTGAATTCTCTAAACCAATGAATTTTTTTTCAGCTAAAGTATTTTCAGGCAAAGAGGATTATGGTAAACTTGTAGAAGATTTAAGCCATAAGGGCATTCTCGCCTCATGAAATTGTTACTGAAATACAATGGTTTACAATCACATATGAAAATTCTTACCTCACTTAGACAAGTGTGGTGTTGGATAACCAGTTGATCAAATCAAGGACGTGCTCATTAAGTCCAAGACCCGTGTAATGATGAGACTGATCTTCCAATCATAATAGCAGCAGCTTCATCAGATCTGGGATCGTTTTTTTTAAGGTTCAGTGTGATGGGATCAGGCAGCTATACCTCCAGAGCACTTCTCAGCACAGAACAATGATATGCCTTGATTAAGAATGAAACACAGACTGTGACTTTAGCATGCAACAGTTCTCTTAACTATATCTTAGACCTGCCAATTAAAATCCTAAGACCATGAGGTTGGGCTTCGCTGAGTGGATGTGGAAAAGATGTTTCCTCTTTTGGGAGGATCTAGAACTCAGGATCATTGTCGAACAATAACATTTTAAGACAGATGAGAAAACACTGTTTTCTCTCAGAGAGCTGTGATTCTTTTGAATTCCTTTCTGCAAAAGGCAGTGAATGCAGAATATTAAGTGTTTTTAAGGCAGAGGTCGATAGATTCTTGATTACCAAGGGAATAAAAGATTATCGGATTCCTGCAGGAGGGTAGAGTTGAGGTTAAAATCGTATCAACCATGATGTAATGAATTGGAGCAAACATGAAGGGCTGAATGATCCTGTTATATGTAAACCATTGATAAGCTTGTTAAATGCAAAGGAGTTCACAAAGGTACTGCTCAGAATGCAGAAATTTTGATTCTGGCCGATGTGGTGTGAGTTGATTAGGGAATATGTACAGGGAGAGCACTAGCCTACTGCTAACACTTGGTCAAGAATATCAATTAGTAGCCTAGGCAAGAAATGTGAAACATTTGTTCAAGAAGTTTAGGCCTTTGTGGCTTTAACTACTTTTCCAGGCAATGTGAATTAGGATCGCTTATATAGAAACAAAGTGTCTGTGTGGGTTTCCTCCGGGTATTCCAGTTTCCTCCCAAAGTCCAAAGATGTGCAGGTTAGGGGGATTGGCCATGCTAAAATACCTGCAATGTTCAGGGAAGTGTAGTTTAGGTGGGTTATAGAAGGATGGGTCTGGGTGGAATGCTCCCATTGTCGGTGTGGACTTGTTGGTCCGAAGGGCCTGTTTCCACACTGTAGTGATTCTATAAATGCTATAGATGTGCCAAGATCCACATGCACTGCTATCACAGTCTACTGTTACAGCTGAATTATTGATGACTCTTTGGTCTATAATGTGGTTGGTAGCCTCACAAGCTCTTCATCTGGACATCCTCCAGAAGATCATTTGGGTATCTCCAAGTGTCAGGCCAGGG
This sequence comes from Stegostoma tigrinum, assembly GCF_030684315.1. Classification (NCBI taxonomy): domain Eukaryota; kingdom Metazoa; phylum Chordata; class Chondrichthyes; order Orectolobiformes; family Stegostomatidae; genus Stegostoma; species Stegostoma tigrinum. The sequence goes on from NC_081380.1 coordinate 12,604,299, forward strand.
CAAGGCAATCCATATAATAACTTGATGTCTCAAACTCCCGCAAAGACATTATTTCCAACAGTATCACCCGTGCTACTCATAGAAGGGAGCAGAAAGAACTATTTCTGTCCTCCATGTTCTCCAGCTAGACCATGGGAATACTTAGGCAGTACTCAAGCCAAGTATAACTGGATGGGTTTTCTTGTTTTATTTGACAACTATTCTGAAGCTCAACTGATCCATCTCAGAAGCTGCAATAACCTTTGTTTACCATGTTTTCAATGGATAGTACTTCAGTCATTGTCATCTCTGACAATGACCACTAATTTGCTTATGAAAGTTTCCAATTCTTTATAACGTCATATGGATTTGTCCATATAGCAAGTTTACTGAGGTTCCATGAAGCCAATATTAGCAAAGCTGAAAGTGGTGCATCTGCCATAAAAGACACTGTAAGAAAGAATGCCAGTTTTGATTCAGCCTTATTTAGCCATCACTCCTCACTATTGGGGAATGGTTTGGGTGCATGCCAACTTGTGAAGGCCATATGTTGTAAACCTTTCCTCCCTATCCCAGGTAGTAATGCAAAGTGACTATGAACAAGTACAGATTGAAGAATATTACAGTATGGACCAGCCAAAGAAATAGGTCTCATGACCTTCTTATGTTGGAAAAGTAGACTATATGTGTCTCAGGGACAAACAGTATAAAAGCATGGCACTGACTGCGAGAAACAAGATTGCTCTTTGTCTGAAAATAAAATAGTATTGTCCAATCAAACAGCAAGTCCTTGAATCTACTAAGAACAGAACTCCATGGTAAATCGTTTGCATCCATCACAAGGAATCTGTGCCAAAATTGTCACAACTGATAAAGGAAAGGGCTAAGGACTCTCAGGGCAGTAGTCGGGATGCATCATCCCTTCACAACCTCTAAAGAGACTGATAAAACAGATTTTCCTTCTAAAACACAGAAGCTTTCTGAAGAAGAGTCTAGGCCTGAAGCGCCTTCCTTCCTGCTCCTCTGATGCTGCTTGCCCTGCTGTGTTCATCCAGCTCCACACCTCGCATGTCTCAGCTTTGGCAGAACATTGGGAGAGGGTGTGGATGATGTAAAAATAAGTCATTTGCACAAAGATTTGAGTAGGTTTGTGGTCAAAGAGTCATACAACATGGCAGAAGACTCGTCAGTCTAGCTAGTCCATGCTGATGATGTGAAGTGAAAGATTAACAATTTCTTTACTAGCTATGAAGTAATGATAGCTATGGAGCACATCCTTAACAAGCTGCATCAGAGTGATGTCAGATCATACAGAAGTAGACCCAAGTTTATTGGTTTAAAAGGCATCCCCTTTTACCATACTTTCTATATGCTTCAAGTCGTTAATAAATTCTGTCATTGTTCACTTTTCTAAGTGTAAATCTAATCTTACTGCAAGAAGTGCGTGGGAACGCAGACGTTTCATTACCATAATGGGTAATATCATCACTGCAGCCTCTGATGAAGCGCTGTTGTGTTTTCCTGCCTGGTTTTTAAACTCTGGGGTCCTTTCAGCTGGGTTACCTCTCTTCCGGTTTTCCGTTGCAGTGGAGTGTATATGGAGTCTTGCTCTATGTGTTTATTGATGGCTTTCTTCGTGGAGAACCAGGCCCCTAGGAATTCCTGTGCTTGTCACTGCTTCACCTGTCCCAGAATCCTGGTGTTGTCTCAAACAAACTGGTGGCTTTCCTTATCCAAGTGAATGGAGATGAGGCAGTATTGGTTGGGTAATAGTATGGCTTGACAATTTCAGCAGCAGATCAGCTGGGAAAGGACTTGCTATGGTGGAAATAGCCTTAGTGATGGTGAGAATATAGAACATACAACAGTGCAGTATAGGAACAGGCCCTTCGGCCCATGATGTTATGCCGGATATGAGACCAAATGTTGTAAGCAAATCAAGTTGTGATTGTATATGATATCAAAGTTGTGATCAGATTCATTTAGTCACAGTCAGGAACACAGATGGACTCAAGGGCTAGGGAATGATGCTTGAAGTCAGAGACAAAAGCAGTGGCTTCAGATTTTACAATTCATTTCAGGAAATTTCTGCTGATCCAATACTGCATGAAACCTTTCTGAATGCCTCCTGACTGATGCAAGGCATGCAGGTAACATCAATAGTCCACAGTGTACAGAAAGGCACTAGTTTGCTGACCATGATCAGAACTGTCTCTAATTCCCTTCAACTGAATTTTGTCTTCCTAAGTACAGCCATTGATTTGTAGGCACACAGTTCACATCTCATGGAAAGGTGATGTTTGAACCTTGCTACCAAGTCATAGATGGAGACCTTTTGGTCCATTGTGTCCATATTGGCTTCTCTATCGATGTATCCCCCAGCTCTATCCCCATCATTCTGCAAGTGTTTTTCCAGATGGTGTATTTTAAGAGGGGTTGGGTCTGCATGTTGCACATTCCTTTCCCTCCTGTTACTGAGTTATGCCCTCCAGACCGGTTGGCCAATCTAATTAGTTAACAGCTCTCACGATCCCAGCAACGCCAGACCCTCGTGATGGACGCCACCTGTTCAATTGCAACTGGGTTCAGGAGATTTGGCTGGGGAGGGACTAGAAATCCAAAAGAGAGGGACAAGGTTTTGGAGGTCAGGACAGGAGTCATGGGGCAATGTAAGTTGCCCTGGATGTTTATTTTATATGGGTCTGAAAGGATAATACTTGATAGATTGTAATAAATACCGCCTATTCCTTGTGGTGCTGTCATAAGGAGTTGGTGAGAAGGTAAATTAGAGTCTCATGGGAGACATAGCAAAGACTAGGTCCTCTCTGATATAAAGGCTATCCTGATAAACTGTAAATAATCACTGAGATGTTACAAACCATGTCTTATTTGTTATACAAGATATTTCTCATTAGATCTGAAAGTGACTACCCTCCATCACACAGCCACTAAAGAACCTATGCACTTAGAACTCCTAGCTGACAGTATGCACATCACCATTCATATAATGTTGCTTATGACTGTTAGGAGTCCGTACTGTGACAGGATTAGAAACCTGGTTGGAGAATATGTAGAATATAAATTTTCTATGTAAGAAAATTAAAATCTAGGTGCTGCATGAATAGAAACTGTCCATTGTCTCATGGAGTGGATATTTCTGTCTGTCCTCCAAATCTAATGCCTTCTTGTTAATAAAAGAAACTTTGCAGAATTCAACTCAACCATGGGAATCAGAACTTTTAAGCAGAGGAAAATGACATTAGAAGTAATCGATCTTCTTTGAAGATTCATAACCTCCTAATTCTATCCCTAGATCTCTTCATGACTACATTCTGCTACCACTTTACTGTCTGCTTCGATGGTTCTCCCTGTAACCTAGGCTACACATTTAGTACCCTGGTAAGAAAACTATCTGCTTATGCTTTGATGTGGCTGCATCACAGACTAACATTTGTACTCTGCCAACACTTCAGGATGTATTCACTAATGTGATAATGATGATGTAATTGTTTTTATGTAATACTTATTACTGGATAGACTTGACCAGGCTAACTCTACTGCCTGATTTCAGACCCAGCTTAATTTCCTTGTTACATCTCATGTCCTAGTTTGTTCACTTATGTACTTGAATTGTTCATGGGAGGGAGGGAGGGAATCAATTTCCTTGGATTATCTTTACACAGAAGTTTCTACAGCTGTTATATTTTTGATCTCAATTACAGGAATATACAAGGTTTGGAGGTAGACTGTGTTCAGATCCTTATTAATCTCAGCTGCATTAATCCCTTTTACCTTAATTACATTCATTTTGCGTAGCTTTTCAGAGCACACATTCGAATTTAACACTTAGAATCAAACACACGGATAATGATTTGAGTCAAGCAGACAATTTCCTTTGAGACCCAACCAACTTGCAATTAATAAGGTCCAAACATCTAACTTGAATTAAGATCATACACACCAGGAATAAAGGGTGATATTTGGTGATCTTAGCCAGAAAAATGATGAAGGAGTTGAGTGCTTATATTTCCAGTCAACACATTAGGTTTAGGTAAACCTAGCCCTTTCATTTTCAGACGTGTGATGCAAATATTAGGTCAAGACCTTCAAAAGAGGACAAAGCATTAGAAATCTCTAATGATCCTTATCCAATGCTGTGACAGAATGGATTGACAGTGAACAATGCTAAAAGCCAAAAACCTGCCAACTAATTAACCTGACAAGCACAGCATGAAAAAAACTAATTAGGTGCATAGATCAAGGGCACTAAATGCTTTCATCTTCAGTCTCTATTCTGCTTAAAGTTTCAACTCATTCATCATGTGCAACTTATGATGTACAGTAAACTCATTGGCCATTGACTAGTAATTAAACACTTTGCTTATAGGATAATTCTTTGATTAGACTATTCATTTTCATTTTGTTATGTACAGTGGTTACTTTTAATTGTGGCTGCACAGTTTGCTTTAGTTTACAAACTAGGAATAAAGAAAATTACAGTACAGTACAGGTCCTTTGGCCTTCCAAGGTGCACCGACATGCTGCCCATCACAACTAAAACCCCCTACCCTTCTGGGGACCGTATCCCTCCATTCCCATTCTAGTCATATATTTGTCAAGACACCCTTTAAAAGTCACTATCTTATCTGCTTCCACTACCTCCCACGGCAGTGCCTCCCTCCAGGCACCCACCAACCTCTGCATAAAAAAATTCTCATACATCATCTTTAAAACTTGCTCCTCTCACTTTAAACCTATGCCCCCTAGTAACTGACTCTTCCACCCTGGGAAAAAGCTTCCGACTGTCCAATCTGTCCGTGCCCTTCATAATCTTATGGACCTCTATCAGGTTGCCCCTCAAGCTCCGTTGTTCCAGTGAGAACAACCCAAGTTTCTCCATAGCTAATCCTCTCCTCATAGCTAATGCCTTCCATACCAGGCAACATCCTGGTAAATCTTTTCTGTACCTTCTCCAAGGCCACCACATCTTTCTGGTAATGCAGAAACCAGAAATGAACACAATATTCCAAATTTGTTTGTCTGATTTTGTTTTGCACAGATCTGCAGAATTTTTCATTGTTCCATGTTGTTAGAAAAGGCAATACAGCATAATGTCACTTTCAAGTTTGTTAAACATCCAGCTTTTCTACATCAGCATCTCTTTCTCTCACACTCTCAGATTTGTTACACTGCCTGACAAATATCCAGTACTGATGAACAGAAATGTCCTCAAGGTTAATACTGGGATGCAGCTTTCACATCATGTCAGAAGAAGGGGTTGAAAGCAGGAAGGTATTGTCATTCTCACTGTTACTAGCAACACAAGCTCATTTGCAATGACCCAATGATATTTGGAGCCACCACCCCAATGGGCCCACGAGATGCAGGTGCTTTGCCCCATACAGTTGTACTGTACATCCAGCTATTCTGGTTCAGCAGGAACAGGGGTAGAAAGGTGGAAAATTTATAGCATTGTGTTTGGGTGATGTACCAGATATTTAAGATACATAAAGGCAGTGAGATTTTGTTGTGGGATTGATTAGTAGAATTGTGAGGGCATGGTGGAGCCATTGGATACCTGCATTCCAGTGACTGATTCCATGAATGAGAGGGATGTATTGGATGGGATGTGCCAATATGAAAGTGCATCTTCTGAACTTGGCCTCTCATGTGAGCTTATTAGACTTCTTGTGGCAGTGTTGTCTCATCCTTAGATGCAGACTCCTGGAGTTGACCAACTCCTGGCCATCTGCTCCCAGTCCTTTCTGAGAATTATCCTTCAGGTTTTCCTGGTCTCCACTGAAGCACGGTGTCTCACAACTTCATGCCACTTCAATTGTTAATGTCTTCAGCATTCTAGAGCCCTTTCTCTGCTATCTAATTCATTCTCGATGTTTTAAATTCCAGAAACATGCAATGTAGCTTCCCTTTCGGGGGACAGACTGCCTTTAAGAAGAGCAGGCGGACGACTTCACTGATAGTCATGTGAAGAAGCAAGTAATGAGGGGGAGATATTAAATTTGCATCCAGTCTACCTCTACCACAACTGACTCAGGAAATAAATCCTGAATCACCCCACTCCCTGCCCAAAATCTGAGAAAAACGATTCATGTTTACAATGACCAAACAAAAGAAATAAAAACACATTTTTTTAAAAAATGCCACCCGCTTATTTATATCTATTTATTTATTAAAAGTCTTGTATCTTGTAGACTTCTACTCCCCCAGTTTGACATGACTCCAGCATCTATATCATTAGTTTGTCAGATCTTAATACAATTGCTACCCGAACAACATCAAGACTGTTTTTGTTTCTAAAAGGTGACTGCTGGAGACACTAAGTTAAAAAGATGCCACATCATAGAATACGCCCATGTGTGTTTATCATCCAGCATCTGTAAAGTGTTGTACTTTGAAGTGTTTAGAAAGAGGAAAAGAGGGAAAAAAAAACTCAGACACGGTCATCTGTGACTTTGCCAGGACTTCAGCTGAACCCCAGAATTAGCTCATCCGACATCACTGATGCATCGTACTAAGCTTCAGAATGTCTTGGAAAAATCCTAGGTTGCATTGCAATACAATCCAGTCAGAATGCCATGGATAGTTGCTGTCTGTTTTACAGTATAACTTTGGTGTACAAAGAGAAAACTGCGGGAGAAATGTTGCAGCAACACGAAAGTCAACAGAGCACAACTCTTATTAATTTGGTGGGATTCTCATGGGGAAATATTGCTTTCTATCCAGAAACATTCCTGTCTCCAGTTTCCCAAATCCTTCTACCTTCTCCCTTCAGTGATAATTCTTCCACTTCCAACAAAATTCAAATCTGGCCAAATAATTGCACGATATGTGGCTAGGTTTAAAATTTGTGGTTAAGTCCCACAGTTGGGCTTGATGTGAGAGGCAAACTCTCCTTGGCTGGCCAGTTGCTGGATCAAAGGTCAGCATATTGCTGATGGTGAGGGTCCACCGTCCAATAAAGGAGGACATTGTATCCGCAAGATCAGATCATCCAATCAGTGGCCTGCAGCTCAGCAGCATTCAGTGTTAGCCACTGCTGATACTGCATGACCAGGGAGAGAGGGAACTATATGTGGCAGAGTGGTTTTGAAGAGAGGTAATTGTGCTTGGGTAAGTCCAGAAGCTGGAGGCCATGCACCAGCGTAGAATGAGAAGAGGGCGGGGGGAAGAGGAATTGGTTGTTATCATTGCCACAGGGATGTTCCAGAATATTGCTCCTACCCTAAACACATAGCACCAGGCATTGAGTGCAAACTGGGACAGAAGTTTGAAGGAGGGGCTCTGACTTGGCCAAATAAGTGGAGCAATTGACTACCAGGTGGGGCAGGCAACCTGCCTGTTTTGCCACTGCTGGCAGAAGACATGCATGTGGGGAGACAGAAGACTCCTTTCCTAGTCCTTCATCCACCATTTTGTCAGGCCTCTTGTCTCCCATCCAGTGTCCGAATAAGCTGAGGAAATCCAGCCCATAACATGTTCTAATATTGAGAAAGGCAATTCAGTTAATCAAGACAGTTTTAGTGTTTCTTCTTCACACTGAAACATCTGGGCTAACTCCATTCTCCTGTTATTTCCACATGGACTTTTATTATTTCTCTTTCTCAATGTCTACTATTTATTGTGGGATGTTGGTATAACAGGCTGCGTGTGTGTGTATGTGTGCGCACGTAAGTGTGCATGTGTACGCGTGAGTGTGTGCCTGTGTGTGTGTGTGTGTGTGTGTGTGTGCGCACGTGCATTGCATGTGTATGCGTGCATGCATGCGTGTGCGTATCTTTTTATGTGTGTGTATGTGTGTGCGTGTGTGTGTGTATCTTTTTATGTGCGTGTGTGTGTGTACGCATCCATGTGTACGTCTGTGTGTGTGTGCGCACGTGTGCATGTGCGTGTGTGTGTGTGTTTATTTTGGGGATACAGGGAGGTTGTGATTATAATGTATGTCTTGGGATGGAGGGGAGAGTGGCTTACTGAGTCTTCTGTCATCAGGTAACATGAAGAGTGTGGCTGAAACCTACATGAGGACATAAAATAATAGCGTTTTACAAATTAATTTAGAACCATGGATTTGCTTGTCTGTGTAATGTATTATGTGTTGATCTGTACTATATGAACTTTAATTATATATTGAAAGTCATTGTGTTGCGTTGTTGCTGTTTTGATCTTGTGGTATCTGGGGTCAAAAATATTTTCAGTTGTTAGAATGCAGAGAATTGGAAAATACTTTGGAAAACACAGGTCAAAACTGTACTGAACATTTGGACAATAGAAAGAAAACTAAGAATTTAAAGAAAACTTTTCAAAGCCTCAAGACATCCCAGAATATTTTATGACCAAAGAAGCGCAGATTATCTGGAAATTTTCCCAATGAAATGTGCTGACTTTTATAATGTGAGGAACACAGAAGCCAAGTTGTGCCCAGCAACCTCTCACTAACATTAATGTGACAATGGTTGTGATGACCTGTTGGCTGAAGGCTAAGTATTGACCAGAGCAGTGAGGGAGAACTCCCACTTCTCTATGAGAGAGTGCCATGGAATTTCTTATACCCACCTGATGCACTAGAGAGCCAAACAACACACTGGTATCCAATTCTGTAGACAGGGTATTGGGTACTATGAATTATAACAAACAGTTATTTTTTCTTCAGAATCATACTAAACAAAGGACCATATCTATATTTGAAGGATGAGGGGTGGTAAATTCAAAAATCTTCAGAAACAGTGGGTGAATTTGAACTATGAAGCAATTAGGCTGCCTGTATCAAGGAGTTCTCAGCTGATTTATTTGTTTATGGCCATTTTTTACTATCATCACCATTTTGTCAACAGCAAAGTGATACCCTGACAAGCTGCCAGCTACCTGGAGCTAGGATCTCTACCGCAATTGGGCAAGGAAGGGCAAGCTTGTCTGAGGCCAGGTTTACTTCCTTTCATAGCCATGCAGCCATTTTTGGGCATTGGAGTCTTCCTCATCTGGTTGAAGCTGAGAGCACACTTCAAATTAGTTAGCAGTCTGACAGGGGCATTCTGTTTTTGCAAAATGCTGAAGCCAGTGTTGAGTGATTATTAATATGGTCTGTAAATCAGCTGCAGTGCTCTGGGTGTGGGTAGCCTCTTTGTCTCTTATCCTTTCCCCAGTCCTATCCAATGCTTCAGACAATCATTGTATGGAGACAGTGCAAGAATTTGACATTGACGCATTCAAGTATAAGCAAATTTCTTTCAGAGTCTTCCATTTATGTGATACCATATTCGAGTACATTTAAAAATTTTATATAGCTTTAACAAACTTGAGAGGGGGTAGAGCAATTTTGAAATGATGATTTTGGATTTGTTCTAAAGTAATTGATTCTATTGTCACTGTGTTGCATGCAGTGACCAGGTTGATAGGCACTAAGCTAAATGGACCTTGGCTTTTTACACTTTAGCAGTTCCTATATTCTTATGGGCATGGTACAAATTCACAGGGCTGTCACATCAACCTCCTCTCTTGTCTCCTTTTGGTTCTTTTACTTTGAAACATGGTAATAGCCAATGGCAGCCTATAATAGTTCTGATGACAGGTAAATTTTACAGGAGGCTTCGTTAAGTACATGTACGGCCAGAATAATGAAACTGTTTCAACTGAATGATAGGGTGTAAGGGGCACCCAGCTGCCTGAGAGGAATTATGGTAAGCACTCAGAGTACTTTAAGAACACATATAGTAAGGTCATTATAAGCAGTTTGTAAGTACCTACAGGGAAGGGTTTTATTCTTACCTTGCCTGCCCTAGAAAGGTAAGTAATGTTCTTCTATGCCACCCTCAGCTTTTAAAAATCGTCATTGACTGATGTGATAACTGCTTCTGAAAGCTGTGAGTTTTCCTTCTGGCCTGTGTCTGTCTGTGCATTATAAATTCTGGCTGTTACTGTACTATTTCAGACACAGTAATATGCCTGCACGTCGCTTCACCTACAAATAGAGACAGTGATCCGGCTTCTTTAAGAAATTCCAAAGAATCTCATTGCCATAATTAGCAGGACAGTCTAATCTATTCTATAAACATGCAATGCCCCTTCTTCACAAAAATAAACATAAAGAAGCCACCTACACTCTACAGAATAATAGGGCTAAGTCAGATAGCTGCAAAATATAGACGCAGGAATCACAGTGTATACTGAATTAACACCACTTGGTTGAAATGCAAGTAGCATGCTAAATTCTGCCTCCCATTCAGTGGGAGAAAGTGGGTCTGTGCTGAGAAAGACTGAGAAACAATTCAATCAGGGAGAAAGGAAACTCCAGTGGTTTCACACACAGCACTCAAGAGTCTCAGTGGAGTAAGCTAGGGAGAGGAGAAATCCTTTTTCCACTGGCCAAAAGGCCATTTAGATTCAATGCCAGAAATCATGCCTTGAGAGCCATGATGCAATGTAGCAAGAAGTTCAATGTCCTTCCCACAAACTCTCAAGGGCTCTGCACACCTTTACAATGCCATTTTGTCCAAACTGCGCTATTAGCATCTAACGTAGCTCTAATTCGTCTCCCATCAATCACCAACAATAATCTCTATCAGTCAGGCTTCATACCCGACAGTTATATGTTCCTGCTCAGCTCACCCACTCAACATGACTTTAAGCCTCACGCCCACATCTCATGGTTTGCTCATACTGCCGGTTATTCAATACTGACAGCCACATCAACCAAACATACTGTGTGACACTGACTGATACTCTTCCCTCCCCCTGGAAGGATAAAGTGGCATGAAACTGAAAGCAGCAAAGGCAGCTCATGGACACAGACAGCCCTGCAGGTCTCAAACCCCATGGAGTTCCATTACTGGGATGGCTATTGCTGAAACTGTGCAATGTTTCTTCTAACCAAATATTTCACATGTTACCTGACCCTCATCTCACACGCTCTTCTGATTTACAAACTTCAGATGATGTGAACACAAGCCACCTACATTCTGTACATCACCTTTAACTCTCTCAGAAAAAGTTACTAGCTTCCTCAGATGAGAGTTGAAATCACACTTGTATTAAGCCCATGGAGTTGATAGAGAAGGAGATTGTCTCTGGTGTGAGTAATATAAAGAAGTGTTTTGGGATTTGTAACATATTGAGTTTAGAATTAGTAAACAATTGTTTGAGAGCTGCAAAGATATATTTTAGGAGCGTGAAAGGGACGTTGTGGGAGCTGTAAAAGGTGTTTAGGGATTTTTAAAAGAGTGTTTTTTGGGGTTGATAGGATTATAATTTTACTATGTGTTATGAAATATTTAAATTAATGTTAAACATAAATAGGCCGGTTTGTTCTATCTCTATTTCTTCTGCTTGATAAACTTCTGCTTTATTGCCAAACCCAGATCAATAATATTACATGCTTATGCTTCAGTGACAGACCACCTAATAAAAGCAAAAGAGAAACAAAATATGATCTATCAAGTCAGATTTCAACTTTAGATCCAACTGTCCAATACTAACATACAGGAATCATACAAATGACTGTTCTAGTTAGACCAACAACTGGCTGTCCTCATCTGCATTAGATCAGCTGGAGAAATGTGCCTAAAATTGGGTAGTGGCAGGATATACAGCACAGTGTTTCATCTCCATTCAACATGGTGAGAAGCAATGATGATCTGAAGATTTGCTTTGGTTTCAAAAAACAACATGATGATCAGCATTGATGATCTGAGTGAGATTTGCAGATGGATCCCCCTATTCACAGAGCATAATGAACAGTGATGTGAAATGAGGAAGGCTCTGAAGATCTAATGAACTGAAGAAGAAATCCTCACCGTAACTCTCAAAATTAAAGAATTCTTAAGAGAATTCCACGAAGCATTTTGGATCTGAAAAGTGACACACTGGAATAGAAGTAATCTGTGGAAGCACAGGCTGCATTGCCAGGCAGTAGCATGTGAGAGGTGTCCCAAGCCTGACTTCAGCCAGTGAATGAACAGACATTGAAGATTGCATGAATCAAAAGTAAAAATCTCTAGTTTGATAGATGAGTCTACAAACTGTGCGCTAATTCAGGCTGAAAGTGAGAGAACTTCAGAAAAGAAGTTACTGTTCAGATCAAGCATAACTACCATTGCATGCATATAACATGAGGCTTGGTTAAAAAGGACATTAACAGGCAGACAGAAACATGTAATCTGGAAGCAGGGGCAGGGACACTGCAAACTCAATAATTATAAGCAGCAAGGCATTGGGCAAATTAAATATATAAATAGTTCTGCTCTACAGGAATATCTTTTTCTGAAGAAGTCATTAAAGCCGTGCAGGATGGGAAATTCTTTGTTAAAGTCATAAAAAAGCAGGAATCAATCCTTAAAGTTGGCAAATGTGAAAATAAACCGTTTCAAGCGCAAAAGCATGCAATTTTTTTTCTAATACAACAGCAGAGTGTGAAAGAAACAGCATGACTGCAGCATTACAAAACAGAAGTCTTTAAAATAAGCCATCAGAAATAGTATTAACAGGCAGAATTGATTTCAAAGGTAGACCAAATAGAACACAAAATTGACATCTTGGACAAAACAAGTTTTGAGGTATAGCCTAGCTTTTAAAATAGATACAAAGTCAGACCTGAATGGGTAAATAAACTATACGCAATCGGGGGTACAGCAGATGGAGTTATAACTCACTGAGGGGTATGAGATGCAACAGACACATTCAAAGTGTTTGGAAACCATTGGCAATTACTTCACCCTCAGAATTAGTAAAAATGCTCAACACTGAGAGGATAACAAAGTGTGGAGCTGGATGAACACAGCAGGCCAAGCAGCATCTCAGGAGCACAAAAGCTTCCAATCCCGCCTCCTTGACCTGTCCGTCCTCCCCAGATTGACCTATCCCCTCCCCATCTCCCCACCTACACTCTCCTCTCCACCTATCTCTTCCTCTATCCATCTCCAGTCCGCCTCCCCCTCTCTCCCTATTTATTTCAGAACCCTCTCCCCATCTCCCTCTCTGATGAAGGGTCTAGGCCTGAAACGTAACAGTTTCCATTATCTCTCTCAACACTGAGAGGAGTCTGTTGCTAATTTCATTAATGATTTTGGTAAGTAGGGGATAAACTGTTGCGATTTAAAGTCAGAATTCACAAGAATCCAATTGTAGCTATTATGGATAACCTCTTGGGGGAGTGCACTGTTACTCAAGTCCTATTTCTCCACAGGCCACAGAATTAGTTTAAATTATTTACCCACTAAGCAAACTGGCCAAGTGGTTGCTTTTTCCATTGTTAGACTTAGAATAAAAAAAAGTAAAGATATCTTTAAAAGCTCAAGATTATTGATTCATTTTAAAACAAAAACTTATTGCGTAAAAATTCAGAATTGATTAACTCACAAAGGTTATGCTATGAAAGTATAATTGTTTACACTTTTATATAATCTAAAATACACACACATTCAAACCAGATAAAGGGAGCGCAATGGATTTCTCTTGACAGAGGTTCACTTTGAATAAAGAAAAACACCTTTCCTATTAACTTCTAGTTCCTGAAGGCAATAAAAAGTAAGGATTGACATATTCAAACTATTATCAATTTGATATTATGCCATACAAAGGCTAACATCACTGAACACATGCAATCATTGCTGGAGACCTTGTACATTTAGGAAATATTGACAAACTCATTCAGAGTCTTCTGATGTGAGAGCAGCTGGACTAGACATTCAGGTACCACTTTGGACACACAAAAGATGTTGTTTTCCAGAAGCGAAAGTGCTAAACTGGGAACTGCATTGCTTCAACAGGATGGTCACCAAACATTCCAAACAATCTCCAAGCAGACACTGGAATCTGAAATCTTTGAACCGAGGCAGGGAGTGTCTGGTAAACAAGAAGTTATCATAAGACATAGGGCTGCTAAGAAACACTTTGTTAATAAAACAGTGTTCCAATGTCCTTTCATTGATTTCTTTGAAAGGAAGACCCCAGGGACCCACAATTACTTGAAATCAAGTCCAAAAAGCAAATTACGATGAAGCCTTCAAAACACAGCCCAAAGAGAATATTCTAGAGAAAACCATTCATATTGTGAGTGAAGCAAATATATAGAAGCAACACTGAAAATTACAACAAGGGGAAGATTAAACCTGAAACAGGAGATCATTAATACTCATTTTTTTTAAAACACAGAACCACAGAAAGTACATTTGATTAGCCAGTGCAGTGTATTGGACACATGCCTAGCGATGAAAAGATTTGCCAAAACTGTTGAGATGAAGAAATTTCACAGTGCTCAGCTTTAAAAAAGAATGATTATATTTACTGCAAATCAACTTTCAGAAAATGCACTGTAGAAGGACAAAACCGCTGAAAAGCAAAAGACCAAAGGTAATCCAAATGAAAGGACAAATGACATACAATGATTTCTTGTAGAAGACAAATCCAGAGCTTTCCAACAGAAAATTGGTGGCCCAGGCCTATCATTTTGCTCTGTCAGTGGGCATCTGATGAATTTCACATTAAGCACAAGAACAAGTGACAGAATTTTAGCAAACGGCTTACATTGGTTAAGAAAATGCCCTCTGAGCCAACAGAAGTTCAACTACATGGTCAATTAGCTGTACTTCAAATTGCTGTTGCTTACCCTCCCAACAGAGAGGACACCACATATTAAAAATATAGAAGCACTTCAGAACAAGGAATTTTCACGCCTGAGTAGAAAGATATGCCCTGACCCTAATCCAGTACAAAAGGTGGAGAAATTACAGCATGAAAAGTTAGGAAATGGTCTGGAAAGGAACAACCATTATAACAGATGCAAGACACTCTAAACACACATGAAAGCTGAACCAAAGACAGCATCATCTGAGGCTAATTAATTTGTAATAAGAAATTTGTTTTGGAATAAAAGCTGTTACTACACTGGTCCAGTGAAAATGCTATCCACTGTTACCAATACTGAATAGAATTCAAACTTCAAAAGCCGCAATGTTTGTGAGGAACCAAGCAAAAAGCAAGCCACTAACCGTTACACTGCACTTGAGATGTATCTACTACTGAATGAATTTAGATTGAATACAGAACAATGAACAACTAGTTGCAACAGATTAAAGCCTGGAATGGCTGCCAAGATGAATTCCAACAGACAAGTTCAGGAATTTCTTACCTTCCACGGGAGAATCCTCAATAGCAATAGTGGAGATCACACCAAGAAAGAATGAATGATCAAAATCACAATTGTTGATTTAAATAAACTGATTTTACCAATAGTTCAGTCACCATGGATAAATGAGAAAGTCCAATCTAATCAACAAATTTAAGTAACAGCTGCTTCAGTATAGATCAACAGGCAAATTGAGAATGCAAATTTACAACATAAATTGAAGGTGTAGTGCATACAACTATGTCGAAGACATCATTAAGAACAGACTAGCAATGTGCAAAGATTCAGGTACTGTGAAGAAAAAAATTACTTGCTCCATCAGGGCTGACATGCTGCATGAAATAGTTCCAAGGACTTAAAGGTCGTCCCATTCAAACAGAACTACTGACTTTGGCAATTAGAAAGATAAAACAACGATCCTCAGACTAACAAGCTACTATTCTTCCAAGTCTGTAGAATACATTTTCGGACAGAGTAGAGAAACATTCAGATTGCCTGAATTTGTAAAGTGAAAGATTTGGGGCAATGGTATTTTTTCCCCCTTTATTCATTTATGGGATGAAGGTGTCACTGGCCAGGCAGCAATCATTGCCCATCCCTAATTGCCCAGAGGACAGCTAAGAGTCAACCACATTACTGTGGGTCCAGGATCACATGTAGACCAGACCGGGTAAGGATGGCAGTTTCCTTCCCTAAAGGCCATTAGTGAACCAGATGGGTTTTCCCAACAATCAGCAATGGATTCACAGTCATCACGAGACTCTTAAATTCAGATGTTTATTGAATTCAAATGCCACCATCTGCCATGGTGGGATTCGAACCCAGGTCCCCAGAACATTATCTGGGTCTCTGGATTAACAGTCCAGCTATAATGCCACTAGGCCATCACCTCCCCAATGATATCAATAAATGTATGACAATGATATAATGAGAAAAAAAACTTCAGGACGGATGTTGTCTATAGGATTGAATGGATTTGATTGGATTTACTGATTCATTATCATTGTGTTATGAGATCAATGAGGGCTAATGGCAAAAGTAAGTAAGGATCTTGAAGGAGTAAGATCTAAGATCAGGGCACTCTAACAGTTTTTGTAAGAATCTAGGTTGTGTTGTTATAGCATGTAAAAAGCTATAAAGGTGCAATAAACTATATACTATCCACTACATAAAACTATTGTAGTTAGACGAGAAGATGGATAACCTCTTCCACAGTAGAACACATGGGCCCTGGAAAAACATATACCCAGAAGGTATTCAGGGCAGCATATGATATACGTGTTGGTTAGCCTCACCATGCAACATTAAACACCAACCTGGCACACAGCTTTACTCAGAGTATGGGGTCCATCCTTTCCAGAACAGAAATGGTTATAATCTCCATGAGTAAGCATAAGTGATGGTGCAGTGTCTGACTTAGGTTTCCATTTTTGTTGGCAGTCCCACATGCTCCAGATGATTCTTCCTTGCAGATGGTGGGTTGAAGTGAGCTGTCAGTGCTAACTATGTGTTTTCAGATGGCTATCTGAGTCTTCCGGGCTCTCGCAGAGTGTGGACACTTGTTGGCTGCAGCAAGTAGTAGTGCATTACCAGCTCAAGCAGGATGCTCTCTCTTTCTGTGTCTCTTGCTTTCTTTCTCTGGGGCTTGTTGATTGGAGAAATTTGACAGCGCTTCAGGTGATGAGTTGCCATTTTGTTTATGATAGAACATCAACTTCTTATGTATTAATGTTAATAGACAGGATCTTCAAGGAGACTTTGAGATTATCTTTGAGACATTTCCTTGACCTTCACTGATCAACCAGCATGATCGTCAAGATTGAGGACATTAGAACCGCTTTCATAGCAACATGATGAAAAACGGCCAGGGTCCATTTAGCTTGCTTCCTACCATGCTGTTATTTATATTATATGACTAACAGGGCTAAGAATGGTCAGGCAAGAACAACCGTACTTCCAAGACAGATGAAGTTTTAAAGATATTTCAGAATAACCTACTACCTGTGGGACATTAATTGTGTCATTGACAGGGTTCTTATGACAAGAGGTAGCTGCCCTAAATGGTTGCAGAAAAGTTATTCACATCAACAGCCTTATTCCTGCAATTTCATGACGTAATTTATTTAAATGTGAGGTTACAATGTTTTCAGTTACGTTGAGATTAATGATGGAGTGACACAAGTCACTCAGAGATTTGTGGAAAATCAGAATTCATGACATGTTACTTCTTAGTAACAGACTGTTGGATGTGCTGCAAACAAATAACGATGACTGTGGACTCACCATTGATTTTCCGATATTGTTTTTACTCCAACAAGAAGGGAAACTGCACAAACACTATGCGCAAAATTTACACCAAGCTGCCTTTGAACCATTGAACTTCTTTCATAGAATCCCTACACTGCAGAAAGAGGACATTCAGCCTATCAAGCCTGCATTGAACCATTGAAGAGCATCCCACCCAGCCCCAGCCCCAACACCACTGATAACCCCACTTTTACCATTACTCTTCTACCTGACCAACACATCTTTGGGAGGAAACCCACACAGACACAGGGAGAACATACAAACGCTACACAGACAACCTTCCAAAGTTGGAGTTAAACCTGGGCATCTGGCTCCGTGAGGAAGTAATGCTAACCACTGTGTCATCATGCTTTCTGATTCTTTCCTGGTATAATTTCCTATATATCCTTAGAAAAAAGAAATTACTGCTGACATTAATATTTGACGCAATTTGGATGATACTGGGCCCCATGGGAACTAATTTTGTGCCACTTAGGGCTCAGCATAATTTATTTCTGTATTGCACAGAGTTCCAAAACTGGTGCCCAATGAAGAAAGAAATATAAAGAGTGACAAACAGAAGCAGTGACAGATGATCTTGGGGACAATTAAAAGCTTCTGTAAAAAAAAAATGGTGCCCTCTGGCAAACTGAAATACAGAAAAAGATTGACATAACCTTTGTTCTGAAGGCAAATGCTTTCTGTTCACAGCTAGTCTCTGGAGAAGGGAACATGGATGAATTTAGCAGCTGCTCCAGGTAAGATACATCTGGTAGCACATAATAACAAGCAGGTCTTATCCTATTTACCCATTTCTGAAGAAGATTGAATATTATGAAGTTGGCTGCAGATTGCTTGAGGATGATAGGAACTGAGAGAGTTTATGACTTTTCATTGGTTATTCCAGGCAACAGTCCCACTCCCCCAATTCTGCGCCCTTCCAGCATCACCTCCAGTTACTGATGCTGTAAATTACAAGCAAAGTCCACTGTACATATCACGATGAAAATAACCTGTATCTTGTTTGAAAATTGAGGAGAACCTAAGAGTTAGTACACCAACATAAATGAATGAGTGAAAAAATATTTTGATAGAAATTATAAGATTATTTAACCAGAAGCAAGCAAAACAATTTTTTTTAAAAAATTAACCTATTTTTCTAATCAACCTGTTCAGAGATGTTGCTACACATCTCTGGAGGAGGTAGGACATGAACCTTGTCCTCCTGATCCAGGGGTAGAGACACAATCTCTGCATCTCAAGGGAGTTATAATGACAACATAGACCTTGAAATATTTTCACTGACAATTTACATAACTGTTTCTACTTCAGGAGAGCAATGATGATTGATTAAATACAATTGCAGCGCATTGGTTTAGGGTTTCAATTGATCATATTTTGAAAGAGACCTTTTTGAAACTGTGGTAATTGAGTTATGCAGTGTGAGCTTGTAATGTTTTGCACTTTAAATAAATATAAGACTGAACAAAGTCAGCTCCTGTACTATCCTTCATGAACTAACTTTCTGGAATAGGACACTTAACTGCAATACCAAGCAAGTCAGTCTAACTAGTTGAAAGCAGAGTAAAACTCCTTCGACTCTAACCCGAAAATATAATTGAATTCCTAGCCTCACTGCAGCATTTCTGATGTTGAGAGTTCTTGCTTCTTTTTCCAAAATTTGAAAGTAATTGGGAAAAGAGCAGGATAAATCCATCAGTCAGTGGACAGCAAGTTCCTGATATCAAGTACTGTGCATGGTGTTACAGAAATTGAAATGCAGATCAGCTTTATTCATTGTCTATGATACCGTATAGTCATATGTAACACCTCTGCCACACGTAGGCACTATAGCCAGGAAGAGCTGGCCAGACATATTGAGAAATAGAAACATAATTCATGATTCAACCCTCTTAAGTAGATAAATTCATCTGTGTATAAATGCTGGGTTGAAGTGTCTCCCTTCACATCAGAGCAAAAAATGAAGCTATCTTTCATGGAGCATTCCACAGAATGTATCTGGTGACCAGTTAATTTTCTAAACTATTGGGAGTAGCACACAGAGACATCATCCCTCAATCTGGGGAAGGAAAGAAATGGATAGAGCAAGGACAGGAATGGTTGTTGCAGGTTCTGGAATTTAGATGTTTCAGTAAGAACAGAGAAGATGGTAAAAGCGGGGGAGGTGTGGCATTGTTGGTCAAGGACAGTATTACAGTTGCAGAAAGGATGTTTGAGGACTCGTCAACTGAGGTAGTATGGGCTGAGGTTAGAAACAGGAAAGGAGAGGTCACCCTGTTGGGAGTTTTCTATAGGCCTCCAAATAGTTCCAGAGAGGTAGAGGAAAGGATAACAAAGATGATTCTTGATAGGAGTGAGAGAGACTGGGTAGTTGTCATGGGGGACTTCAACTTTCCAAATATTGACTGGGAACATTATAGTTCGAGTACTATAGATGAGTCAGTTTTTGTCCAGTGTGTGCAGGAGGGCTTCCTGACACAGTATGTAGATAGGCCAACAAGGGGCAAAGCCACATTAGATTTGGTACTGGGTAATGAGCCCGGCCAGGTGTTAGATTTGGAAGTAGGTGAGCACTTTGGTGACAGTGATCACAATTCTGTTATGTTTATTTTAGTGATGGAAAGGGAGAGGTGTATACCACTGGGCAAGAGTTATAGCTGGGGGAAAGGCAATTACGATGAGATTAGGCAAGATTTAGGGAGCATAGGATGGGGAAGGAAACTGCAGGGGATGGGCACATTAGAAATGTGGAGCTTATTCAAGGAAAAGCTCCTGTGTGTCCTAGATAAGTACGTATCTGTCAGGCAGGGAGGAAGCTGTAGAGCACGGGAGCCGTGGTTTACGATGGAGGTGGAATCTCTGGTCAAGAGGAAGAAGGCGGCTTATGTTAGGATGAGATGTGAAGGCTCAGTTAGGGTACTTGAGGACTATGAGGTAGCCAGGAAAGACCTAAAAAGAGAGCTCAGAACAGCCAGGAGGAGACATGAGAAGTTGTTGGCGGATAGGATCAGCATAAACCCTAAGGCTTTCTACAGGTATTTAAGGAATAAAAGAATGACGAAAATAAGATTCGGGCCAATCAAGGATAGTAGTGGGAAGTTGTGTGTGGAGTCAGAAGAGATAGGGGAAGCTCTAAATGAATATTTTTCAACAGTATTCACTCTAGAAAACGACAATGTTGTTGAGGAGAATACTGAGATACAGGCTACTAGACTAGGTAGGATTGAGGTTCACAAGGAAGAGGCATTAGAAATCCTACAGAGGGTGAAGATAGATAAGTCCCCTGGGCCGGATGGGAGTTATCCCAGGATCCTCTGGGAAGCCAGGGAGGAGATTGTCGAATCTTTGGCATTGATCTTTAACTCGTCATTGTCTATAGGAATAGTACCAGAAGACTGGAGGATAGCAAATGTGGTTCCCCTGTTCAGGAAGGGGAGTAGAGACAACTCTGGTAATTATAGACCAGTGAGCCTTGCCTCAGTTGTTGGTAAAGTGTTGGAAAAGGTTATAAGGGATAGGATTTATAATCATCTAGAAAAGAGTAAATTGATTAGGGATAGTCAGCACGGTTTTGTGAAGGGTAGGTCGTGCCTCACAAACCTTATTGAGTTCTTTGAGAAGGTGACCAAACAGGTAGATGACAGTAAACTGGTGGTGTATGTGGATTTCAGCAAGGCGTTCGACAAGGTTCCCCACAATAGGCTTTTGTACAAAATGCGGAAGAATGGGATTGTGGGAGATATAGCAGTTTGGATCGGAAATTGGCTTGCTGAAAGAAGACAGAGGGTGGTAGTTGATGGGAAATGTTCATCCTGGAGACCAGTTACTAGTGGTGTACCGCAAGGGTCGGTGTTGGGTCCACTGCTGTTTATCATTTTATAAATGACCTGGATGAGGGCGTAGAAGGATGGGTTAGTAAATTTGCAGACGACACTAAAGTCGGTGGAGTTGTGGATAGTGACAAATGATGCTGTTGGTTGCAGAGAGACATAGATAAGCTGCAGAGCTGGGCTGAGAGGTGGCAAATGGAGTTTAATGCAGACAAGTATGAGGTGATGCACTTTGGTAGGAGTAACCGGAAGGCAAAGTACAGGGCTAATGGTAAGATACTTTCTAGTGTAGATGAGCAGAGAGCTCTCTGTGTCCATGTACACAGACCATTGAAAGTTGCCACCCAGGTTGACAGGGCTGTTAAGAAGGCATACAGTGTTTTAGCTTTTATTAATAGAGGGATCGCATTCCGGAACCAAGAGGTTATCTTGCAGCTGTACAAAACTCTGGTGCGGCCGCACTTGGAGTATTGTGTACAGTTCTGGTCACCGCATTATAAGAAGGATGTGGAAGCTTTGGAAAGGGTGCAGAGGAGATTTACTAGGATGTTGCCTGGTATGGAGGGAAGGTCTTACGAAGAAAGGCTGAGGGACTTGAGGCTGTTTTTTGTTAGAGAGAAGAAGGTTGAGTGGTGACTTAATTGAAACATATAAAATAATCAGAGGGCTAGATAGGGTGAATAGGGAGATCCTTTTTCCTAGGATGGTGACGGCGAGTATGAGGGGGCATAGCTTTCAATTGAGGGGTGAAAGATATAGGACAGATGTCAGAGGTAGTTTCTTTACTCAGAGAGTAGTAAGGGAATGGAATGCTATGCCTGCAACGGTAGTAGATTCACCAACTTTAGGTACATTTAATTCGTCGTTGGACAAGCATATGGACGTACATGGAATAGTGTAGGTTAGATGGGCTTGAGATCGGTATGACAGGTCGGCACAACATCGAGGGCCGAAGGGCCTGTACTGTGCTCTCATGTTCTATGTTCTATGTTCTATGTATTGTTAATCCTGTAGAGATTTGAGAAAATACAAACTAAGGACAAGTAGCCACTGAAAATAGTTAAATCATGATGTTTATTAGGGAGTTTGTTAAATACTTAAGAATAACAAAAAGAAAATGATATAGGAAAAGATCAGGTAGTGGTTGTGGAGCAGAGCTCACAGTGACAGTTATAGACAAAAATAGTCGCATCCTGTGCTTGCATTTGGTAACTCGGTGCAGACAGGGTGGCACAGTGGCACAATAGTTAGCACAGCTGTTGCATAGACCCACAGGCCCCAAGTTCAGTTCCACCCTTGGGTGACTGTCTGTGTAGCGCTTGCAGATTCTCCCTGTGTCTGCAAGAGTTTCCTTCCACAAGTTGGGTGGATTTTAAATTATTGATAGTGTGTAGGCTAGGTGGATTAGACATGGGAAATACAGGGAGACAGTAATGAGGTGGGTCTGGGTGAGATGCTCTGAGGAGGGTTATTTGCAGACTTGATGACCTGGTGCCTCTCTCTAAAAGTTTTCTGAAAGTAACCTGGCTGGAGATAATCACTGTTAGCTTTCGTAATTCCATGTGGAAATTAACCCAGCTAGACATAACTACTGTCAGTTTCATAGAGTCTGTTACTCACAAGTTCAAACAAGCAAGAGGTTTTGCACCAATCACCATCTGCACACTATAGGGTTTCAAATAATGAGGGAAACCTCTTTCCTTGCCTCCAAGAAATGCTGAGAAATTTTGGTATTTATTTCACAGTGATAAGATGGACATGAATTCACATCCCCTGATAAATGAGAAAAATGGGATACTTCCTTTTTGCTTTAAATAGTTTTGTAGTGTAATGCAATGAAATCTTTAAATAAAACTAACCATCTTGCGTAAAGCAATGACAAATGAGCATGCTACCTATACAATTGTATTGCCATCCTTTGATTCCTCTGCTCATATTTTATGATTCACTTAATCCAACTGACTAATGACTCCAGCCTTCACAGATCAATGTTAGTTTCTGGCACTTGCAATTCTCATCCTTGTTTACTTGTTCTTCAGTTCTGTCAGCCAGTTGTTCTATGTGTTTCTAACAATTTCTGGCGTCATTCTCAAGCTTCTTTTGAGTAGAAGTTAAGCTGCAAGCTCACTGCTACTAATTGGAGCAATGGTGATGTTGTTGGCAGCAGCAGAAAGATTGAAGGCAATACAAAGAGATGGAAACTTTTCACCAAGGCGATTGACCATCAGTTACTCTTCCTGGCGCAGCTCCTGACATTCATTTCGTATGCCAGCATGTTGGTGGCTGTACAGAAGGAATGGCATTATAGAGCTTTATGTTCTTCGACGATAGATGGATGAGGAATAGAATCATAGAATCCCTACAGTGTGGAAGCAGGTCATTTGGCCCATTGAGTCCACACCAAACCTCCAAACAGCAACCCACCCAGACCCACCCCAGTAACGTATAACCCTGCATTTCCCATGGCTGATCCATTTAACCTACACATCCCTGTACTGTGGGAAGAAACTGGAAGATCTGGAAAAAACCTGCACAGATGCAGAGATAGTGTGCAAACCTCACACAGGCAGTCACCCAAGGCTGGAATTGAACCCGGGTCCCTGGCACTGTGAGGCAGCAGTGTTAACTACTGAACCACTGTTCCACCCCTGAACAGATTTGCACTCTGTTCCCCATATATATCATGAGAACTCTAAAATTTTAGGATTGCATAAACAGAAACTGGAGGCACATTTGTTGATTGTGTAAGAATAGAAATAAAGTACTTTTGTAGAATGTTATCCAATAATTGAAGTTATTCACTATTATTAAATAGCACCTTACCAAATGAAAACAAAGAGCAAATTGTGAGGGGTCTTATTATCTCCCAGAGATGTCCAGTTTGGAAGGTCTTAAGAGATGTTTACTCTTTTTGAAGACAAGTTAGGAAAAAGGATTTGACTGTTTACAGATGACTGTTGGTTTATGCATCAGGCAAAGCTCAAGATCAGATCAATTTGTTACAAAATGATTTGGAATTGCAAAAAAAACCATAAGGTTAATGGAAGATGTTATTCAATGTCAGATAAAGATATGTTATGTGCATTATTAACAAAAAGGAGGCACCAAGCTTTCAACTTTATAACCAAATTCATTAATAAGTAGATGCACAACCAAACCTGGGAGTACGTCTTAAAATGATCTTTGATGGAGATTCCACACTCAGCAAACAACATCAAAGAAAGTAAGGTTGTTGGATATCTGAGGAGGAATCTTTACTAATGTAATAAAAATATTAGAGTTACAGCTTATTAACGGTTTATTCACCAGTCCTCGTGTACGTAAATCGTGCGGGGACTCCTTACTCAATGGGAGATATAAATAAGATTGAAGTAATCCAAAGTTGCACTGCACAAATCAGCCTGGGCAACATTCCAGTGTCACATCCTTGGTCAAAGATTTAGAACAGGAATCCCTACCGGCAAAGGAGTAGGAAGAAATAGGCTTACTATGTTCTATAAAATATGGAATAGGTTGTTGAAAATTGACAGTAACATGTACATGGTGCCCTCTAATCATGTCAAAACATGAGGTTGCCATGCTCACAAACTACAAAACCATTTGTTCTTGTGAATGTATCTGCAATCCTTCCCCAGGAAAATTCCACAAAGGAACAAGCTGACAAAGGAAATATTCACAATCCCATCACTTGAAATCTTGAAGATGCAACATCAGATTGTTACTTGGTTTAGCTAACAATATCAATATAAATGTTGCCAGAATACAATTATTAATTTTTGACTGACACAACTAAACATAAAGTGATGTTATGTTTTCTGCTGTATCCTAGACAACTGACATTGAATTAAGCTTTACTCCAGTGAAGAACCAAATACATTAAACCTGGGTTAAAACATAACCTACCATCGCATTTTTTCAGCTGACAGTGCTGAACCTCAGATATCCATCTAGCGCAGATTCATTCTGCTTCATTTTTTCCACTTTAATAGGATCTATTAAAAACAGCTTTTAAGTTGTCCACTATAATCACAAGCACATCAACTCAAGTGGAATACATCTGGCAGCCAAAGCAATTAAAAGCTTGTGTAACATGGACGACTAATGCTTATATTCCACCTGGGCCTTGTTATCTTTCATTTTTCCAGGTCCATGGAGGGCAATTGCTGATAATTGCATGCTCTAGTAGGTAGTAAAGCAAAACAGAATGGAATTGTATCTAATCAAAACAACCAGATGTATTTATAACACAAACGTTGCCTGAAAAACAACATTCGTTCAACAAAAGCTGTGAGTTTTTTAACATGCTCCAGATATACCTTTCTAAATTATCCTCACCCACCCCAAACCACAAGTTCTTCAATGTATAAATTACATTTAACGTGACCTGCTTGATGTAAGCAAGCTGGTGTTTGGCTGAAAATGGTATTGGGTAACTGTACATACTGATGTTCTGACTGGTGCTAGTATCTTGGAAGAGGAATTCTGATGGGCTTCCAGAGCCTGTTTGTAGTAGTAAGACAGATTAACATGTGACTCAAGAGTCCTGAAAACACATAGAGCACAATTTGGAATTATGAGTGATAAATAGTCAGACCACCCATTACAAATGTCCATCTATTTATCCTCGCCATTTTAAAAACATTGCTCTAATATGTCTTTGATTTCATTTCTGCATATCCTAGAGGAGCAGGACCTGCTCTCTGAGCGCAACAAAACTACTTCTGGTTATGACTAAAGTTAGCCAAGTGATAGTGGAAGCTGAGTTAGATATATTTTTTGTTAGGCAAGGGAATCAAGACTTAGGTGGTGCAGACAGGAAAGTGGGAGCTAAAACCATACATCTATGACGTTATTGATTCGTGAATCAGGCTTCAAGGGCCAAATGGCCTACAATTCCAATGTTTCCACACCCATCTTAACCCCACAATCAGTTACTACCCTATGCTACCCACCGGTTAACTAGCTTGGCATCTGAGCTCATTGGAATTGATCAATCTACTGATCATCTGGCGAGCTATAGAGGACAACTGTCTGGATGAGACGAAGCTTCAACAAAGCTCAAACTTAACAGAAGACTGCCAACACTGCTTACCACTCTAAGGTCAAAATATACTTGGAACTTCATAAGTTCATTTTCCTGAACAAACCAACTATATTGGCCTTACACTCTTCCCTCAGTAATTGTTTCCTTCCACAACTTATTCTTAAAAATGAAGCCTGAGTCATTGCACTTGATTAACTTTTGTGAATACCTCGACTAGTAAAATGTAAAAACTGCAAAAGATTCTCACATGTTCTGCCATAGGAATTTCAAGGAGTATCCTTAATACTTTTTGACAATATTCAGGAGGTATAATGTTCTGGTGACCCACTATCTGCTCTTCATCCATAGGTCTGTAAAGAGGTCTCTGCATTTTCCTCAGGATCCAATTTTTAATGTGGCAACATCCCAGAATTCCCTATGCTTCATTTTTGATTTGAATCAATTGAACCATTCTACTTAACTCTGGAATAAAACAAAGAATTGCAGACTCCGGAAATCAGATTGAACTGGATCAGTTTGTCAGTCTCAATGGGAGCAGGCTTATTGAACTCTTCCTTCAGGTTACCAAAACCCCAGAGAAATTTACAGATGGCCGGGTATCTGTCTATGGTGCCAAAGTGACTTCTGGTGATGGAATTTGTTCAGCTCTGTTCAAGTCACTACATACACATGAAAAATTCCTGGAACCTTTTTCTGCATTTATTGTTTCCTTGACAACGTTTGGCTTTTCTGTAATTATTCCAGAAACTATAAATATCGTGCCAAACGGAAGTAGGTCAAATCCTCTATGTGTAAACCATGGATACCCTTATGTTACCAATCCAGGCATTAGTGGAGCCTGGGTACACACAATGTAAAGATATGCATGTAATAAGTATGTACTTCATGTCAATACTATCCAGTAAAACGTTGACATTTAATGTGCTCTCTGGTGAAAAAGTTATCCCTTATCACAGCAAGAAAATTTGGACTGCTTCGGCATCCTTAAGTATAGCTACATGTTTACGAGCCTCCCTTAAGGAGCAAGGAGTTACTTGACATCTTGATGAGAATTCCCTGTAGCTGTCATGTAACTTGTTCACCATCTGTGAACCCACGGCAATGTTTGTATTTGGCCTTACAGCTGCAGTATAAGATGCAACTTTTGTCTGTCATACTTTCAGTCAGGACCCTTTCCCTGCACTGAACTCATATACATCAACAAGTACCATGGGTGACGATGGAAATGTCTTTGACTTTCAGGTATCACTGTGATCCTCAGCACTTCCCTGAACATCCTGAGGGGAAGATCCCGGGGCATCCCCAATTGGGCCCAAATACTGAGTCTGTGGCTTGCACTGCCACCTCACAGTGCCACGTTTGATTCCACCATTGGGGCAATTGTCTGTGTGGAGTTCGTACATTCTTCCTGTATCTATGTGGGTTTCCTCCCACAGTCCAAAAGTGTGCAGGTTGAGTGGATTCGCCATCCTTAATTTCCATAGTGTCCAGGGGTGTACAGGCCAGGTGGATTAGCCATGGGAAAATTCAGGGTTTCAGGGATTGGGTGGAGGCTGTGGTCCTGTGTGGGGTGATCTTCAGAAAATTGGTTTGGACTTTACAGGCTGAATGATCTGCTTCCATATTGTCGGGATTCTATGGTCTTTCTCATCCCTGCCTATTCACCTTCCTTTCACTGTCCTTCTCAGGTTTTTAAGAGAGACAGGAAAGAATTTGTGGACAAACTCATATCATCGGTCATTGCATCTGCCTGAGTGGTGAGCCTATCAGTTTCTTCTACGTGGCTTCTCACTTAATGGCAGGAGTGAATTTTTATTTTTTTTCCAGGACGACTACTTCAATAACTGCCTTATATGTTGCCTCCATCTTCAGCGTCAAAGTTAATTTGCTTTAGCTTCTCAAATTCTATTTAATTTTGACCAGGCTGTTTCTAGAAATTCTGAAATTTCTGCCTGTAAATCTCAGGTGCAAGCTTAAACACCGAGAGTAGCTTTATTGCTGCCTCATAATCTGTAGAAACCTCTTCAGGAAGTATGATTTAAACTTTATGACCAAAAAGACGATGAGATCATAAGATGTTGGAGCAGAATTAGACCATTTAGTCCATTTCCTTGGAAAATAGGCGACAGGTTTATATAGAGGATCTGGATCGGCGCAGGCTTGGAGGGCCGAACGGCCTGTTTCTCTGCTGTAATTTTCTTTGTTCTTTCTTCTTTGAATCTGCTTCACCATTCGATGACAGCTGCTATGTTTCTCAACCCTATTCTTCTGTCTTCTCGACATAACCCTTGATCCCCTTACTAACCAAGGACCTATCTTTGTCATCAGCACTGTCCATCAGCCTGTTTTGCAGAAGCAGTGCTTAGTTTTTGTTTTTGTTTCTGTTTTTGTTCCAGTTTTCGTTGGCTACCTCATCCATTTAGCTAATTTTTTTCAGCAGAAATGGAAAAAGCAGACTCCACACTCTTTTCATCAAATTTGCTCAAATGTAAACAGCTCTCCACTGTGTTTTGGCTAGGGGCCCAAATATTTGCTTCTCCGAATTTCCTTCAGATTCAGGGGCATGTTTCTGAGTTTAGTTCTATCATTTAAAACCAATATACCTTTTCTGTCTTCTTTTCATTCTTCTGCCTCTCTTCTTTTTCCCCTTCACATCATCTTAAGAATTCATTTTTTTATCATCTCTCTGAAATTCCTTTCCTTTTCCTCAGAGTTCAAGCTTCTGTCTTTCTCGTTCCATTTCTACATTGACCTATTTCATCTGCAACAGCATGCTTGCCAAATCGACTGAGCTACAATTTGGATTGTCTTTTATTTCTTCCAATTTCAAATGCTCCTCAATCGTGTTTGCATTCTTACCCCCAGGTTTTAACTTGAATTCTTTTTTGCCAATGTGATCAACCTATCTTCTACTTTGGCATTGGCCTTAACCTGCATTTATATCTTGACTGTGGATTTCGAATCTCCGTCAGCTCCTATTTATTTGTTACGCCTCTCTTTGAAGTGCCACCACTCTACATGTTGCAACACACATTAATGAAAAGATTTTAACCAATTTTCAACATTGTCAATGAATTATATGTTAATTTATTCAGTTCAGAATACAATTCTACAAAACAGACTTCTTTAATGAGCAATGAAACAATTGCCTTATTAAAAAATAATATATTGTTAAAAGATGAAGCAAAATATACCAAGATCATTAACACAGCATGAAATATAACAATACATATAATATATAAATATATAACATATTTAGATCTCAGCTGATGGTATTACCAGACAGATTAGATACCAAAATGAAAGCTGGCCTGACAGATCATACTTTAAAAAATTTAGTTAATGCGGTGATCGCTCATTGAAAAGTAATTACACTAGGCTGCAGAACTTCTTCAATAATAGAAAACAATTCAAGCTATCAAAATGTAGCACATATTTTTAAAAAGCCAATGAAACAAAGCCTCCTCATTGTTTCCTTACAGAAATTCAAAACTGAAGACATTACTCCTGTACAACAAATCTCAAAACAAGTTAAAGAAAAAAATAAAGACTCTGCCTCTGCAGAGATCAACAGTATATAAAATAAACATTGTCCAAATAATTGCTAATTCATAAAAGGATAAAATATGAAATATTCCAGATTTCTGAAGAAGCGTTCTGACCCAAAGCATCAACTTTCCTGCTCCTCTGATGCTGCCTGGCCTGCTGCGTTCCTCCAGCTCCACATAGAGCATAGAACATAGAATTGTACAGCACAGTACAGGCCCTTCAGCCCACAATATTGTGTCGAACTTTTACCGTAAACCTAAGGTCTATCTAACCTCCACTCCTGCCTTATTCTATCATCCATATACATATGTAATAGCCACTTAAATGCCCTTAATGAGGCCGACTCCACTACCCTCTCCAGCAATGCATTCCACGCCCCTACCACTCTCTGAGTAAAGAACCTATCTCTGATATCTTCCGTATATCTACCTCCACTCACTTTAAAACTATGCTCCCTCGAAATAGCTACCTCCATCCAAGGAAAAAGTCTCTGGCTGTCCACTCTATGTAGCCGCTGATCATATTCCACATGATTTTTATTCTGGTGTCCTGGCATGCGTAAACAGCTGTCATTAGACTGTAGTGTTTAGGCTAATACAATTGTCACAGTAATCTTCTCAGGATGAGTTCTTCAGGAGATGTCAAGTCATACAAAAGCTCCTCAAGAGAATTTATGCAACAGTTTTCTTTTCCTCAGATTTGATTCTCAGAAGATTTTTCAGAACAGTTGGAAGAGGATGAGCTAAAACAGAAAATGTTAGAAAACACAATCTGACAGTGGAAAGAAAACAGAGTTAACTTGCCAAATTTCTTATGACTCTTCTTCAGAGCAAGATGAACTGCAGACTTCTCTCATCAAGCTACGCATCAACTGGCCTCCAAACAATGTCAAATCATCAAAATAAAAAGCAAAATAATGGCACTGTAAAAAGGAGGAAGACAGACAAAGGTAGTGACTACATGGGAGGTGAATCAAATGGAGAAATGAACTTCCATTGCTGCATGACCCAGCAGTGAATCTGCCACAACTGACTGTGCTACTGTTTGATATCTCTGGACATTGGAGTTGTCTAAGAAAAAACAACAAACAGCAAAATTCACAGATGACCTTGGAGAATCCGATGTGGGAGAGCTTACTGAAGAAGAGCAGCTAAGTGGTTTGTTAAAATGTAGCTTTACTGCTAGTCTGTAAATCTCCAACAGTGAGAAGAGTGTGTTTCTTTTTGATTATACAGTTTGTTGATATCTGTCCCTTGATTAAACATGAGGGGCATAGATAGCGTAAATAGACAAGGCATTTTCCCTGGGGTGGGGAGTCCAAACCTGAGGACGTAGGTTTAAGGTGAGAGGGGAATATTTCAAAAATGTTCTAAGGGGCAGCTTTTTCTTGCAGAGGGTGGTGCATGTATGGAATGAGCTGCCACAGGAGGTGGTGGAGGCTGGTACAATTACAACATTTAAAAGGCATTTGGATAGATGTGTGAAAAGGAAGGGCTTAGAGCGTTAGGGGCCAAATGCTGGCAAATAGTACTAGAATAATTTAGGATATCTGGTCAGCCTAGACATGTTGGACCAGAGGGTCTGTTTCCATGCTGTACAGCTCTACGGCTCTAAGGCTCTATAATTCCTCATTGTCATAACCTCAGGCATGTGACTTACAGTAAACAAATCCATATAGTTAGCTTATCACGCAACTTCCAGTAAGTGTCTTTGAAAAATGTGTCCAAAGTGTCTTTATAACATTATTTTTTTTTAAAAATCAATTCATACCTCCTCAATCTTACAATTGCATTAATTATCATAATAAACAGAAGCTCTCAAAAAGATGTTTATAATGGACTTGCCTTCATAATACTATGCTCTGACAGGTACTATTTTGAATTTTACTGCTCTCCTGTAGCCTGGACTTCACCTTGATCTGCCAATTTTCACTGAAATAAATCTGTACTTTTCAGCTGTCACTATTTTTTTTAACATTCAAAGCAATAATACCAAAAGTGAGAAAGAAAATGCTACAAATCCTGACATCAAGAAAAGAAAGGCAAATGCACAGTGAGGATGATCATACTGGAGATGAACTGAACAACACGGGAAGGAGAAACATGAACAATTTTGTTTAATACTTTTAAAGCTTTGGAATAATGGCATTCTTCATCGAGAAATAGGAAACAAAGGCTCACAGAGCACAACTAGTGATTTGGGTCTTGGAGTTGCTAATTTGGAGGCAAAATGGCATTCACATTGCTTTTTGGTACTTCTGATGTGGCCAGCATTAAGGGTATTAGAGTAGAATGTGCTAGTATGATTTAGAGTTGGCGATTATGATATCAATCAGCTTCTAACACTGATTTGATATTAGTGCCACTAATTTAAACATCACTACTCTAGGTTTTCCCACTCTTCAACAAGTGTTGCAAAACGTGCCTTCAGCAGCATGAAGTACCTACTTGGCCCTCTGTTCAAGGGCATCACTTAAAGGCAGTTTAGTTGCTTTGTTTCTTCTACTGGCTCTGTTGAACTTGTGGAAATGTTGGGTGTTTGGAGAAATTGTTAAAGGCAAGACATGGAGTGAAAGTTGATGCAAATGGACAAGGAGATTTTTAATGCAAGAGAGAGAGTGTGGCATTGTGTACTTGGGTGAAACGCCTGCAACAGTGAACACCTGATACGATGTGCAAGCTGAGAGGTGCGGCATATAGCAATGCCCAACATGTATAACTATGAATGTGAGGTATGACTGGTGATAGTTAGATGTTGTTAGTAGTTGGGTGATCATGTGTGGTGCCTTGAATAATGTATAGTGGTGCACTTCATGAGATGGGATATTAAAGATACGCTGAGATTGACCACCATTTTGGAATCATGAAAGATCTTGTACCTCTGCACCCAAATCTTTACAGTTAGACTGTGAAATTGCCTGCTTTGAGTACTTCCTCTCATTGGCTTCTTAGCACCTGCCTGCAAGTCCTCCTGGTGCCCTGAGGAAAGAGGGACTTTCCTTCAATGCATCTTCTACAGTATCACTTCTAACATGGCTTTAGAGAACCATAGAGCACAAGCTCTGTTTTACAGGATCATTTCCGAAAGTATTCAAATTTCTTCAACTCTTCTGTAACCTGTTCTAGGCCCCATTGCAACTAGAATGCAGCTTGTCTTCAAAAGGCGCAGGCTAGTTTTAATTGGTGCTATTTTCATGTACACTGCAGAACCTACACAGAGGAATGCAGTCACTGAACAGCATGTTTAGTGCTGGACTGTGCATTTCCATTATTATAGTGAGCAGGTTTGCAAGCTGACTGCATAACTTTAGTATGTGATATTGATTGCTTTTTGTTTTCTGTTAATGGTAAAACAAACATGACCTCTTAAAGAGTTTTTAGAAACTACAGAACTACAGTTAGGCTATACCACATTCAGCTTATAGTACTGGAAGTTGCTAGCAATCAACTAAGTATCAAATTTGGTGAGTTTCCTGGAGGATTTCTCTCCCAGCAAGTTTTCTCATAGTCTTCTGAAATTCGCCTAATGACCATGCATCACATACCCCCATGCCAACCAGCTCGTTGCATTCTCCCACTTACCACAGGCAGAAATATTGGCCACTGTCAGGTCCTC
Organism: Stegostoma tigrinum; assembly: GCF_030684315.1. Lineage (NCBI taxonomy): Eukaryota > Metazoa > Chordata > Chondrichthyes > Orectolobiformes > Stegostomatidae > Stegostoma > Stegostoma tigrinum. The sequence continues at coordinate 12,637,756 of NC_081380.1, forward strand.
CCAAGGTTCCTGGCACCAGTGACACCTTTAAATCCCAGCTATGTACCTGGTCAAGTGCTGGAAGTTAGATGTTGCCCTGCACAGATCCTGTCATGTCAAACAGAGGGAAATCACCAACCTCCCCCAAGCCCCACTATTCCATTTTTGCCTCTAGAGACCCAAAGGTCTTAATAGACAGGGATTGTGTGGCCTCTGCTCATGCAGCATGGCCTGAGATTTTGCTTCCTGGTCTCCAAGATAGAAGACTAGAAGAGGAAGTGGGCAAGCTAGAGTTTCCAGGTAACCACTCTGACTTTGATGTTGGGAATGGTCACCATCCGGTTTCTATCTGTCAAGTTGGAGAATAAGACACTGTATATCAGTGAGGTGGGGTGAGTACATAATGAGGATTTCAATCCATGCTCATTGCTCAGTAATGAAAATCTGAAGTCGCTATTCAACACTTTGTTAGATAAGATTCTTTGCTCTCAATGTCAGGAAGGTCTGTCCTCAACATCTCATATATGATCCTTTCAAACTCTTTACCTTTGCTTACGTCGTTCAAAATCTGCAACATCCAAGAATTTAAAAAAACACTATCCATTTGTTTCAATCTCACCTTTCAGTGCCTGAACTGTAGTTTTGCAAGTTGCAGATCCAAATATGTTTTAAAGGGATTGGGAGTCTCTGCCTCTATTAAGAGAGAACTTCAGGCACCCGTCATCCTCTGGGTGAAACAGTTTTTTTTCTCATGCCTGTTCTAGTCTTTCTACTAATCACATTCATTCTGCAACGCTTGATATTGACTTCTGCATTCAGGGAAACAGGTCTTTCCTGCTTACTCTATCTAGGCCCCTCGTAACGTTGTACATTCCAATTAAGTCACCCATCGGTCTTCTCGGTTTGAAAGAAAACATTCTTAGACCTTCTAATCTTTCCTCAAAGCTGCAGTTTTCAAGCCCTGGTGCCTTTCTTGTAAATCTCATCTGTACTCTCTCAGGCAATTATATTCTTTCTGAAATGCAGCAACCAGAACAGAACGCATAACTCCAGCTGTGGCTTAACCAGCGTATTATACAGTTCCATCATGACATCCTTGCTTTTGTATTTTATATCTGATTTAATAATGCAAGGCATTTCATATGCTTTTTTTCACAACCTGATTTGCCTATCCAGCTGCTTGTAGGTATGCACTCCAATGTCTCTACCTTCCTCTACTCTTTTCTATATCCTTCTATTTTTGTATATTCGCCAGCTTTGTTTGTACTCCCCAATTACATCACCTCATGCTTCTCTGAATTGAATTCCATTTGCTACTTTTCCGCAGTCTGAATCCACATTACAAGAGAAATGTGATTACACTGTATGGGGCGTGGAGAAGATTTGCCAAAATGTTGTCTGGCCTGGAGATTTTTAGTTAAGAAAAGAGATCGAATAGACTGGGGCAAAAAAATACAAAAGAACTGTGGATGCTGTAAATTAGGAACAAAAATAGAAGTTGCTGGAAAAGCAGGTCAGCACTGAGGGAGGATATGATTGAGATGTATAAAATTCAGAGGAGCATAGACCAGGCGGAACATAAGGAACTTTCTCCTTTGTTAGAGGGATCAACGACCAAGGAGTATAGATTTAAGATAAAGGGCAGGAGCTTTAGGGGGGATGTGAGGAAAGAAAGTTCCACCCAGAGGTTGCCATAATGTGGAGGTGCTGGTCTTAGACTGAGTTGGACAAGGTCAAAACTCACGTGATGCCCAGGTTAGACTATAACCTAGTGTCATGTGATTTTTGACCTAATTCAGAGGCTGGTGGGGATCTATAACTCACCGCCTATAAGGATGGTATAGGCAGAAACCCTCATGGCATTTACAAAGTATTTAAATGCACAGCTTTGATGTCAAGGCACACAAGACTATGGGCCAAGTGCTAGAAAATGGGATTATAATGTTTAGATGGCTTTTTTAGACCAGCACACAATTCATGGGTCAAAGGGTTTTTACCTATGCTGTATACATCTGTGACTCTTTAAAATCATTGGAATAATTTTGGAGTGAATCACCATCCTCTACACAAACAAATACACAGCTCATTAATCTCCCATCTACAAAATTTCCCAAACACGCCTCCCACATTTCAGTCCAATTAATACATATAACAAACAACACCAAACCCAATACAAAGCCCTGTGGAACATACCTGGAAGCCACTTTCTAGTCTAAAAATATTCATCAGCCATTACTTTTTGCTTAGCAACAGCAAACAATTACAAAAGGATAGCAATAAATTAGATCAATGGCAGGTGAATTTTAATATTTGCAGGGTAAAATTTTTTGCAGAAGTCATGAAATTTATTGCAATGGATGTCCAATGAGATTTTGGGGTTCAGGTGTGCATAGTTTGCTAAAATTCCATGAACAGGTGCAGAAAATAGTCACGGTGGCTAATGGATTCCTGTCCTTCATATCTAAAGGCTTGGTGTATAAGGATGCAGATGTCTTGCTGCAGTAATGCAAGAAACTAGTCAGGTTGCACTTGAAGCCCTGTGAGCAGATCTGGGCAACACAGCTTCAGAAACATGCTTGGTCCTGGAGGGTGTTCAACTTAGGTTTAGAAAGATGATACCAAGACTTCAGAAGTTACGTTATGAGGAGAAATTAAACAAATTATGCCTTTCTTCTCTAGAATTTAATAAGTTAACAGTTGATCTAATTGAGATCTTCAGGATACTAGCAGGTAAAGACAGTGTAGACAAAGATAAATCTTTTCCAATGATTGAAGCTTCTTCCATCAAGGGCATAGTCTAAGAAGTAGAGCCAGACCATTCAGGAGAGTTGTTAGAAAGCATGTCTACATGCAAAGAGTTGTGGGGGTTTGGAATTCTCTTCCTCAAACAACAGTCAATGCTAATTCAATTGTTAAATTTAAATCTGAGATGGACATATTTTAATTAAACAAGACTATCAAGGCAAATGGACCCAAGGCAGCCATAAGCAGTTGAACAACAGATGAGCCATAATCTTATTGAATGGTGAAACAAGCTCAGGGGGCTGAATGGCCTCCCCTAGTTCCTATGTTTCCTGTTGATAAGCCTATTATTGATCTAACTTGCCACATTCCCCGTACCTCCTGGGCATTCACTTTTTTTACCAGTCTGCCTTATGAAGCCTTATCAAATGTCTTTCTGTAAACCATGTCAGCAACATGCACTCCACAATGTTCATCAATCCTGCTTGTTACTTCCTCACAAAATCCAATCATGTTAGTAAGGCTTGCACTTAACAACACTGTGATGATGATCCCAGATTAATCTGTGCCTTTCTAAGTGACAGATTAGCTTGTCTCTCAAATTGGCCAATGATTTGCCCTTCATTAAAACCAGATTAACCAGCCCGTAATTATTTGTCTTATCCCTTGCAACCTTTTAAAACAATGATACAATGTTCACAGACCTCCAAACCATTGATACCTCATTGTATCCAGTGAAGACTAGGAAATGACGCTTAGAACATCTTTTTTTCCCCTCCTTGGCTTGCTTTAACAGCCTGGGGCAGAAATAATCCATCTGGGCCTGCTGATTTATCCATCTTTAAAGTGATCAATCCTCTAGAACTTTCTTTCAGGATATGCTAATTATATCAAATGCTTCACACTCCTCCCCTTAAACTAGAAAGTCTGCATTATCCTTCATGAAGGTAGAGATAAAGAATGACTGGAATAATAATAACAAGTTGCTTTAAACCAAAGAGACAGCAGAGAGGTTGCTGCAATTTTAAAAGTCATGTTTGTGGAGCACTTTATGAGTTGCACATGGTGTCACATTTTCCTAGAACATTGAGATTGAAAGCAGATACCTCAGTTCCAATGGGTTCTGAGCTGAGGGAAAACTGCTTGCTAAATCATCTTGTTAAGCTACTGACCAGGTGACCATGGCTTGTGTAGGGTGATGTAGTGGCTTCCTAGACAGCCAGAAGAAAGCATCAAAAACTCTCCTCACCGTTTCTCCTGTATGGAGGTACTAGACAGTCTCCAGTAACAACCAACTGCATTCCACTCACCTTTTTTCTCAAAACACCTATAAAGACAGTGAAAAGGCAAATTTCCAACTGGCAAATGAAAGATAGCATCAGTGTACAAACAATCTCATCCCATTGGCAAAGAACTTGAACAGAATTTGTAGGAAGAGACAGAAAGCAATTCATTGAATCCGTGGTCCAGGCTGTTGCTGTTACACTGTGTTTCCCTGACTTATTTTTCCCACCTTTAATATCCACATCTTTTCTATCTTTGCATGTCTGTCTATTTGTGGATATGTGAGTTTAAATGGCAGCAGAGTTTAAGTTGGAGAGTTAGAACTGAGCAATACAGTTTAAATAAATGCCATTGGTTAAAGGCAATTTGTTTGTAATAGAATCTTTTCTGGCTAAGTACAGGAATCTGGTTAGTATCTTCTATTAACCTATTTTAGCATGATTATTCTTTTAGTATGCAGGTAATTTGAGGAGTTTGGATAGACTGACTGAAGAATTTCATATTCTCTAGTGATTCTGGGAATAATAGGACTTGATTTCCAGTGCATTACCCAGTGAGTCATAATAATGATTTATGGTGGTCAATTGTTACAACATCACCAAATGGTGTGCAGATATTGTTTCATTAAAATCTTACATCCATGCAGCAGTGAGTCTTTTACAGGTTTTGTTAAATTATCTGTAACAAAAAGACATACTTAAATAAAGCCTAGAACTAAGGACAAACGATTGCCCGAACAAAAGAGAAATCTTGCTCTGTTCTAGGATCTCTAAAAGACATTGAAAAGTCTAATCATTAAAATTATGGCTGACAAAAGGTATGCTGATGTGCGCAACTGCAGTGGAACTGCAGTTTTTCATCTGATTGCCACAGTGCATGGCAACATGTTTATAAAGTTGGATTTGCTCCTCATCTGAGGCCGGTGGTAACATAGAAATGTGAGAATTTCCATTCCGACTGCCTGTCATTACGCTTCCTCATACAGCAGTCAGTTTCACAGAAATGAGAAAGCAATTAGATTGCAGCATTGTTTGACCATCATTTGCAGAGTTATAATCTAAACCTTTGTACAAGAATATCAACAGACAAAAGATAGTCACTTGTTGATGTCCAATTGCACGCAGTCATCCCCGATGTAAATTCATAACATGGTAGAAGGTCACAATTAATTTGAACTCATTGCAGAATAATAATTCAGAATCTTAAGTCAGTTTAAAGGATCTCAATATCATTCAGTGTTTGGTGTTGTAGAGATACAAAGCCTGGCCTTAGTGCTGTGCAATCTGTTTTGGTACAGAGCCAATCCTATTGCTACTGACATTCAATGTGACTGCCACAAACTGTAGGACGCAACTGGATGGTATGTTTGCGTAAAGTTATTTAAATACATGGTTCAGAGCAAGCAAACTCGAGCAGAGTGATTCCAAGATTCACCAAAATGATCCTACTTAAAGTACAAACTTCTAATTATTCATGGATAATATGAAATATAAGTCCTCCTGCTTTAGGGTTCTGCTTCAGGATCCACTCTTAATAGTGGCATAATAATTGTAGAATAGTGTCAATAGTTAAAATGTTCTATGTATCCACAGACATGTAACAGAGTAAATACTGAAAGCAATATTATGTGTAGCTGAACCAGTGGCATTTATAGGACGTACAGATCCATTTGCAAGCAAATCATTTATCACTGCAATTAATCCTAAAGCCAATGTACTAGCAGGACATGAAAGGGTAGATATGAGGATACCATCATCTGCGATGGTTGCAGTTTCATCCGCAGTATCCACAATAACTTCTCCCAGACTCTGAGCACCATCTTTTCTAGGCAGGAATAATGAGTAGCCAAGTCAGACCTCACCAGTTAAACATTTAAATGTGTCTCCAAATGTGCCTCATCTTTTTTTTCAGACAGAGGGAGATATGTCAGCGAGCAGGGTGCAACGTTTTTTGGATGATGATTCTGCCATGGTTGAATAACTGGCAGTTTATTCCAGCAGTGAGATGTAGGTTGAGAACTACAAGGGTGCTAAGCAAGTGAATAAAATGAGATGATGAATATGGGACATTTGATCTGGCTGATGATTGTTGACAGTTGAGTGATGATAGGGTGATGCTTCGAACAGGATTAGAATCTAGTGATGTTGTGATGTAGTTGATGGGATATTGCGCTTGGTGATTCATTTACTGATACACCTTCCCCCACCCACCCTCCTGCAAAAATTCCATCCCCTATTCCCAATTCCTCCGCCTCCGCCGCATCTGTTCCCACGATGAGGCATTCCACTCCCGCATATCCCAGATGTCCAAGTTCTTCAAGGACCGCAACTTTCCCCCCGCAGTGGTCGAGAACGCCCTTGACCGCGTCTCCCGCATTTCCCGCAATACATCCCTCACACCCCGCCCCCGCCACAACCGCCCAAAGAGGATCCCCCTCATTCTCACACATCACCCCACCAACCTCCGGATACAACTCATCATCCTCCGACACTTCCGCCATCTACAATCCGACCCCACCACCCAAGACATTTTTCCATCCCCACCCTTGTCTGCTTTCCGGAGAGACCACTCTCTCCGTGACTCCTTTGTTCACTCCATACTGCCCTCCAACTCCACCACACCCGGCATCTTCCCCTGCAACCGTAGGAAATGCTACACTTGCCCCCACACCTCCTCCCTCACCCCTATCCCAGGCCCCAAGATTACTTTCCATATTAAGCATAGGTTCACCTGCACATCTGCCAATGTGGTATACTGTATCCATTGTACCTGGTGTGGCTCCCTCTACATTGGGGAAACCAAGCGGAGGCTTGGGGACCGCTTTGCAGAACACGTCCGCTCGGTTCGAAATAAACAACTGCACCTCCCAGTCGCAAACCATTTCCACTCCCCCTCCCATTCTCTAGATGACATGTCCATCATGGGCCTCCTGCAGTGCCACAATGATGCCACCTGAAGGTTGCAGGAACAGCAACTCATATTCCGCTTGGGAACCCTGCAGCCCAATGGTATCAATGTGGACTTCACCAGTTTCAAAATCTCCCCTTCCCCCACCGCATCCCAAAACCAGCCCAGTTCGCCCCCTCCCCCCACTGCACCACACAACCAGCCGAGCTCTTCCCCTTCCCCCACTGCATCCCAAAACCAGCCCAGCCTGTCTCTGCCTCCCTAACCTGTTCTTCCTCTCACCCATCCCTTCCTCCCACCCCAAGCCGCACCTCCATTTCATACCTACTAACCTCATCCCACCTCCTTGAACTGTCCGTCTTCCCTGGACTGACTTATCCCCTCCCTACCTCCCCACCTATACTCTCCTCTCCACCTATCTTCTTTTCTCTCCATCTTCGGTCTGCCTCCCCCTCTCTCCCTATTTATTCCAGAACCCTCACCCCATCCCACTCTCTGATGAAGGGCCTAGGCCTGAAACGTCAGCTTTTGTGCTCCCGAGATGCTGCTTGGCCTGCTGTGTTCATCCAGCTTCACACTTTATTATCTTGGATTCTCCAGCCTCTGCAGTTCCCATTATCACTGATTCATTTCCTGATCTTGATCTCTCAAGAAGTCATTGAACATCTTAGAGAACTGCATCTGGCATTGGCTATCACAGACAGCAGATCCTATTGTCTTCTAAGGGCTATGCTGAGGGCCTCCTGGACCCTGGTAGATGGGAAGATTTGTCCACTCTGAACCTTTTTGAGCTGGGCATCCAGAATAACACTGGGAAATCTTGGAGACAATGCTGTCTTATGGTTTTCAATGAATGTCTCTTTCCCAAGTCAGATTCAGACTTGCAGCACTTGCTCCAGACACAATACACTTTCACCTTCAACAGACGTAAGGGCAGCTTAAAGTAATGTCTCACAACTTCAGGCCCGCTGCTGTCGCACACAGTTGCTGCCCAGTATGAGTAGCACTGGCTGCATGCTAGTAGTGTGACCAAGAGCATAAGCAGCAGCAAGTTTGCATCAGACACAATTGCATATTATAATCCCTGTGTCCTTCTGCTAGCTTTCTGGATTTTGCAGCTGCTGTCCAGGCTGACGTGCGGTGGAAAGGTAACTTAGATAAGATACTGGTTGGCAGCTGTCAAACGAAGTGATAGAATGATTAAGAATCTGAGTACATAAGGTTATAATTATTTTTGTCATATCAACCAGTTGTTACATCTTGCTTGTGTGCAAATCTAATTGTTATTAAAATATAAATTAATGCAACATACTCTGTTAGATGAAGACAGACAGCACAAGTGAAACTTTTATTGTGTTCCTAATACTGTAAGCACCTCTTGTTCTACGATCCCTCAAGAACTTTGCATTTCTCTCATCCTGACATCTTGTGCTTTCCTGATTTCCTTCACCCCATCATTGCAAACTGTACTTTTAATCCGTCCGAGACTTTAAGCCCTAGAAATTCCTCTTAAATTCCCTCCTGAAATCTCTCAGCCTGTGAAACCTTCTCTTCTCCTTGAAGAAACTCCCTAAAACATGTAGCTTCAAAGAACCTTTGGTAGCCTGTACTGATGCACCCTTTTGCATCTCTGAGTCGGTAGCCAGTCCTGCAAAATGCTTCATGACACTAATGGTGCTGCTTAAATGTGAGCAGTTGTTGTTGAGGTCCTGAGCTTGAATCTGTTTCTGAAAGATAAGGTATTCTTTTTGAAGGCAGCGTGAGACCAAATTCATGGCTCACTTACCCCACAGCAAAGACTCCAGTCATGGCCCTCACTTTGATGGTAGAGCTGCAAAGCAAATAAGACAGCACGGCCATCCCCTGCAGATTGGTAATCACCTCAAGAAATAGCATCTCCTTATTCTGCCAGAGGCAGCCATTGGACAAACTGCACTAGTAACAGCGGCCATCACTGCTTTCGATCACTGTGTGCAGATTAACCATTTACCATGGCAATAAAGATCTAACAAACCTGTTCACACAAAGCTGGCCTGCATTATATTTTGCCTTAGATAACAGATGATGAATTTCAATCAAATACGCACAACATATTTATAGATTCTGCAACAGAGAAAAAGTTTAGCCTTCTTGTTTCCTTCCGTTATTTGCTCGAAATGTGGTGGGGCAGGATTACTGCACAGCAATAACTGTCCAAGGGACAGAAAATTTTCAGCAACACTGTCTCAGCTGTTTCTGAGGACACTGACCCAATTTTAGCAATCATCACTTGTTTGCTCAGATAGCGGATGAATTGCCTTTGGGGCTTTTACCTCTTTAAGGAAGGAGATACCAAGATCTCATCGTTCAGATGACCAGCAGTTCCTCAGTGTCAGCAGCACCACTTGCAATGCTGGCAACAGTTGTGTCTGCACCCAGCCTAGAGCAGTATTATGACTGCTACCTGCTTAATCCAGAGCAAGTGAAGAGTGCAGGAAGAGTAGTTGGTGAGGGCGGAGGTTCTTGTTAAGGGAGGGGGAGGGCCTCCATAGGCAACATGGTGCAAATCAGAGACAGAAATTTATCCTAATGCTGCAAGGAGGCCATGAGGTTTCTCATGCCAGTCTCCCCACATTCCGGAGGCCTTTTCACTGAAAGTAGAATACCAAGGATAACAGCAAAAGGCCATTAGCTGGTCTTCAGTTGGCTACTTAAGGTTGTAACTTGGCCAAAGGGTTGGAGGGCCATTTGCTTTCTGTGCTAACATGGGATAAATAATGCCACACAAAACCTCAAACATTATTGCTTATGATATCCTCAAGTTTTGCTGAAAGCTCACAGAACTGAAACGTCCACTTTATTTCTCTCTCCTGGCCTGGTGTGTGTTTCCACCAGTTTCTGTGTTGTTCTACGTCAGATTGGTTCAAAAGCAGCAAACAAACATTGATTGTTGATGGCTTCTGTTATCGAGAGTACGGGTCTCCGACTGTCATTGCATGAAGGGGAGAAACTTCTGTTTCCTGGGAGGCTGGGAGCAATTGGTGGGGAGGTTGGATTCCTGTCTGAGGGAATGGGGCACTTCACCAAGTATTGGCTGAGTCTCACTGTTAATTCTCTTGACTCGGAATACTGCCCCCACACTGTTCAGTCACTACTTGACAAGGCTGGGACTCATTTGCACTTGAGGAGGAGAAGGATGGGAACATACTTCCTTATTACCAATGGCCTCCCCTGTTAGCTTATTCTGTCACTTACTGGCAAGTTAGTGCTCCAAGTAGTTGCAGTGAATATAATGACGGTGGGGAGGTGATAGCCTAATGGTATTATCGCTGAACTGTTAACCCAGGGGCACAGACAATGTTCTGGGGACCTGGGTTCAAATCCCACCATGGCAGATGGTGGAATTTGAATTCAATACTAAAAAAATCTGGAATTAAAAGCATGCAGATGACCATAAATCCATTGCCGATTGCCGGGAAAAACCCATATGGATTCATTAATGTCCTATAGGGAATGAAACTCCCATCCTTACCTGCCTGGCCTGCATGTGACTCCAGGCTCAAACCAGTGTTGGTTGACTCTTAAATCCCCTCTGGGCAATTAGGGATTGGCAATAAATGCTGGCCTAGCAAGCCATGCCCACATCCCCTGCATGCATAATAAAAAAAAATGAACTGCGACTCTCCAAAGCACCAAGGTTCTAGATTTCTGGCTTGTCAATGGACCTTTGGAGATACAAACTGGACCTCAGCAGAAGGTTAAATCACTATGGATATGTTCCCATGTTGTACAGGAGTCGGGGAGTAGTTTGTTCCAAGCTGTTATCTTAATATTATAAATGCTCAACCCACTGTAGATTAATGGTTGTAGTCCTTTCAGAAGGAGGTTCTTGAAAATCAATGAGTCAAAATATTGCCCATTATCATACACATGCTGATCACAACCTTGGGCCCTCTCTGCAAATACATTCAAGCTTTTGGTGGTGATCTGTTTGATGTTAACTAAAACTTCATGAAAGTTATTGCTCTCTGAGGGGTCTTTTTCACTCAGACCCGAAATTCTCAAACAGGCTTTGAGTTATAAAGTCATGGTCCAGCTCTCATTTTAATTCTATGGAGACCTGTTTGAATGTATCCTTCCCTAACTTCAGGTGTCACGTCCTAAAACTCTCCCATTTTAATATGGATCAGGGCAGGGAATTAGTGTTCATATCCACACTGTCATCCCTAATTCCCCTTCCAGAGCCTAATGCTAATAGGGGCAAGAAACCAGCCTAAGGTAGTGGTAGGGCATCTTCCTTAACCCTGTGTACAAGGATGATTCCTTGCCACCTTTTCTTTTTTGTCTGGGTCCTAGCCCACTTTGATCCTGGCTCAAGTGACCATACATATTGACATTCTCTCACTGCTAAGGAGGTGCTCAGCAAAGTGAGTGGCGCTTTCAACAGGACTGTTCCAGTAAATGGATGGAACCTCCTGTTCTAGCTCCAGAAACAGCAGCCACAAATTCTCAGGTTAGTCACTTTGTGCCTGAAACTGGCTGGTTTTGGTGACCTGATTAAGGAAAGGTGAGCCCTGCCTGTGAAGTAAAGAGTTAATCACAATTTTACTTTAAGAATAACGATTAACCATGTACATAGGGAGCTGTGTCATCATAACGTCAGATCCCAGGAATGGGACTTCAGTCTGCTAGGGAATAAGCAATATCCTCTCCTTCAAACTAATTTATACGAACCCTGTTAATGTTGACTCACTGATCTGAACATGCTGCTATTGGTCTAGTTCCCTTAAATCCACTCTGAAATCACCTAATTCCTCATTTAATGTTTCGTTCCAATGCTTGTTCAGTTTATTTTACAGCATGGCTTTTCATTTATGTTTCATTCCCAGGGTAACTGACTGTTAAAGCAGATATATTCTCTTACCAACTATTGATCTTGTTTTTGCAATTTATGGACCCAATCTCTTTACTGCTTGTTCTTTCAGTTCCGTCGCAGTATAAATGTATGTGCATCATTGGACCATCTTTTTCTATAACTTTCTAAACTTTGTTTTGATTTTCTGAACCTCCTTAAAATGTGTGTCAAGGATACAAATATAATCCCTTTCCATAATCTCCAGAATATCTTTCCATCGCAAGCCCCTGTCTTCTCCATCAAACATTAGTAATTCCGTAGCATTGTAAATTCCATGACAATTCCTGCTTTTGCTTAAGAGCTAATCTATCTACATGTAACCAATGCTTATAACCATTGCTTCTCAAGCCTATGAAAACTCAACAACTGTAATCCCACTTCTGACACCAATTTGTAATGTGTAGGTTTGAGAATCCCAGATTACTCCAAAAAAAGGAGGTCGAGCTTAGAAGTGATTTTAAAATAATTTGTTAGTTCAATTCATAAAAACCAAAAGAAGTGTGAATACTCATAATCAGAAACAAGAAGAGAAATTGCTGGATAAGTTCAGCAGGTCTGACAGCATCTGTGGAGAGAAATCAGAGTTAGTGTTTCAGGTCCAGCGACCCTTCCTCAGAACTGGTAGCTTATTACTATCAGGTAGCTAATTAAGATGAAATGGTTTTTAGGTGATGCAAAAGCTAATTAAATAGAGAAAACATATGGTCTGCGACGGGTGTGTCTGGTGCACCAGCTGGAGAAGAGACAAGGGGATGAAGCTAATTTCAGCAACTCAAGGTGATAATTTGTTCTGTTTGTAGCAGCCTTCTCCTTCCTATTCTTTGCCCTCTCAAGCTGACTGAAGAATTACAAAGCTCTTTCAGGTATTCATCAACATAACAAGGAATTTTTTTTACTCTGACCATCCTTGATTTACTTTATTTCTAGGGATTAGTAGTTTTCCCTTTGTCAATCCCATCCAGCCAATGACCAGAGAACAGTTTAAGATAAGTGGCTACACAAGATATTACAAGATCGCTTGCTATAAATTTGAGGAATTTTGTGTGTCCTATAGAAAGCTAAATAGGGGAATAACATCACTTATCTTTGATATAATTCAGTCCCTGACTGAAAAGCCTTGCTCATATCATCTCAATTTCACCCACAGAAAAGACGCAACCTTCTGCCAGCTAGTCTCATACCACCCTAACCAATTCTATGTGAATTTTATAAGATCTTAAGAAGTATTTAGTATCATTTAGGCGAAGGAATGGAGTTAGGATCTTGCCTGGAAATGGGCTACGCTTCCCTAGCTGGACTGAAACGAATGTGAGCTGTGAGTTGAGAATTAGGGATCACCTGCCGGATGAGATTAAACAACAAGAACACACAACAAAAAACAGAAGAGAATTGACCAATCTCTTTAAAGGAATGAAAAGTAGAAGCACGGCTTTACACTAAAGGCCAGGAATCACTTGATGTATCAAAAAGGAATTAGTTGTGCCGATGATTTCATTGGGCAATTATCTGTATTGCACCAAGAACTAAAATCAACCAACAATCTAATCTCTTTTCATCTACAACTGAAACATCACCAGTTATCATTAAGGGACATCTGTTTTAGCAGAGGAATGGGAAAATGGTGGAGAACAAGAAAGGTAGGATATAAGAGAACAGAATATTACTGAAGGAAGGAGAAGGATGCATTTGATTTTATTTCCAGTGTGTATATATCATACTGGTGTTGAGTGAACATTCCTCCAGGGCCTAACAGTAAACATAGGTCTGGATTTGGATGCAAGATGAAAAATCATAAAAAGGGTACAAAAGATTTCAAAAGTGATTGTGGTGAATTTTACTGATGCAGCTTTAACAAAATGCAGCAATGAATTTAGTAGCTCTATGATCTGCTGTCCACTGTAGTTGTATAAAACACGATGACAAACTACAAAATGTTGATACTAACTGTTCACTAATATCCAGCCTCCAGAATTAACCTTAGTCACCAGGATATCTCATCCTTACTGATGTGAAGTTAATCAGCTCAAGTTGTCAATTTCTACTGTGAGATTTGGTAGGAGCAATTGCTGTTTGTGAGGATGATTCCAAAAGAAATACCCTCACCCAGGTGAGCATCTAATCTAAGTGTATAATTCTAGGCCACAGACCCAAATCAATTAACTTCTAATGCATTAAAGGTGTTACATCGAATTGGCCTGCCATTTTAAATGTTAGAAGGGCCTCCCAACATTGTAGTGCTCCATCATCACTCTGTAACTGTTTCTACATAACCCTGCAAGTTTCAGCTTTCCAACTGGCACTCCAATTCCCTACTCAATGTTAATATCAGAACTGCTTCTAGACAAAACATCCCAGGTCTTACTGTGTTGGCTTAAAATAAATTCTCATTCCCTTCCTTATATTACTTTTGCCAAGTATCATTGATCTCTGCTCCCTGGTCACCAATCCTTGATGATATTTAGAATATATTTCTTGTTGAGGGTGACCATTTACTCACTAATGTTGACAGCTGGCTGGTACTTTCACTAAGCACCCACCCTCCACATTGTGGTTTAGACAGGGTCTGAACTTTGTGTGTCACTTACAATATTTAAAAGACATCTGCATGGGTATATGAATAGGAAGGGTTTAATGGGAAATGGGTCAAATGCTGGCATATGGGACTAGATTAATTTATAATATCTGGTCAGCATGGACAAGTTGGACCGAAGGCTCTGTTTCCATGCTGTATATCTCCATGATTCTATGACTTCATCTGATGCTCACATCGCAGTGTCGTTGGATAGTGATCTGGAGTCAGCTTGAAACTTACAACACTGCAGCTGAGATTATTTAACCCATCACACCACTGAAGATTCAATTTGCAGTGCACTGCCTTGGTTGGCTTTCACACTGCGTCATGTCAAATGCCTGTGTCTGCGCAACTGTGCTGATATGACGATAACTGATAGCTGCATGTGAGGTAATATCTGATATTGAATCACCGAGATGACAATCTTGTCGCAGTATCCTCCTGTAAAGCACACAGCTCTCTGCAACTTAATTTCAAATTGTCAATAGTATACCTTGTGATACACAAGGATAAGGAGTGTAGGATTGTGTAAATGAGAGTGGCTTAACAACTTATGAGTGGATAAGGTAGATGTTAGTCACTATACTTTTTGATCCATAATAGTAAAGAGGTAGTTTGGAAGCTCCCATCACAAGATCCAATGACCAGGTCCTAAATTATAAATTGAACAATCTTCATTCTTTCAACATGCTAGGAGTAGAGACAGAGGAGTTTTAACAACTCCAGTCCCATCCAGCGCAAGTATAATGGGTACATACACCTTAATAGCTTCTCTTTCTAAACTGAAAGCAACTGAATCAGAGGCCACACAAATATTATCCAGATATTACACAGAGTACAAATATGCTCCTCTATATTTTCCCTTTTCATCCAAAAAAATGCGTGCTATATCATTTGCAGCTGCATATTTCTCATGGTCTGTAAGGAGTCTGTAATTGATCTCTAATTTTCATTCATGAATGAAAAACCTGAGTTTGTGCAGTTTGTTTCACTTTCACCTGTCTCTGTACAGGAATTGCAACCATAATTTGTAAACAGTTCAGGTCTTCTAATAATAAAAGTGCAAGTTGCTTATTGTTGGTCATCTGGTGTCTGCTTGTTCTTGGGGTGATATTCCTCTGCGATGGATACTGTTCCCTTGGCTAGTGTTGTCACTGCGGTAACTGCTATTACTGAGCCAATTCAGGACTTCAAAATTCCAAAGAAGAGTTATACATTGCATGCAGCATTAACCGTTTGTCTCTTCCACACCCAGATCTGCTGAGTTTCTCCAACAATGTGTGTTTTTATCTTTATTTGCACTGTTTTCTTATTCAGGTTCAGTTTCATCAGGTGAACGTTCTGTAGCAGTCACATTAGATTGTGAGCAGACTCTGCTGTGCCTTTTTCCATCGTATCTCCACATTCATAGACTAGCAGAACATTCACAATCACTGGAATATCATTCACAAACCCATGCTGCAAACATCAATGCTCTTTCAGGGCAGTAGAAATACCTCACAGCATTTGTAATCATTTGCGCCTTCTAAACAGTCTCCAGAATTTATTCAAAAAACTGTTGCTTTCTGGCCAGTTTTGCTTGTTAGTAATTGTTCACATTGAGATTGGTAAAGTCCTTTGCCTTGGTGCATTGCAGTCCCTTTATTTCAGTGTCTGGTTAGGGTGTTGGATTCTCTTCAAATGTTTATTGACATCTTGGGATCTATGGGATGCATAAGCTCAGTTTTCCCCACTTTTCACTACACCATGCTGCCAACCCAGTCTTCAGGACTCCCTTCTTTTCTATCTTCTCTTTGAACTTGAGCTTGCGGGCAGCTGGAACTTGCCTTGGGAGATGGTGAGCTGGGCTCGCACTCCCAAATGCTTTGTGATGGTATTCACCAGCAAGACATCTAAAGCCTCTACTAAAATCATAGATTCATAGAATCCCTACAGTGTGGAACCAGGCCATATGGCCCATTGAGTACACACTGACTTTCTAATGAGCATCTCATCTGGACCCAACCCCATACCCTATCTCTGTAACCCTGCATTTCCCATGGCTGGCCGACCTAACCTGCATTACCTTTGCAATTTTTTAGGATTTTTTTCAGGCCTGGTGTCCCTTCAAAGTCTGTACCTCTTCCTGGTATGTGTAGCGTTGACAGTCCAAAGTTTAGAATTAGGTGGACTGAAATGAATGAGTTTTGTTCAATGTATACTAGCTAGAACTGCAGACTTCTGTTTCTCCCATAGAACTGAGCTCTTGGCTTCAGTTGTCATCTTGGGATGAATAACATTCCATCATCTAGCCTCAACTTTACCTTTGAGGACTTGATTTTTAGGTCACCAGCTTGAGTCACATCACATAGATATGCAACACTCACGATGCTGCATGTAGCCCTGGATTCTCCCTGACATGTCACATTTGTTTATTGCTCTCCCTTTGCTGTCATCTTTCGCACAGCCAAACCATTTATCAGCTTGAGGTCAAATGGTGCCAACCAGCTCTGAGTGATTGGTCAGAATTATGGTAGAACATCTATCCCTGAATGCCCGACAAGATTCTGTGAAAAATTTCTAGAGCTGGCATTATACCAAATAGTAAACAATTAAAACAGAGGCCAGGAATTGAACTCAGATGGGCTTTGTGCCTTTTTTAAAATCTCTTACCTATGCCATCTGTTATTAACATAGACACTAAGGTATGGTGACTTAAACACTTTTCATTGCATCTTTTTTGTAAAATGTACAAGTGAAAATAAATGATTATTCTATTCTGTCTAGCAGCTATCCTTTTCAGCTTGCTTTGATCTTTTTCCAATAAAATACTTGTGTGCAGAGTGATTTAGCTTCTTGCAAGAAAATCAAGGTTTTCCCCATGTTGGTGCTTTACTTTTACATGGTGCTTTTCATTATATTTGCATGCTAAACTCTGTCTTCTTTGTCCCTCAGTCAAGTCTCAAGAGAAGTATAACTTGTAGCACTTTTTCCTCAACACTGATAGCAGTTACTATTTATTTTTAAATTTTTTTTTACTGAACTTCATTGCTGAATTATAATTTTATCAGAAGCTGAAGGAAGTTCCAGGTCTCTCTCATCACCTTTCATTTCCATTGGTGAAGGGACTGGAAAATTCACAGCCATACCGACTCATCCAGTAGTACAAAGTTGAAGATTGGCAATTTTAAAATTATTCTCTGGTGTTTCTTTCAATGGTTGTCTTCCTGGCAGCTCTCAAAATGCAGGCAATTTCAGCTGCTCTCTCATGACTCCATTTATCATGTGTAGGTTTTAATAGGCTGCTCTCTCTAAACTGTAAACAACTGCAGCAGAGGTTTTGGCCTCTCTGAAGAGCACACTAATAATCAAGCCTTGTTATTCCAGTATTCATTGCAAAAGGTCAAGATTTTATGAAAGTTTTCCTATCTTTTGGACCCAGGTTAACAGAAAGCGTGGGCCAGATTTCTGTACTTAACAAGAATATATTTGATTCAAATAACTAGATTCAATGAATCCTAACATGTATCTATACTGGATAACACTCTAATAGGACCAACCATCATAGACAACAAAATAAACTGCCAGAGGAGGACCAATTTTAACTCCACTGTTTTACTGTGATTTACAGAGCTACATGAAAATCCGACTTCTGAGTTAACCCCTATCAGCAATAAATGACTGAAAATTATTATTCTCTCTCTCCAGTTCTTCTTTTTGAAAAACGAGACAATCGCTCATTAAATACAAGAAAGTATTTTGCTCAGCAAGTTTGTTTCCTTGAGTAGAGTTCCAAATATTTCTGGACCAAGACAAGTTTTGTCTTCTGTGAAAAACTCTCTCTGTGTGTCACTTGAGTGAGAACACTATGTGCCTGAGCGCAAGATTTCTGTAAATCTTCTGCAAGCTTTTGATGACAGGCTATAAGGCCTGGATATGCTGTTTGATTGTTAATAGCTGGTCTTTTAGTTCAGTAGCTTCTGTAGTTTCAGATTGCCAGAATCTGCAGGGTTTTTTTGTTTTCTTGTTTAGTTTCACTGAGGTGCTCAGATTGTTTGGATTCTTGTTGAAATCCAGGTTTGTATCTCATTCCTATGAAGTACTTTAAAATTCACGTCTTCTTAGTTACTTGAAATTATTGTATCATCTTTTTTGGTTAGTTTTTGCTAAGGACTGAAACTTTTCTCTAAACATGGCTAACTCACAGTGATGTTTGTGACCAATGATTGCAGAAATCCATTGCATCCAAGTGGCTTGTCCATATACAAGGATGGCCCATTTAATCTGATTGAACTCTAAGGTCTTTGTTTTGAAGATCTTCTTTACATGATTAAAGAGCTTTCCTTAATGCCATAATTGTCCTTCATGATAACTCCGATTTTGCAGTTGTATTACTAGCTGAAGAAATTTTTAAATCACCACTTGCTTTCATTAGCAATGTGTTTATGCGTGGTAACTTTATTTGCTTCCCATCAGCCTTGCTTTCCAATTTGGTAAGAATGTATTCATCTGACTGTAACTGGGGTCGATGTCACTGCATCACCTTGGTTGGATCTGAATAATAAGTAGACAACTTTGCTACTTCTTTGCTTTCTTCATGAACAAGCTTCATCTTCTTCACAAAAGAGACAACTGGGTGTAGTCTGGATCCTAAAAGTACAGGAAGGTCAGAGGTTTCGGGTTTGTCTAAATGAACAACGTGTTTGCTAGCTTCTTTCTCTGTTACTGTGTTCAGGAAAGGAAACCCACAGCACAAAATACCTACTTGTGCCTGGTTACTGCCTTTTAGGCACTTTCTCTCCTTGCCATTTCCAGCTTTTGATTAGAGAGAGGTGGAGGTTCTGCTTCTGATTGAAGAATGTCTGAAGATAGACAGGTAATCCTCCTTAGTAAAGAATTGTAACAAATAGAAATTGCAAACAAGGGCTCTATAATGCAATCTTTCATTACAGTAAAGTATTATTCATATCTGGCCCCTAATTTTTGCAACTCTTCATCCCCTAAGCTTGATAACAGTGTATCATCTGAAATGATTGATAGCTTTGCTCCAGTATCTACTTTAAAATTAGTTTGTCTGTCATTTGCTTTAATCTTTGTGGACCAAATATTATTCTGTTGGATTATATCATTAAATAAATCAAATTTGTGCTGTGGGCCTATCACATCATTAGGAAGAATCTGTCCTGCCACTCTATATCCCACACAACTGGAATTCCCACAGATTACAGAGGTCCGTGTTTCCCTTATCTGTGCTGCTGCTGCTCTCTCCTTCCACTCATAACTCTCTATAAAACTGACCAGGTTAGGTTTGATCCACTGGAATTCCTTTATTATAAAGACCATGTACTGTTTCTTCATACACTTGCCAGCAGTGAATTCTCTGTGTGCTTACCTTTTTATGGAATCTGCAAGTACATTTGTTTCTGCAATATTTTATGTGTTGATTTCTTTTTCTCCTGTTGCCAACCTTATACACAACCGTTGGCTTTCTCCCAGGCTTTCTTTAACTTTCCCATTCTGCAGTTCAGTGCCCAAGAATACCTCAAAGAATGTCACTAGCTGGCCAACACCTCAACTGAACTTCATTTTAGGTATTTAGGTTTGGATTGCTGGGGTGGTCTCATGGTCTATGGTCACTAAATTTCACCTCAGGTTCCTATTACCCACCCTGATTCCGTGTGTCTGGTCACTGTTGTTACTATTTAGTAATGTGAGATCCACACCCCTGTGAGTGAATGACAACAGTTTAGAGAATGTAAGTACATATGGAGGACAGTAAGAAATGGCATCTCACATGAAATCCTACTGAACCATGCTCCAAATCCCTTTAATCTGATGTGACTATGAAATTAGTCTTTTTGCTCAATAATCATATCTAGAATAAAGTTATAATTTCCTTTATTCTAGAGACATCACAGGAGCGAACACAGGATTTTCTTACTAATATAATCCTGTGCACTTCAAGTGGGGATTGGTGAATAAGACAAGCATGAATTCTGAATGATTTTTATCCTTTAGACATCCCAGATATACTCCAATTGCAATCAGTTAACTCAATACAGACTAGGGTCCACAGGGTGGCTAGATATAATGGTAATCTTACAGCTGTGGCTCTTGTGAGAATAAAACAATTGTATCAAATGAATCACATTACTGCAGGGAATCAACTGTAAACCCAGTTCTTCATGTATCATGGTTGAATGTCAGATTATTGATTGAGCAAAACCTTACCCCCAAATTACAAATTCTGAGGTTAAACGCTTGCCTGCACTTTCTTAACATTAAAGGAGCGCGTATCGGGATTTTGGACGTGAAAGTCAGTCTCGCCCAATTTGCATCCCAACAGTCTCCCATCCAATGACACAAGTATATAGCAAGAGATCTGTTGGCAACTATATAAAACTAGTGCCAACTCAGAACATATACCCTATTCACAAGATACAACCATTTTTTGTGGTAATGAAATGTTTAGTATGTAAATTCCTCATACAGGCTCTCTTCCCTCAGGGCTTTTCCAATTAGTATAATAATTGCTGATGGTGAAATGATTGGGAAGGAGATTGTTAAACATATTCAGAGGCTATTTCCCTCCTGCTATTATAGTGTAGACCTATTTAAAATGACTGGGCTAACATCTAAATTAAAGCAATGAATAGAGGAACACGATAATGAATGTGTGCAGCACTTGCCCATTAACATCATCAACTGTCTAGGCTTGAAAATGATGCTCCAGATATACCACCCAGGGTTTTTGCTTCTGTTTTGCTTTTAATGATTTTCCTCACCTTGCTCGCTGGTAGTCTCAAAGGAAAATCACCACTTAACTGAACCAGCATAAAATCTCTGGGTTGCCTCAGAACATGGGTTTTGACATTTGACAGTTTTTGTTAACGATTGAGAAGGTCCATGCTATTGTAATACAGGAGAAGCTGCTGAATGGAAACACCCTGAGGTGAACAATGTCATCCACTTATCGAGTTCGGTGTTATCAAGCAAACGTAATTGGAAAGATGTGTACATCCTGGTTACAACCTAAAATTAACTTGAAAGGAACACTGCAGGATGCAATTCTCTAATGGCTTGACCTCTGAGCTTCCTTTAAAAGAGAAAAAAAGAGCGAATCTCTTTTTACACCATTTGTACTATTCATGACCCCAGGATGTCCCTGAGAGTTTTACAGTCAACTATTGTCAGAAGCAGAGCAGCCAATTTGTGTCCAGTCTGGCTGCCAAATAGGAACAATATAATTAATCAGGTCATCTGCTTTTGGTGTCAGGGATAGGAGAAGGCTCTCATTGGTAGAACTGCAACTGCAGACTACACAACATTTCCCACAGATGTGGACATGCAATACTTTGTCTTCAAAACAACGGCGGCAGCTTTCATCCAAGATATTGTAGAACATCACTCTGGTTTCCTCCCAAAGAAAGGGAGGAAGATCCAAAGATGTGCATGTCAGGTGGATTGGCCATGCTAGATTGTCCATAGTGTCCAGGGATGTGCAGGCTAAGTGGGTTAGCCATGTAGATTGCAGGGCTACAGGGATAGAGAAAGGGGATGGGTGTGGATGGGATGCTCTTCAGAGGATCAGTGTGGATTCAATGGGCTGAATGGCCTGTTTCCACACTGTAGGGAATGTACAATTGCATGATTCTATATGATCACAGTGTGCTCTCAGGGTCTGGGGGACAAGGGGAGAGCAACACTTGATGATTCACCTTTGTTGACATCAAAGCTGCTGGGAAGTGCATTCAGCAAAGCAGAAAACCCAGATTTCAGTCATTTTCTTTTATTCTGTATGTCACCCATGACTCTGTATCTAAGTTTGCCTTGGCTGCTGATACGCCAAAGAAAATCCTGCTATTCAGGAAGATCTAGAGAAGTAAGAGACGTTAAAATGTTTCCATGGAATCTGGGTGGGTGGCAAATGTTGGCAGTGAAAGAGGAGTAGGATGTGATACTTTGGAGGCACTTTGAATGTCAGGACTACATCTCAGCAGCAGCAATGAAATTCAACTGGTTTGTCTTGCATCAAAATGTTCTTTACCTGGACAAGAATGAGCTCACAAAAGCAGCCTAAATTATCTCAGGCACATTGTAGGACAAGGGCAGTGACAGTGAAGGATCTGATACAATGCTTCATTACTGAAACTACACAGGAAATCATGAGATTTGTGGGGATGTGTAGTTTGTAATCGGAAATGTGTGCTCAAAAACACATTACCTGCATATTTAAAATGTTGATTACAAAAGACAAATGAAGGTAACATGTTCAACGGGGTGGAAAACCGCTTTTAAAAAGCTGAAGCGATACTAATGAATAGTTCAATATTGGCCACCCGAATGTTTTTAGTTGGCAACTGAGCTGGTGATATTAACGTAGCGGGGAAATGGGAGTAGTCTTAATCCAAGAAGATGAATCAGACAAAGAGAAGTTAGTCCAGTACATCTATAAGAAATTAAACTGATATTAGAATAAGTACTCTACAGTGAAAAGGGATACTCTGGAATTGTTATTTACCCTGAAATACTTTGAAACTTGCGCCATCACATTCACAAAGGAATTCTAATACACACAGACAATAATCCTTTGACCTTTGAAGAGAAATTTAAAATTCAAATGTGACATTGGGCACAAATAAATGTGCGCAAATCATGCATGTGGAATGAGTGAAAGTAAATGAATATAATTGTTGTGTTTTTTTGTAAATATATCAGGTTTACTTTGAGATGGAACACATTTTAAATGAATGTTTCATCTCCTTTCAGGGTAAAGTTATATAATGTTGGGTTGCAAAGAATGAAACTAATTGGCTACTAATTGGTTACAGAAGGGCATGTAACTTTTAGAGAAGCTGGATTTGTTACGCGTGTGAGAATCACTAGATTTGGTTGAACAAAAGCTGAAGGCAACAGCTTTTGGATTTGTTTTAAGTCACAGTTTTGCCGCAGAACGAAGAAGAGATCAGTAGTTCTCAGACTTCAAAACACCTATAAGCCAAGACAGATCTACCTCTGTGAGTGGAAGGAAGCTGGCATTAAAGCATCCTAAAAAGAAAAAAAATCCAACTCAAGCAAAAAGCTAGGTACACCTACTCTGAATTGAGGATCACCATATTAAGAAACAACACAACATTATCAACAAAAATTAAGAGAACTGGGAGAACATCACCTCAACCTACTGTTAGTGCTTGGATCTACAAAGCACAGAATTACCTGCATTTTCTACCCAACATATTTCTGTAGAATTGTCCATCTTGCCTGACTTGTCCATCCTATTTTTGAGCAAAATTGTGTGAATGATGTGATTTTAAATGTGGTATAATTTTAATTCTCATATTAGTAATTAATAATCTATTTACATATTCATAAATGATAAGTTTGGTATAACCAATAGATTTTGTTTTCTTGTTTATTTGTGAAACCCAGGGTGATTTTCATTTATCTTAAGCAGTGGTCAGAATCAGACAACCTAACTTTTACTGTGGTTAAATTGATCATTTACACATTGGTGACAGCTTGTAGAATTGTTGGGTTGGATTTCCCAATCAGGGAAATTTCTTCACATCAGGGTCAGGACAGATGGTGTTGAGAAACAGGTTGAAACTTTGTTTTGATATTTGTGTTAAGCTCTTCCTAGCTGTAATGTACACATCAAGAGAGAAAAATAGCTTGGTCTTTTTGGGTCATTTTCTTTTATGTAATAAACTTATGTTCTGCTGTGAAAGAACACCAACAGCCTCATGTGAAAATGCTTCAGAGACTAACCACCATGTTAGCTAACTGTAAAAAAAATTAAAAATATGATCCATCAAGCCATGACTCATTCTGGAATCTGACATGCCCAGTGGTAACATCTGCTGAGATCATAACAGTTTGTTAAATACGGCATTGAGATGAATTTATAGACTGTTTGTTTATTAGTATAATTTATTTTGTAGCATTGTTGGGAGCCTTGATACAGATAATGCCTTAGTTATCTTTCAAAGATGAAGAACCTACAGAAGTTTAAACATCTAGCTGTGTAGCCAGATAATTTGGCAATGACTGAGAATGGCTAAAAGCATGAAGTAAGGTGGAAGGTATTCAGATTCAGGTGTGTGGGGGGTGGGGGGAGGTAACTTGGCATTGCAAGACGTCAATAGAGTACCAGGTGAGTGAGGGAGGTCAAATGCCAGCTGGGTTAGGGATGTAGGGTGCCAGGTGGGCAAGGAGTAGGGCACTGGATGGGTGAGATCGGTCTTGTAGCTGTACGTTGAGGGAGGTAGGGTGTCGTGTGAGTCAGGATATGCAAGTTAACAGTAAAGTTTGGGGTTGGGTGGGTAGTGTATTGTTAGGCTGAAATTACCTAATGGGTTCTTTATGTGTTGAACAAATGACTACGGGAGATATGTACACTTCAAGGTATAGTTTGCTTACTCTTCTTGATGTAGACGCACAAACTAATGAGTGAATCTGTGATCTTAAACTACTTTATAAACATGCAGCTTAATGAATCTCACTCACTGCCTTGTTTCTGTGCCAGGGGTTTTGGACAACTGGTACTTGGAGCTGTATGTCAGATTCCATGGCACTGGTTTTATGAGCACCAGTCCGATGGATTAAGTCCATGGGCCCAGTCTCAGAAATCCCAGTCCGAGTGTGACAAGGTCCCTGTTATTAATACCATTTTGGTTACATGCTATATCACATTTTGTAACACTTTTAGTACTGTACCAAACATTCCATTGTGCAAAAAACAAATTGAAAAACACATCTGCAGGTGGCTCTGTGTTAACTGCATAAAAGAATGGTTCCCACTGACAATCAAGGAAATGCACTTACCTCCCAGCCAAAACACACTGTTTTTTTTACACCGCAGGCCTACTTTCATGTGTTCTGCCACTTTATTCAATTGCCATCAGCCATTAACCCTTTATGATTAATCCTTCCTAGTCTGATTAGAAGATATCATTTTTAATCTGAACACTATATGTTGTAAGATGCCAGGTAAGTGGATATGTGCGCAGGGTGAGTTGAGTGGTGTTGGGTCATCTAGGAAATTGAGACTTCTGGGGGCAGATAGATGGGTGATGGCGGTGGCTGGGCAATGGGGGAAGTGTCATGTTGGGTCAGTGGGACATGTCAGATCCACTGTGGGTGGGAATCAGGCCAGCTCTGTCACTATCACTGTCACCATCTGTCTTCTTTTCTCTTGCCTAATTGCAATCAGATAGACAAAGCAAGTGCCTACAGCCCTTTCCCAAACAAGATTTGTCTTGAACAAATCACTAGCCTGTCAACAGATACTGTAGTTTGAAGGACACCATTCCACACCAAGAATGGCTGACTAGAAAATGCTCCCACTCCTACCACTTGCCACAGCATGTCTATAAAATTCACAAGCTGATTTTCATCCTGTCTGGTCATGTTACCAGCGAACCTCCAATGGTCATCATACCCTGGAACAGCAGCCCCATTATGCTTTCTTTCATCTGCATGGGTACCTAAAGTTTATGCTTAGCGGTGACTACCAGAAGCAGATGTCTATCCTATGAACTGATCCCTATGTGCAGACCCTGGAATAGTGTGCAGAGGGAGCATTGATCAGGACTGGAACCTGAACCAACAGGTTTGGTTTCTGGGGAAAAATCCTACCCACTTTGCTACAAGACCACTTCATCTAAATTTAACCCTACTTTATTTATATCATTACCCAACTGTACCAACTTAAGATGTGGGGGTCTTTTTAAAATGTTCTGTCTCCCATTCATTTATTCTCCTTTTGCATTTATTAGATCCTTTAGCTCACTGTTTACTCAACTCATGACTATTACTGTTATATTGAAGCTTTGACCTTGAGGTTTAAGACACTCATGCCAATTCTTTGATTTAGTTACTTTCATAATCATGTCCCTATCTGTTATACTTGTTGAATACTAAACATATTATGTATTTTATCTTACATGTAGCTTTTTGATAAAACAGACGAGTCACATAGCTGCAGTTCCTCAAGCACCATAATTCTTCGAATGTCTTCAGATTTTTTCACAGGTTCTTCCACATATTATAGAGAAATCACACTCCTCATTGTTCAACCACAATTTATGACTACTCACGACTTCTCACTGCTCCTCACAATTTATAGCCACTTCTCACTGTTCCTTTTGCGATTTAGGTCCTGACTGGCTACAACAATGAACAATTGTGGCCTTTGATATCCACTCTCCATTAGCTCCACCATCACAGTGATCAATGTGTGGCTCAAGTTAAAGTACAGTGATACAGGGATGACATTGTACATTATTACCAGTGTACCAATTGCAGCAATGATTCAGTGGACTTGATCCATCGCTGTCTGCAGTGAACACAGCATAAGTGCAGCAAGGAATCCTTCATTTCTTTCCCTTGTTCTAAAATGTGTGGATATTAATTTGGCTAAATTGGGTACTCAAGTAGTTGAGTTACTCACTACAGGATTTCTAGCCTCTGATCTGCGTTTAAAGTCATAGAGTCTTGGAGTTACACAGCATAGAAACAGACCATTCAGTCGAACTAATTCACAACCCCAATAATCCCAAACTAAATTTGTCCCACTTGCCTGCATTTGGCTCATATCCCTCCAAGTTCTTCCTATTCCTGTACTTATTCAAATGTCTTTTAAATGTTGTCACTTTACCTACATCCACCCCTTCCTCTAGCGGCTCATGCCACACACTAACCACTGTGTTTAAAAAAGTTGACCCTCATGTCCTTTCTAAAACTTTCTCCTCTCACCTGAAAAATATGCCTCCTTGTTTTGAACTCCCCCTCCCTAAGGAAAAGACCCTTATTATTCACCTTATCTATGACTCTCATGATTTTATAAATCTCTATAAGGTTGTTGACTTGCTCATCCAGCTGGCTCGTTATTGTTCTAAGGTCTCATCACCATGCTAGGTAACATCATTACTGTGGCCTCCAACGAAGAGATATTGTTCTACTCTGCTCTATACACTACTCTATGATCCGGTCTATTGATGTGTTTTGTGTCATTTCAAGTTCTTTGTTGTAAGGGTTTGTATTTGGGGTCAAATTCCACATGTTTATTGATTGCATGATGGCCACTAGGAATTCACGTGCATGCCTGTGGTTGGCTTGGGCTAGGACGGCCACATTGTCCCAGTTAAATTGATAGTCTTCATTATCCAGTGTACTGAAATGAGGGAAAGTTTGTCATGCCGTTTTGCTGCTAGCTGGTGTTCATGTATCCTGATGGCTAGTTTCCTTCTGGTCTGGCCAAAGTAATGTTTTTGGCAGTCCTTGCATGGTAGTCCTGTATGTTATGGTTATGGGGCCTTTTGCGAGCACCAGCTGGCAGCAAAACAATGTGAAGAGCTTTCTTCTTTTTCAGTACACTGGATAATGAAGGCCATCAATTTAACTGGGACAACATGACCATCCTATCTCAAGCCAACCATTGACATGCACAGAAATTCCCAGAGGTCTGGTTCTTCACCCATAATGCAATCAATAAACATG
Organism: Stegostoma tigrinum; assembly: GCF_030684315.1. Taxonomy (NCBI): domain Eukaryota; kingdom Metazoa; phylum Chordata; class Chondrichthyes; order Orectolobiformes; family Stegostomatidae; genus Stegostoma; species Stegostoma tigrinum. The sequence goes on from NC_081380.1 coordinate 12,665,613, forward strand.
TGGAATTAGATCCCAAATACAAACCCTTGCAAAAAAGAACTGGAAATGGCACAAAACACTTCAACACACTGGACCATAAAAATACCATATGGAGTAGAACAACATCTCTTCGTAGGAGGCCGCACTGATGATGTTACCTAACACGGTGATGAAATGTTTGAATGATAACCAGCTAGCTCAGCAACCTCACCATTAACCGAAGCTACAAATCTTTGCCAGAGCCTTAAATCTCTATGAGGTCACTCCTCAACTTCCTACGCTCCATGAAAAAAGTCCCAACCCATCTAGCCTATTTTTGTAATTCCTCCATTCTCAGCAACATCCTGATAAACCTTTTCTGAACCCTCCCCAATTTAATAATATTTTTCCGATAGCAGGGTGACCTGAACTGTACAAAGTATTCCAGAAGAAGCATCACCAACGTGCTGTACAACCTCAACATGACGTCCCAACTCCAATACTCAAAGGTATAAGCAAAGATCACTACTCAAAAGAAGATCAAGTTTTGCTCCTTCTTTAGTCGGTACATTTATGTATTGATAAAGAAAATTTTCTTGAACACACATAATAAAATCCTCACTATCCTAGCCTTTAAAACTATGGCATTCCCAGTAAATGTTTGGAAGGTTAAAAGCCCCAACAATTACAAACCTATTATTTTTACATATGTCTGAGATCGCTCTGCATATTTGCTCCTCAATTTCCAGCTGACTTGAGGGTGCTATTGTAAATTCTATCAAGGTGACCATTCCTTTCTTATGCCTAATTTCTACCCATATACTTTCACTGGATGACCCCTCTAATTACAGGAGTAATATTTTCCTTAATCCAAAACACCACTCCCCCTCCTCTCTTGTCTCTCTTTCTATTCTTCCTAATACATCTAAAATCCGGATCATTGAGTTGCCAGTCCTACACTTCCCTCGGCAAAGTTTCTGTAATAGTTATGATGTTCAAGTCCATTGTTCCCAAACATGCACTGTGTCCCTCAGCCTTACCTGTAAGATACCTTGCATTGAAATAAATGCAGTTGAATTCTTCAGAGTTACCTATATCTCTGACTTGCCCCTGTCTGCCTTTTTTTAATTAACTCGCTCTTTTCTGATTCAGAACCATTTTCTTCAGTCTTTCTATTTACTACCACTCAAGACCCTTCTGCCCCTCCCTCCTACTAGTTTACAGGCTTCCAAAGTAGAACTAGCAAAATCTCCCCACCGGGATATTGGTCCCTTTACAGTTTAGGTAAAACCCATCTTTTTTGAACAGGTCTTTTCTGACCCTGAAGAGACCCAGATGATCTAAAAATCTGAATTCTTGCACATTGCACCAGCTCTTTAGCTATTGATTAATCCGCCCTATCTTTTAGTTCTTACTTTGTCATTAGAATGTGGTGCTGGGAGTAAACCAGAAATTACTATCTTTAAAGGTTTGCTTTTTCAGCTTCTACCTAAATTCTAAAATTCACACTTCAAAGCTTCAATCCCTTCTGTAACTATACCGTTCCTACGAATGTGTACAGTAATTTCTGGCTTTTCACTCACCCCCTTGACAAATTTGAAGCATCCTTAAGCCAGACACCAGAAAGGCAAGATACTATCCCAGAGTCATGTTCACAGTCACAAGATCTCCTGTCTGTGCCCCAACCGAAGAAATCCCCAGAACAGTTGTTCTTTCAAATCTTGACAAACCCTGCTTAACACAACATTCATTCTTAGTGCCCAAGATTTGACTGCCACTTATAGTTTCCTCAGAGAGAGTGGTCCCTTCAACAGGACCCAAAATGGAATATCTGTTTGATAGAGGAGTAGCTGCAGGAGACTTCTGAATTATTTTGTTACCTTTCCTGACTGTCACTCATCTATCTTGTAACAGCAGTGCTAATGTAGCTGGTACAGTTCAGTTTCTGGCCAATGGTAACCCACAGAATGTTGACAATGGTGGATTCGGTGATACTAACACCATTGAGCATCAAGGGGTAATGGGTAAATTATATCTCAGTGAAAATAGTCATTGCCTGTTATTTGTGTTGCACAAATGTTACTTGCTACCCTTACTGGTTGTTCTTAAAATAACCACCCAGTCCCAAAACTCAGCCTTCTAATAATTAATTCTTCTATCCATGCTAATGTAAGACTTCAACACTTTGGGCTTATAACATTATATACCCTAGTATGTGGTACTTTATCAAAAGCTTTCAGGAAATTCAAGTCTATCATATCTACTTTTATCAATTCTGTCTGCTATCTCGATAAGTAATTTTCAAAAATGTGTCAGACATGATTTCCTCTTCATAAAACCATTCTGACTCTGCTCGATTGTACCATGTGTTCCTAAATGTTCTGTTATTGTATCCTTTATAACAGACGTGAACAATTTCCCAACAAGAGATGTTATGCTAACTGGCCTATAGTTACCTGTATTTTTTTTTAATGCCCTTCCCTTTATAACTGAAGGTGTTACATTGGCAGTTTTCCAATCATCTGGGAGCTTTCCTCTGGGATACACACACCAGTGAATCTACCATCTCTGTAGCAGCTTTCTTTAATATCCTAGGATTCATCTCATCAGGCCCAGGAGACTTATTGGCTCTTTGACATGAGGTTCCCTTGTATATTTTCTCTCTTTCTGCTATTTCTTCATGCCTGAATATCATTTAGCCAGCCTAATTCTCTGAGGAGTTGATGTTCATTTTGGCTGCCCTTTCTCTTTTTATATGTTTAAAGAAGCTCATCTGTCCAGCTTGATATTACTTTCAAACTTACCCTCAAAGTGCATTTTCTTCCTTTCTTTGGTCATCTTTTGTTGGTTTTTAAAACTTTCCCAGTTGTCAGGCTTATCACTAATCTTCACCTCATTGTATGCATTTTTTTCTTCCAATCTGATATTATCCTTTAATTCCCTAACCGTGGTTGGCTTAATCCCTTCCTAGATTTATTCTTTCTTCCTGGGTTATAGCTTTGTTGCGAGCTATGAGCTTTTTTTAAAACTTCTACCATTGCTCCTCAACCAGCTTTGCTATTAAATTCCTTTCACCATCCACTGAAGCAGGATCTGCACTTATACCTTTATTATTACCTTTATTTAGCTTAGTTGTTTCTGACCCAAATTTCTCCCTCTCAAACAGAATGCTAAATTCTCCCATGTTATGGTCACAGTTTTCTTGGGGGATTTTTACTTTAAAGCATAAATCTGCCTCATTGCATGTTACTAGATCCAAAATAGCCTGATTCCCTTTTGAATCCATAACACATTGTTTGCAGCACCTGTTCCCAAATCTATGAATTTACCTCTACCAATTTGACTTTCCCAATCTACATGAAGATTAAAGTCACCCATTATTAATGCACTGCACTTTTAATGCACCCTCACTTTCTATTGATTTATTCTCTGTCCGACAAGATAATTACTGTTAGAGAGACTATCGGCTACTGCCACTAGTATCTCTTCTCCTTGTTATTTCTTACTTCCACCCACATGGATTCCACATCTTCCAATCCAAGATCATTTCTTGCTATTGCACTTATTCTATCCTGTATAAACGTAACTTTTTGCCTACTTTTTAAAAACGGCACATACCCCTGAATATGTAGTTCCTGGTTTTGATCTCCGTGTAACTCTGTCTCTGTAATAACAATAAGATCATACGCATTAACCTAAATTTATGCAATTAATTATCTGTTTTGTTCTGATTGCTATGTATATTCAAGTAAAGAGTCATTAATTTTGCCCTTTCCACCATTTTTTCCCATTTGACTCTATTTGCAACTGATTTTCTATTATTGTACACTATGTTCCTCCCTGCCCCACTCTGCGTATCATTATCTAAATGGCTGAATTGCAAAAACGTCATATCCTTTTGCTTTGAAAGCCTAAATTTCATCTCTCCCAAATTTTCCATTCCAATTAATTTAAAGCTCTCTCTGTAGCACTAGTTACTCAATCCATCTCACTTACAGCCATGCCCTCCTAATCCTGATCACAGACAAAATTTGAATTACTTAATCTGAGGAGTGTAACCCTTTCCTGAAGTAAAGTGTACAGGTAACTTGTTTTGCTCAGATATCAGCTCCTCAATGCGGATCCAAATTCTTCAAGTTGCAAAGATGTTGAACGGATATATACACTTTGGCTTACTTTGGCATCCAGCAGCCCCTACACACTGCAGTCATAATACATCGTCCTGCCTGCCATCACTATAGATTTGACTGAATTACTTAATTAATTTCTCTAGATTTATTGCTCTTTTCAATTAATTGTATATAAACAAGTGAAACATCAGCATCAATCTTATATTTAATCAGCTATTTTTTAAGAAAAAGAGAGGAGAAATGATTACAGATCTAAGCACTTGTTATTACTTTTAAGGATTAGAATTCTTTACCAATTCTACTCAGCAACCAGCTGTTTTCCCATCCCTCACATCGTGTTGTGGATCATGATGCCTATCCACCTCCAGTCTCATACCCTTTATCCTGTTTTGCTCATGTCTCACTTTGGAGAGATTACTTCTTACAGTAACCATTGGTTAAAACACCTCTGTTCCTCACTGCCTCAAATTCCCCATTGTACCAAATTCTCAACTATACTCTTGGCTTCTGTCTCACTTAGATGAAGTCTCCACTCACATTGACTATGCTCCTTGGTGACCATGCATTGCAAAAATCCCTTTCTTATATCGATGTGCACAAAATCAGAGTTGCTTCTTAGCTACAGCAATCTGCACTTCATTTAGACTAATCATTTAGATCAGTTAGGTCACGTTGAAAACATCAAATGAAGGAAGACAGAGAGGACAGGACAACAGGCATATTGAGTAGTCATTCATCACTTCTTGTTTTATATTAATCTCATTGAGATATTTGAGAAAATGCCACTTAATAGACCATGGAAGTGTGTAGAATCGATTACCAGGAATACAAGTGATGCAGAATTTGACAGTCAGTATAACCAGAGGAGCAGAAGAGAAATTGAACATAGTACAGGAAAAATAGTTCCAGACCATGAAAGATACTGATGAATGATAAAGCTGGTAAGTGGGCTTGGTCAGAGAATGGGACAACTCATTTAGATATGGTCGATCCAACCCATATTAGAAAGCTAAACATAGTTGAATGAAACACATTGTGGCTGAGAACAAAAGGAGAAAGAAAGGAAGCTATTTAGTGTTGTGTTCTCCCAGCCTTGCAGCCAAATAATGATCACATTCCAAATGTATCATTCTCCAGCAGCCACACTCCACATATCGTCTTCCAGATGTCACACCCCAAACTCTCTTTAGTGCAACGGTCAACAGCATAGGTTTTTCTCTTCCTTAGTTTATTGGGATCCATAGATCATCAATAGGTTTTAATTGTCATTGAAATCTCTTGAACTTATTTAACAAATTGATGCAAGAATAATTGAGGCATCATCCTAGGGTTTGTTTGAGTTAAGACACTCAGTTTTAAGTCATAAGTAACATGGGTTCAAGACCCACACCAGATACTTGAGTACATGCTGTAGACCAGGCTGATACATCAGGCCGCACCGAGGGAGCATTGTGTGTTTGAGATGCTGGATTTTGGACGAGCTATTAAAATAGGGAGTGCAAATCCTTTCATTCCACTGTTTGTTGAAGAGAAGATGAATAAATTGGTTATTTAGCTAGCATTTATTCATCGAAATACATCTCTAAAATGGATTAGCTGATCATTTTTCGTATTTTTTTTCTCCAGAAGAGTCCAAATCCAAAATGTCAGCTCTCCTGCTCTCTGATGCTGCCTACCCTGCTGTGTTCATCCAGTAAACACTTTGTTATCTCTTTTATCTTATAGCTGTTTGTGAGCTCATTGTGACTCTATCTATTGACCAAACATCAATGACAAAACTTGAAAAACGTTTACTAAATTGTAAGCATTTGATGTGAGTTGAGGACCCAGATTATGAGTGTTGTTATGCATATTGTCATGACTGTATGATTGTAATATCGTTTTTTTTAAGAAAACTTTTTTTTAAACAAATACAGCAAGAAAATCCATCTTCCAAGATGACAACATGGCAGCCATCTTAATTTTTTTTATCTGTCCAAGATAGTTTAGTTTATGTGTCACTATTTTAACCATCCTCCGAGAAAAGCACTGAGAGGCACTATCAGAAGGAAAAAGGCCTCCACAGGGAGACTGAGAAGGGTAAACTAGCTAAAAAATTGTCATAGGGAACCAGGATTCCATGAAGTGCAGCTTGTGGTGATGTATGGTAAAGGTAAAGTAAAAGATCCTTAAATCCCTTTCAGAAATTGTTCCGCTCAGTTCACCTGTGGGAGAAACCCCAAACCATTCAAATGCAGATACCATCACAGCTGCTGAATTCTGACTTCAAGTTTTTAGCATCTTCATCGGGGAACAAGAATTTTCAAGTAAGTCATCAATCTTGCAACAATAACAGACAGATCTTACTTTTACCTTTATAATTATCATTTAAAGAGTCATAGAGTCATATAGCATGGAAAAAAGCCCCTTCAGTCCAACCAGTCCATGCTGACCCTAATTCCAAAATAAATTAGTTCCACCTGCCAGCACTTGGCCCATATCCTTCCAAACATTTCCTATCTATTTACTTATCTAAATGTCTTTTAAATGTTGTTGCTGTAGCCACATCCATCATTTTGTCTGGAAGTTCATTCCACACACAAAGCATTCTCAGTGTAAATTGCCGGTTCTCATGTCTTTTTCAAAATCTTTCTCCTCTCAACTTAAAAATATGCCCCCTGGTCTGAAATAACCTCCATCTCCTCAGGGAAAAGAGACTTGCCATTTACCTTATCTCTACTTCTCATTATTTTATAAACCTCTGTGAAGTCACCTCTTAACCTCCTACACTCAAGTGAAAAAGAGTCCTCACATCTAGATTTTAGACAACTGTAAGACTTTTTTGCTCAGTACAATTCAGCATACTAAAATACCCTTTTGTCTTCTTTAAGAGCACAGATGTTGGGGGACTTTTTATAAGTTAAGAGACTCATCAAGCCAAAAGGGAGTTAATCAAGATATATAAATACACAATTTGCAAACTGCTTGGTAGATACACCAGATGTAGTCATGAACAAATACGTATTATTTAGCTTTTCTATGAGCAGCTTAATAAGATGAGCAGGAAGATTTTGTTTCTGTGCAATTTCAAGTGAAACAATTGAAACTCTGAGCAAGCAAATCTTGCAGCTGCATCACAAGGCTGCTGACTGAATGAAAAGCTCCCCCACAGTCAGGTTTGGCTACATTATTTATCAAGCTGGTCAAACATCTAACACTCTATCTGGAATCCCACTTGCCAAATTCGCAGTTGGGCAATCTACCAGAGAGATACTAGTGCTGGAGCTACATTCCAGTAGGAAAGGAGAAGGGAAATAAGTGGGAGACAAGGCATTGGATATAGTCCATGATGCCAATACTTATATAAAGATGTTGCTTTTAAGACGACTGTGTATCAAGATTGCAATCAGATGCAATTGCCAAAGAAAGATCCTAAATTATAAGGAGAGAACACTTAAGCAGAACATGACAGACTACAATTATGTTTAGCAATTCCACAGACCCTTTGGCCATCTTATGTTAAACAGCTGTCAGCAAGTTCAAAAAGTAGGAGACTAATGGACAGATGGAGGATACATTGATTACTAACAGCATCCTTGTCAGCATCATAACTGATAAAGCAGTCTTCTGCCTCTTCCTTCAATCAATTTTACATCCTTTCACAAAGACGATGATTTATTATGTCTCATTATGCAAGAGAGTTAACAACTTGACGCCATGATTACCATCTTACATACAGGGTGTCACATTTTTCACATCTTCAGAGTGTCATTTTCCACTCCCAACACAAAAGGTACCTGCTTCACAGAAAGTAACTCACATCACTCAAGCATCTGGACACAGTTATATGTGGGAATGTTCAGCTAATCCGTATCCTTGACTAGCCCAAAACATTGTATTTAAGAGAGTTGAGAATCTGTAACTTCAATACAAAATGAAGTGATGTTAGACAGAAGTAGATCATGAAAGTCATTATGAATGATTTTTAAAGCACTGTATTAAAGTTATATTAGAATTCCTTAACTGTGTGCTGAAGATCAGAATGGATGCTTCAAATGATCAGACACCTCAATTCCGACAAGGATCTCAATTCCTCCCTTGGATTTATTGTTGACCATTTTTGAGTTTGCCTTTCACATGCTCGGAAAAAGGGAGTTCCTGGAAAATTATGAGAAAAAGGCAAATCAGTAGATCAAAGATTAAATCCTTTGATCAGTTATTTTGTTGGAATACCTGCCATATCCATCATTCTGGAGAAATCATCACAACATTACCTACAATTGTAAGAATTTCAACAGGAACAAGGAGAATCACCATTTCGACTGGGACAATACCAAAATCCTGGGACAGGCGAGGCAGAGACAGCCACAAGACTTCCTAGAAGGCTAGCATTCCACAAATCTTGCCATTAATAAACACATTGAACATACATTCCACTGCAAAGGAGAACCAGAAATGAGGCAATCCATCGCAACGGACCCCAGAGTTTAAAAACCAGGCAGGAAAACACTCCGATGCTTCATCAGAGGCTGCACTGAGGGTGTTACCCAGCAGTATAATGAAATGTCTATGGAACAACAAACCAGCTTGGCCAAACTTAACACCCACAACCTGAACTACAGATCTACTTCAAAACCTTAAATGCCAACACTGTGTAGAGACCATTTGACTGAAATGTAATTGCTCAGCTGTAGTGAGAAATTAAGGATCTGTTTGGGTCCTAAATACTTTTCATTGAAGCAATACACAAAGTTGTGCAAAACCTTTAGCACAATTAGTGAATGAATGATAAACGATCATTGATCTATTACATGCTTGCATAACATTATTCTGTTACCTTGACAGGGTTGTTAACATAGTGAAAATAACATTTTCCAATGGGTAAAAACTACTCTTGGTCCCCTAACTAACAATAACAAAATGGCAGTCAGCCTTCCGTTGTCCACAAAACTCTAGCCCCTGGGGCTTACTGCCACAGTGATTATTTTACCTGAGGATTAAAATACTAACAGCATAGATTTAGAACTAGGGAGTCAGAAATACAAAGAGAAAGCAGACAGAATTTCCATCACCTGAAAGGGAATAGATTATAAAATGAGTTACCAGGGAAGGACATTCAGCCAGACAATCTATAAATCAATTCAAGAGACAGGTTCAGTTGTTTTTGATAAAAAAAACAGAAACTATTTGAAGAGTGATTGTCACCATATCCAGAAGTTTTGGGTTGACATTCAGCTAAATAAAAGCTATTTTACAATCACCATTGTGTTGAAAGTGCTCAGAATAATTTAGCATCGAACCTATTTTGGTATCATCTGCAAATGTGAGCCTATTCTTGCTATTCCCTAGATCACATTGATGTATAATGTAAAAAGGCACAGATCAAGAACAGAACCCTTTATGTTGAATGTTATGATTTGAAACACAACCATCACAATCGACTGTTTGCTGTAATGCCAGTGTGCACATAACCGACAATCTTCACAGTCAGTTCAAAGAGACATAGATCATTCAGCAGTTAAAGATTTGAATTCAGAAGATGATCATAGAATGGAATTGGTTTTCTTTGAAGAAATAGGTGCTTGAAAAGGGAAAGGTTCTCAGGTGTTTCCAATTCTGAAAGCGCTGGATAATGTAAGCATAAGAAGATTATTTAATTGAAACTGTAATTGCAGAAATGGATGATACAAGCAAAAAATCAATGCACCCGTCACAGTAACTAGAGATTAGAAGAAGTCTTTTACATAAACATCAAAGATACATGGAGAATAAATCTCCAGCTAGAGCAGATCACATGATGCCAAGCAGCTTTTTTTAAAGGAAAAGACTTGCGCGAATAATCAAACTGAGGGTTCTAAGTATAAATGTAGTTGTGTACAATCAAAGATTCAGCAGATCACAATGGTCATTGTCTGGCTGGGGTCGTGAAAGTGGAAATGTTGTTCTATGTAATGTTGCCAGACCAGAAAGTTCCAAAATGCTGCCCATACTTTTGATACCTTAGTTATCAGTTGAATTGGCTTCTAAATGTTTGCATCGATAATGGGTGACTGGCGAGAAGAGATGAGACAGAGAGAGCAAAGGATTTTACTGGGGAACGGACCATCACATCGTGTCAGCTGACTTTAGCCACAAAACAATTGGGTCTCAGGGTTAGGCAGCCGGAGTTTAAAAATGTAATAGGGATCAATTTGGTAGGAAGTTTTCCAGGGTTGGGTGCCCGATGAAATGAGATTGCATTCGGGTGCAGGAATGTGGGTAGTGAGAGATTTAGGAAGCAGGTAGACCTGGCCTGTCCTGTGATTGAGAATAGGAGAATAGGAGCACCACAGAAAACAGTGAGGTTAAAAGGAGACCACAGCTATGGGTAAGGGAATTTAAGTGGAGGAGGATTTTGATAGAGGACAAGTAGACTGTGAAATCAGAGGAGCAACAACAAGTGAAATTGAGATAGAGATCGAAATTGCAAAGATGAAGAGTCAGTAGGATACTTTGTGAAGTTTTGGGCCTTTGTGAGATTAAACCTGAGCTAGGTGGAAAAGTGTGAAGGTTCTTTCGGAGGAAAATATGTTAGAGGGGCAGCAATCCAAATTGGATGTCACTGATAAGGGATTAACAGTGGTCTGGTTGGGACAGATAGTGGAAAGTAAACAAATACAGGCTTCAAGAAATGGCAAGGTCTCCACCATCTGCAAACTAAGTTCCAGTAAAAGACCAGATGTTAACGCAATTACCCACAATGTGGTCATGGCCGGAAAAGATCTTGTTTGCATCTGAATGAGCAATATGAATGCAAATACAAAAGAGGTTAATCAAGACCAATTGTCCACTAAGAATGAGATACTATTATACAATACTAGAATGCATCTTCTCGAGATGGATTGCTTTATAATGTTGAGGTGAAATTTCACCTCAGATTCCATGTGAGTTAGTCTGGCGTTTCACTGACTTTTGGAATGCTAGTTCAGGAGTTACCATGTTGATTAAATTTGTGCATTTGCTGGAGGAAGTAGAACTTTGATGAACTAAGTCAGCATTTCTTACTCAAGATTTTCTTGGCATTTTTTTCAAGGGAATAGTTATTGTCACCATCAAGCCACTAACATCAAGAAGGTTAATTTGAGCCACACTCACCTGTCTTGTACAAAATAGTGCTGAATCCGATTAATATACTGATCTTTTCTGTATCAAAGACTGATTTATAAATGTCAAAGGTAACACACAAGGCACAGGCTGGGAATGCAGTTCTCCTGTTTGGCTCAATTCCTGACATCAGGATCACTTCTTCATTCTAACCCTAATCCTGTACAGGTCTGTAGAATAAGGAAATGATACTTTTGCTACAAGTGTAGATGCTGAGTATGTCTGAGAGAAGATCTGACAAAGTGATGAAAGATCACGTGGAATTGAAGCCTGGATTTACTCTCAATCAAACATAGCATACAATGGACCATCCTCTGACCATTGTTATGTTTAATGAAACACATTGCTGTTCACTCACAAGAGAGTAGATCACACATTAGTACATGGGCGCAATGGTGACCAGACCCAAGAATCTGGGTTAGGCAGTAAGAGTTTCAAATGGGAGACCAGTGATCAGCCCAGTGATCCAAGCCCAGAGGTGGGGAAAATGCCCGAAGTGAAGCTTAAGTGTGGTGAGGTTGGCTAATGGTGGACAACAAAGTTCTTAGCACAAAATCACAGTGTGGGAAAGGTGAAGGCCCAAGGAAGGATACACTGTTAATAACAGGAGGAAACAATCAGCTGTGGTGTGCAAAAGTATGACAGAAACAAAAGTTCTTGCAGAGATGGAGAAGAAATGTGCACTCAAAAAATACGCTGACAACAAGTTTGCCAAGAAACACTCAAGGTCCAACAACAAAGAAGTCCATCAGTGAGATTTCAACCCGACCCAGTTTTATTGAGTACAAGTGCAAACTGAGCGACCAAGGTAAGCCTGCAAGGGCAGTATAGAAAATTAAACCCGAATCGCAGCAATCTACAAGAGTCTCAGCAGCAGAAATCCAGGGTGACAAGGTGAACTTTTTCCTGAGGGATATGACAGGCCCACAGCCTGTCAAACATTCTTGACAGATTAGACCTTCAGGTTGAGTTCTGGACTGCAGAAACTAAGACAAAAAACAGAGGAACTAATTCTGCGTTGGATCCTGGAGATTATGCGATAATCCTTTTAAAACCATGGTTGATGTCAGGAATCCTCAGGATGCCCTCCAATGAATGGTCGAGTGCAGGAAATACAAGAGTTAGAGGAAAGAAAGGAGTTGCATGGTACATCACAATGGAAAAATCAGAATTTCACATAATTCCTAATTATTGCCTTTTCTTTATTAAGAACAATTTATTTCGACAGCCTTCGTTAGTAAACATAGAATACACTTCAGTCTTGGCTTTGCAGAAGGGTTAAGCAATCCTCTCATTTTGCTCAGCACAGAAACTTGAAATAGCAGACAAAGAAATCAGCAAAAATTGCAGAGTACATCAGCGTATATTCTCAACAGTGATTTGCTCTTGAGATTCATTTCTGAGATAACTGAGATTCATTAGCTACTCAAGCCATTCATTATCTCAAATTTGAACGTGCAAACCTCTCTGCATTTTCAGATTCGGAGCCTTGTTCCTTGCAGCACAGTCATCTCTTTAAAGGAGTATTAGTCTTTGCCTGATCAAAGTAAGGAAGAAGTTGTCTACATGTTGCAGCAATTGCAGTCACAGTTAGATGAAGAAATTCCTCCCAGACTAGATAGCAGGGTCGCTGTTGGCAAGTAACTAAATAACCATCAATCACTGATGGAAGCAAGTGAAGCTGCCAACATTTCTACAATAAAATAATCATTGCATCTGAGATATCTAGAATTAAGGAATTAGAATTATATCTTCTATATTCAATAAAAGTCAGCTGAGTTCATTAGCGAGTTGCAAGACACTTAAGTACTCTTGAAGTAGAGAAGTAGAATTATAAACCATAGAATTCCTACAACTGGGAGTGAGATAGAAAAATTTCACAGTATTGGTTGGAATTTGACCACGTTAAATATGAGCAGACGTTGGAGAAGCGGAAAAGGACTGCAGAACGCCAAGTCAAACAATGAGTAGTCACACAGCTCTATCAAGCCTTAGAATCTGAAAATAAATGGAGTTTTAGGGAAATTTAACTTTTGCAGCTATAGCTGGCTAAGGCAATAAGAGAAACAAAGCCTTGTCGTCTCACACCCCAGCATCAGCTACCAGCTGGCAGAAGTTCAAAGCAATGGTAAATTATGGTGTGTACAATGGACCAGACAATATAAATTCCAAATGGAGTAGAACAACATCGCTTCATCGGAGGCTCCACTGATGATGTCACGTAGCACAGTGATGAAACATCTGAACAAGAACAAGCCAGCTCGGCGAGCAAGTCAACAACTTCACCTACAACCCGAGCTACAGATCTTTGCCAAAACTTTGAGTTGTTCCATTTATGATGAGTAGAAAAATGGAGCTAGAATTGGGCAAGAAGGGAGCCATGTAGCCAGGGTGAGTAGTTAATGAAATAAGTTTTTTAAGGTCCAATGCAAGATTGCGTTAGGCCTCCTGGTGAGAAATCCACCAGGAAGCTCAATGAAACTGACACACAGCCACCAAAACATAAATTTCAGCCTTGTGTCTGGGCATGTATTAATTTAATGGTTTACAACCAAGAATTCCAACTTCTTGAGTAGTGCTTCAAGATGACATCTAAGAACTTTTTACCCCAGTGTCACATGTTATGTTAAAGGGAGGATATCATTAGCATGTCTTTTAGAAGTATACAAGCAAACTGACAGTGAGACTCACCGAAACACTTTTGGTGTTTAATGATATTTAAATCAGTCAGTCTCAATTTTGGTTCTTTTCAAGTTATCCACTATGATCAAATTATCAGCAGCTTTCCTGAAAAATGTAAACTTGGGGCAGCATGTGAGCTCAGAGTCATTTGTAACCCTCAGAAACCATATCCATTGATATTCAATAGGCATGGGAGTCAAAACGATATGGGACGGAGGGGTCAACAAGAAAGGTGAGTTGAGATCACAACTAGATCAGCCATGATCGTAATGAATGGTGGAACAGGCTGGAAGAACTGAATAGCCAACTCTTACTGCTCAGTCCTGTTTTCCTACATGGCAGCCAGCAATTTTATTGTTCTGAGGCAAGGGACCTGACTGATCAGGCAGCATGAATGAGTAGGGAGTCGTCAGCCATGCCTCGATCTCATATGGTTGAAACTCTAGGACAGGAGCCATATGTCATGGCACTCAGGCAGCCATTCAGTTCTTGCCCTCCAGTGGTATCAGTGTAGATGTTAGCATGAGAACTTTGTGTTCATTGAAGCTGCTACCTCCACTTTCCCCCACTCACACATCTACTGATCTACCAGCCCCCTCTCAACTTCTGGAACAGACTGTCTACAGGCCTTAACAATGGCCCACCATCCTTGACAGTCTCTCTATTGTCCTTGACCTACTTTAAGTTACACTTGTCACACCGCCCTCTATAGCCATTGAGTTTCCAACAGTCATGCTGAACTTTTTATCTGTAGACACTGAACTTCTGTGGCGTCCCTTTTTCAATTTCCTCCTTCCACCTATAGTGAAGGTTCGCTGGTTTGCCGTCTCCTTCCCTCTCTTAGTCAGCCATAATGCCATTCCCCTCCGCTGTTGTCACTTGATTGCCATTCACCAATGGCCTCCTGCCCTTGGGTTCACCAAAGCTCCCCACATGAGAAATGCAACCTCTACTTAGTCCAAATCTACCTGGTAGGATAGCATTGTCTGCTGCACAGTACCTTGAACCAGCTGAGAATCTGAAGACATGTGGTTCTCAAAAGCTGAAGATTTAACTGCAAAGGTATAATTTTATCTGGGATATGAATATTGAACAAGGATAACATGTACCATCCGGAAGCTGATGGTGTTGCCCTTGCCTGATTAAATTATAGCACTTCCACCCGCTGCCCTAACCCCAACCACCGGTCACATTGTTCACTCTTTGAGGTCCCATTCAATTCTGTCCTGAATGTGACCACAGGTACAAAATAGGAGTATGTGTAATGATAAATCAGCACGAGATTATACCAACATGACTGCCTGTAAATGCTGGCGCATGTAATCACACTGAAGTAGCTCTAATTCAGTTTTAGGCTATGGGGAATATTAGGTATTTATAGCCTGCCCCTTAAAGATCTAAACAGTTCATCGGTAATTATACAGCCACATCACGGGGCAGTTAAAATTCAGACATGATGAATGATGACAGTCATACTTAGAACAGGTGTAGCAACATCCTTTACTCCAAGACATTAGCAAATGTTTCAGCATCTTTGCAGTCACTTATTAATCAGACCCTTTTCTCATGGAAAGATTTTTCTAAATTCAAATTCTGTCATTGAAATAGCAGAATCTGAACTGATTCTTTGGATTATTCATTCAGAGTGATCAATCTCAGTCCTTTGCCTTTTCACAATCTATCCATGTAGTGCTCTTTTCCTATTTAATGTTTTTACTGCCATTCCCTGTCCTGTTCACAAACCATTCCTTGTTAGTTGGTTCATTGCCTTGAAGTTAAACATGTACCTAGCTCATAACGTTTTACAATTGATCCAAATATTTTATGTTCCTTATCCAAACACACCAGGGGCTGAATTGGAACTGCCTGAATGCACTGTGTTAAGGAACCAAAGCCATCAATCCAGAGTGGGTTTGAATTCTTTTTGCAAAGGTGAAGGATCAGCCTGTAATGCACAGCATCGTTTTGTTCTTCCTCTCCACTCCTCCCTTCTGGTATTAACAAAATATCAGACAGTACTACATGAGACAAGTGGCTGTCAGTGAAGGTTTATTTTCTCTACCGGAGAAGAGATAGGTGGACAGACCTGTCCAGCCTGGAAGATTAGATGGACCGGAGAGTGACAGAAATTCCCTTTGATTATGGTTTCCTTACTACTTTCCTTATGTGTGAAAATTGAACTAACCCCGCGTTCTATCATTTCACATTTCTATGTTTTCCAGTCTGCTATTTCCCTGTCAGTCATGTCAGCTGTTCAAATAGGAAAATTATGAAGTAGAGCACAGTACTGAGTTTGTGCCCTGAAGAACTATGTCTCTCAAAACAAGTACATAATAATTAACACGGTTGTGAATCTCCTAACTAACTTTCTCCCCCCATACTGCATGCATGAGGATAATCAGAGACAGAAAAAATTGCACCGGTAGAAAATTCATGTGGCTGGCACCACTATACATTAAAATGACAAACATTTGATTTTTAACATTTGAAACTGTACTACACATCTAGATAACGTATTATATACCTGCTACATTAATATCTATAAGCAGGAAAAGTCAAAGCAGGAATTCAAGAGCATCTAGTGAGAGTAAAAAGGAAACAAAATGAGCGTGTGTGTTAGATTTAAAAGGATAATTCATGTGTTATTTACTTTACTCATGAGATTGTCTTGAGGCATTCTCAATTATTTCAAACATCTGAGAATAAAACAGATTGGCAGAGTCCAATCTTATGAAGGTTTGGCAAATAGCTTCACCATTTCGGAAAACAGATGAAGTCAGAGGAGAAACTCACCCATGTCAGTTGTAAGAGATCAATTGCATATATAGGGCTTTGCAACTTGCAGTTCCAGAGACACAGGGACAGTCTTTCTGGTTCAAAATGGATCATGGCATAAAGGGCAGCACTAAGGACAAAGCTCTGTCAAGCACAATATACATTTCCCATTAGGGAATGTCTGAAGAAGTATATATTTAAATAATGCGGAGCTACCTTTCAAGCTCTTGTTGTGTGGTATTTTTTTTCTTCTAAATCTAGTCAAGTGCCATTAGAAGTCAATATTGACTATAACTAAGTGTGGGTTCTGAGTACTGAGCAGTAGCTGTTGGTAAATCCATAGGGGCAGGAAGGAGATTTTATGTAACAATCTTTAGTTATGTTCTATTTCTGTTCCAGAAAAAAATTCTCAGAGGGAGGAGGAGGAAGTTTGGAATTAATCCCAATATCTGAATCAAATCAATGCGGCAACAATAAAGGGGCTAGCAGGGCTCTTGTGATGTAGTAGGTGTGTACCTCGGATGAAAACACAAACTGTTTTGTGTTATTTTTAAACTTTTTGGGGGGAAAGTGTGAGATGACCTTTGGTCTTTAACCTTCGGAAAAACTGGAGAGTAAACAAACCAACATTGGTTTATGGGCCCCGGCTTGGAATTTACTTACGTGGTGATTCTTGTTCAAAGGATTCTGTAGATACTTGGTTCTGGGGGTACATTATGGTCCAGTGTTGTTAGATATTCAGATCTTAACAGGGGCCATCACACAGGGAGGATGGTACCAATCCACCTAACAAAAGGCATGTTTCAGAAAAACAGAAACAGGAACCAAATTTTGATCTGTGTTTTTTTGTTTTGTGGCTGTGAAAGCTACAGGATGGAGGTTTAGTTGCTTTCTGGTTAGCCTTCCATTACCAGCTTAAAGTTTGGAGAATAGAATCCCAGTTCTAAGAATTCAGTGATGTTCCTGGAAACTATTGACATTGACTAGTGGCTTGAGTTTTTTTCTGAAGAAGGGTCCAGACCCGAAACATCAGTTACCTGTTCTTCTGATGCTGCTTGGCCTGCTGTGTTCATCCAGCTCTACACCTTGTTATCTCTGATTATCCAGCATTGGCAGTTCCTACTATCTATCAATAAGTTGCCGCACGTCTTAATATTGTGAAGATCATTGGAAAAAATCTATTGTTGGTCTCATCTCTGATAGAGACAGTCAGTCGATAGCAACCCACAGCAGGAACCGAGGATCACTGCTCTATAGTCTATAGTTAAAACTAATTGCTCCCTCAGTTGAAGAAACTTGAGCCAATGAACACAATGGAACACGCCCTCATTCTATTAAAACAAAGGTCAGTAATGTGGTCAGAGATAATGGGAACTGCAGATGCTGGATAATCCGAGATAACAAGGTGTGGAGCTGGATGAACACAGCAGGCGAAGCAGCATCTTAAGAGCACAAAAGCTGACGTTTCGGGCCTAGACCCTTCATCAGAGAGGGGGATGGGGAGAGGGTTCTGAAATAAATAGGGAAAGAGGGGGAGGCAGACCGAAGATGGATAGAGGAGAAGATAGGTGGGGAGGAGTGTATAGTTGGGGAGGTAGGGGGGGAATAGGTCAGTCTGGGGAGGACGGACAGGGCAAGGGGGTGGGATGAGGTTAGTAGGTAGGAAATGGAGGTGCGGCTTGAGGTGGGAGGAGGGGATGGGTGAGATGAAGAACAGGTTAGGGAGGCAGGGACAAGCTGGGTTGGTTTTAGGATGCAGTGGGGGGAGTGGATGAGCTGGGCTGGTTTTGGGATGCAGTGAGGGAAGGGGAGATTTTGAAGCTGGTGAAATCTACATTGATACCGTTGGGCTGCAGGGTTCCCAAGCGGAATATGAGTCGCTGTTCCTGCAACCTTCGGGTGGCATCATTGTGGCACTGCAGGAGGCCCATGATGGACATGTCATCTAAAGAATGGGAGGGGGAGTGGAAATGGTTTGCGACTGGGAGGTGCAGTTGTTTGTTGCGAACCGAGCGGAGGTGTTCTGCAAAGCGGCCCCCAATCCTCCACTTGGTTTCCCCAATGTAGAGGAAGCCACAACGGGTACAGCGGATGCAGTGCACCACGTTGGCGGTTATGCAGGTGAACATCTGTTTGATGTGGGAAGTCATATTGGGTCTTGGAATAGGGGTGAGGGAGGAGGTGTGGGGGCAAGTGTAGCACTTCCTGCGATTACGGGGGAAGGTGCCGGGTGTGGTGGGGTTGGAGGGCAGTGTGGAGTGAACAAGGGAGTCACGGAGAGTGTGGTCTCTCCGGAAAGCAGACAAGGGTGGAGATGGAAAAATGTCTTGGGTGGTGGGGTCGGATTGTAGATGGCAGAAGTGTCGGAGGATGATGCGTTGTATCCGGAGGTTGGTAGGGTGGTGTGTGAGAATGAGGGGGATCCTCTCCCAACCTCCAGATACAATGCATCATCCTCCGACACTTCCACCATCTATAATCCGACCCCACCACCAAAGACATTTTTCCATCCTCACCCTTGTCTGCCTTCCAGAGAGACCACTTTCTCCACGACTCCTTCGTCTGCTCCACACTGTCCTCCAGCCCCACCGTACCCGGCACTTTCCCCTCCAACCGCAAAAA
Source organism: Stegostoma tigrinum (assembly GCF_030684315.1). Classification (NCBI taxonomy): domain Eukaryota; kingdom Metazoa; phylum Chordata; class Chondrichthyes; order Orectolobiformes; family Stegostomatidae; genus Stegostoma; species Stegostoma tigrinum. Next base: position 12,684,902 of record NC_081380.1, read on the forward strand.
GTGCTACACTTGCCCCCACACCTCCTCCCTCATCCCCATCCCAAGACCCAAGATGACTTTCATATCAAACAGATGTTCACCTGCACATCTGCCAATGTGGTATACTGCATCCGCTGTATCCGTTGTGGTTTCCTCTACATTGGGGAAACCAAGCGGAGGCTTGGAGACCGCTTTGCAGAACACCCCCTACGCTCAGTTCGCAATAAACAACTGCACCTCCCAGTCACGAACCAGTTCCACTCCCCCTCCCATTCTTTAGATGACATGTCCATCATGGGCCTCCTGCAGTGCCACAATGATGCCACCTGTAGGTTGCAGGAACAGCAATTCATATTCCGCTTGGGAACCTTGCAGCCCAGTGGTAACAATGTGGATTTCACCAGCTTCAAAATCTCCCCTTCCCCCACTGCATCCCAAAACCAGCCCAGCTCGTCCCCGCCTGCCTAACCTGTTCTTCCTCTCACCTATCCCCTCCTCCCACCTCATGCCGCACCTCCATCTCATACCTACTAACCTCATCCCACCCCCTTGACCTGTCCGTCCTCCCTGGACTGACCTATCCCCTCCCTACCTCCCCACCTATACTCTCCTCTCCACCTATCTTCTCCTCTATCCACCTTCTGTCCACCTCCCCCATCTCCCTATTTATTTCAGAATCCTCACCCCATCCCCCTCTCTGATGAAGGGTCTAGGCCCGAAACGTCAGCTTTTGTGCTCCTGAGATGTTGCTGTGTTCATCCAGCTTCACACTTTGTTATCTCAATAATGTGGTCTCCCACTCAAACTTAATATCTCCTCGGAACTTGAAACTATTGAACACATCAGTCCTCTTTGCCTTTCCATCTGACACTTGTTATAATCATGATGCTGAGCCCAAGTATCTTATAATGCTGCTATCAATTTTCCTTTCTATGCTAATCTAGAGGCTTTTTAGTAATTTGCAGTGAAGGATAAACCATGAGTAATTCTCAGCAGAAGTAACACATATCTTGCATGATAAAATAAGATTCATTGCATAACAAGAAACAATATTTGGGTTTCATTAACAGTGAGGCATATTGACCATTACTAATCAAGGGAAGGTCAGGCACATGCGCCTCTATGAATAGACAGGGCCAAACTTGAACTGCAGACAGCCAATGTTCCACTCAGTGGCTGTGTTATTTGCATTAGAATGAATGGAGCTTTGTCTTGGCTCATCAATTAACTCTTTCACATACATCAGCTCATATTTGATTAAACAGTTTTGACAGCAGCTAAACACTACTGCTGAGGATCGCTACAGTGTCGAATCAGGTCATTCCAGCTCTCTGAAAATCACCAGACCCACCCCCTTACCCATAGCTTTTGCACGGCTAACCCAGCGATCCCTGGATGCTTACGGACAATTTAGCATGGCCAATCATTTAACTGTAACAACATTACATCCGATCTTGCCTTCTCTCTTTCAAACTGCAGGCTGAACTCTACCATATTATGATCACTGCCTCCGAAGTGTTTAAGGTCTTTTACAAGGTCTGGCTCATTACGTAGCACTAAGTCCAGGGATTGATGTGGGAAAGAGGGATTCCATTTCATGGGGCATTGGCATCAGTTTTGGAACCGGGGGGATCTGTACCGTTGGGACGGTCACCACCTGAACCGACCTGGGACCGGTGTTCTAGCGAAAAGGATAAATAGGGTGGTCAGTAGGACTTTACACTTCTCAACTGGGGAGAAGGGAAAGTGAAAGAGACAGGGAGTATGGAGTTAAATGGAAAGATAAGCAACTGGATAGCATGTGTACAGGTGGGTTTAAGTTCGAGGCAGACTAGGAATACAGCAAAAAGGAAGGATAACTTAAGACATCTTAGGCTTTCTAATCTCTATAATAATAAGAAAGTTAGCATTAAGGCACTTTATCGAAATGCTCGCAGTATTCGCAACAAAGTAGATGAATTAACAGCACAAATCCTCTTGAATGATTATGCTGTGGTAGGCATCACACAGACATGGTTGCAGGGAGTTCAGGACTGGCAGTTAAACATCCAAGGATTCACAACATATCAAAAAGACAGGGAGGTGGGCAGAGGGGGTGGGGCTGCCTTGTTAGTTAAGAATGAAATTAAATCTACTACACTGAATGACATAGGGTCAGAGGATGTGGAGTCTGTGTGAGTGGGGTTGAGGAACCACAAAGGCAAAAAAACTATAATGGGAGTTATGTGCAGACCTCCTAACAGTGATCAGGACCAGGGGTGCAAGATGCACAGTGAAATAAAAAGGGCATGACAGAAAGGCAGGGTCACAGTGATCATGGGGAACTTCAATATGCAGGTGGACTGGGTGAATAATGTTGCCGGTGGATCCAAAGAAAGGGAATTCATGGAATGTTTGCAGGATGGCTTTTTGGAACAACTTGTGATGGAGCCCACAAGGGAGCAGGCTATTCTGGACTTAGTGCTACGTAATGAGCCAGACTTTATAAAAGACCTTAAAGTAAGGGAACACTTGGGAGGCAGCGATCATAATATGGTAGAGTTCAGTCTGCAGTTTGAAAGAGAGAAGGCAAAATCGGATGTAATGGTGTTACAGTTAAATAAAGGTAATTACACGGGCATGTGTGAGGAATTGACGAAAATCGACTGGAAGCAAAGCCTAGCGAGGAAAACAGTAGAGCAACAATGCCAGGCATTTCTGGGTGTAATTGAGGACACAGTACAGAGGTTCATCCCAAAGAAAAGAAAGATTATCTGTGGTGGGATTAGACAGCCATGGCTGACAAAGGAACTCAGGAAATATAGCAAAGAAAAAGAGACAGGCTATAAAGTGGCCAAGTGCACTGGGAAATCAGAAGATTGGGAAGGCTACAAAAACAAACAGAGGATAACAAAGAGAGCAATAAGGAAGGAGAGGATCAGATATGAAGGTAGACGAGCTAGTGATGTTAGAAATGATGGTAAAAACTTCTTTCAGTACATAAGAAACAAACGAGAGGCAAAAGTAGACATTGGGCCGCTCCAAATTGATGCTGGAAGGCTAGTGATGGGAGATGAGAAAATAGCTGAAGAACTTAACAAGTACTTTGCGTCAGTCTTTGCAGTGGAAGACATGAGTAGTATGCCAACAATTAGGGAGAGTCAGGGGGCGGAGTTGAATATGGTAGGCATTACAAAAGAGAAGGTGCTAGAAAAGCTAAAAGATCTAAAAATTGATAAATCTCCTGGCCCCGAAGGGCTACATCCTAGAGTTCTGAGGGAGGTTGTTGTGGAAATAGCAAAGGCTTTGGTTGTGATCTTTCAAAAGTCACTGGAGTCAGAGAAAGTCCCAGATGATTGGAAAATTGCTGTTGTAACCCCTTGTTTAAAAAAAGATCAAGGCAAAAGATGGAAAATTATAGGCTGACCTCAGTAGTTGTAAAAATTCTTGAATCCATTGTCAAGGATGAGATTTCTAAATTCCTGGAAGTGCAGGGTCAGATTAGAACAAGTCAGCGTGGATTTAGTAAGGGGAGGTTGTGCCTGACAAATCAGTTAGAATTCTTTGAAGAGGTAACAAGTATGTTAGACCAGGGAAACACAGTAGATGTTATCTATCTAGACTTCCAAAAAGCCTTTGATACAGTGCCTCAAGGGAGGCTGCTGAGCAAGGTGAGGGCTCATGGTGTTCGAGGTGAGCTACTGGCTTGGATTGAGGATTGGCTGTACGACAGAAGGCAGAAAGTTGGGATAAAAGGCTCTTTTTCGGAATGGCAATCGGTGACGAGTGGTGTCCCACAGGGTTCAGTGTTGGGGCCACAGCTGTTCACCTTGTATATTAATGATCTAGATGAAGGGACTGGGAGCATTCTGGTGAAGTTTGCTGATGATAGGAAGATAGGTGGACAGGCAGGTAGTACTGAGGAGGTGGGGAAGCTGCAGAAAGATTTAGACAGTTTAGGAGAGTGGTCCAGGAAATGGCTGATGAAATTCAACGTGAGTAAATGTGAGGTTTTACACTTTGGCAAAAAGAATACAGGCATGGACTATTTTCTAAATGGTAAGAAAATTTGTAAAGCAGATGTACAAAGGGATCTGGGAGTGTTGGTCCAGGACTCTCTAAAGGTTAACTTGCAGGTAGAGTCCGTGATTAAGAAAGCGCATGTAATGTTGTCGTTTTTCTCAAGACGGTTGGAATATAAAAGCAGCGATATGCTTCTGAGGCTTTATAAAGCTCTAATTAGGCCCCATTTAGAATACTGTGTCCAATTTTGGGCCCCACACCTCAGGAAGGACATACTGGCCCTGGAGCGTGTCCAGCGGAGATTCACATGGATGATTCCTGGAATGGTAGGTTTAATGTATGTTGAACAGCTAAGGATCCTGGGATTGTACTTATTAGAGTTTAGAAGGTTGAGGGGAGATGTAATAGAAACTTACAAGATAATGTATGGCTTAGAAAGGGTGGACGCTGGGAAGTTGTTTCCGTCAGGCGAGGAGACTAGTACTCATGGGCACAGCCTTAAAATTAGAGGGGGTAAATTTAAATCAGAAATGAGACGACATTTCTTCAGCCAGAGAGTGGTGGGCTTGTGGAATTCATTGCCGCAGAGTGCAGTGGAGGTCGGGACGTTGGATCCCTTCAAGGCAGAGATCAACAAATTCTTGATCTCAGAAGGAATCAAGGGCTAAAGGGAGACTGCAGGGAAGTGGAGTCGAAATGCCCATCAGTTAAATGGCGGAGTGGACTTGATGGGCCGAATGGCCTTACTTCCAGTCTTATGTCTTATAGTCTTATGGTCTAAGTCAACCCGAACATCTTTGGACTGCAGGAAGAAACTGGAGCACCCAGAGAAAACTCTTGCACATATGTGCTGTGAAGCAACAGTGCTGACCACTGAGCCATTGTACCACTAATTTGATTAACTCATCTCACCTCCAGGTAAGTTAATGCATCTCTTCTGAATTGCATGTGGGGAATTTCACAGACTATATACCTGCTTTGAGTATTAAATGCTTATATCAGCACAGGTATACTTAATGGGTTTGTGGAAATTGTAGCAACCATCATGCCAGAGAGATCACACATGTTCAGATGGAAATCTACACACTCACCTCCACCGTGGATTTTCTGCCCAAATATCTAACCAATGTTTTTTTTCTAAGGTTACTGTACATATCACCTTCAATTTCCTTTATTTAAAAGTGACAAAGACAAAAAGCAGGAGATATAGACTAATAAGTTTAGTATCTGTCATCAGGAAAATATTAGAAGCTAACGTTCAAGATATTAGAGGAGGGCACTTAGAAAGGCTCAAGGAAATCAGGCAGAGTCAATCTAGTTTGTGAAAGATTGATTGATTTATTGTCCTGTGTACCAAATTAGAGTGAAAGGCTTTGTCTGCAAGCAGTGCAGGCTGATTGTAGGAAGCAAGGCTGTACAGATCAAAAAGACTTAGAGAAAAGCACACACATTACATAGAATAGGGCATGCGTGAGGCAAGTTCAGCATTATTTGAGTCTAGAGAGTCCATTCATCAGTCTGATAGTGGCTGGGAAGAAGCTGTTCCTAAGCTGGTGCAGCAGTGAACCGTGTAAATGGAGTCCATGGATGGAATGTTGGCTCCTGTGATGGTCTGGGTTGTGCGCGCCACCTTCTGTAGTTTCTTACGGTCCTGGGCAGAGCAGTTGCTGTACCAGGCCGTTATGCTTTCAATGGTGCATCAGTAGATGTTGGTGAGGGACCTTTTGCAAATTCCAAATTTCCTGAGCCACCTGTGGAAGAAGAGGTGTTGTTGCGTCTTCTTGGCTGTTGCATTTATGTAGGAAGTACAGGACAGGATGTCAGTTATCGTCAATCCAAGGAACTTGACGCTGTCCACCCTCTCAACCTCATCACAATTGATATAGATGGGGCGGTGTGTTCTCCTCCTGACTTTCTGAAGTCAATGATCAGCTCTTTAGTTTTAGCCAATGTTGAGACAGAGATTGTTCTCTTTGCACCACATCACCAAGCCCTCTATCTCCCTTCTGTATTTTGACTCATCGTTGTTAGATATCTGTCCCACTATGGTGATATCATCAGCGAACCTGTAGATAGCATCTGTTTGGAATTTGGCGATACAGTTGTAGGTGTACAGGGAGTACAGTAGGGGGCTGAGGACACACCATTGGGCACTCCAGCGTTGAATGTTATTGTGGAGAGGGTGCAGGTACCTATCCTCACTGATTGCAGTCTGTGGGTCAGGAAGCTGGAGATCCAGTTGCAGAGGGCAGAGCTGAGGCCAAGGTCACAGTGTTTTGGGATCAGTCTGGATGGGATAAAGGTGGTGAAGACGGAGCTGTAGTCAATGAGCAGGAGTTTGGCATAGGTGTTGTTGTTGTCCAGATGTTCCAGGGATGAGTACAGGGCTAGGGATATGGCATCTACTGTGGGTCTGTTATGTCAGTAGACAAATTGTAGGGAATTGAGACAGGTTAAGAGGCTGGAGTTGATGTGAGCCATGACCAGCCTCTCGAAGCACATCATGATTATGGAGGTCAAAGCCACCAGGTGGTACACTGGATGTGCTTTCTTAGGTACGGGAATAATGGTGGCCTTCTTGTAGAAGGTGGGGACTTTGGCTTGTGGGAGGGACAGATTGAAGATGTTTGTGGACATCAAGCTTGACCAATTTATTCTTTCTTTGAGGAAATAACATCTGCTAAGGATAAAAGGAAACTGGTGAGTGTACTAAATTAGATTTCCAGAAAGAATTTTATAAAGGAAAGTATCAAGGTTATTGTTGTTTTTGTGCAGGGGATAACATATTGTCATCGATAGAAGATTGGCAAACTACCAGGAAACAGAACGTGATTCAAATGGTTTATTTTCTGGTTTGGCAGAAGGAGTAGAGCTGGGGCCTCAATTTTTTTCACAGTATATGTCTTAGGTGAAGGGGCCAGGGTACGGAGTTTAATTCGCTGATGCCACAAAAGTAGATTGGAGAGTAAATTGTGAAGAGAACATAATGGATATGGATAGGCAAAGATATAGTAAATAGTGTCTAAAGGGAGAAATTATGAAATTGTTCATGCAGGAAGAATAAAAAAAATTAGGGCAGAATCTAATAGAAATGTGAGCGAAATATGTGGTAGAATTGGGTGTCAAGTGTGGTTAGGCCCATCTCAACATCTAGATGATCTTATTCTATCTTTTATGTTTGATAGAGAGACTGTCCCTGTGCAAGATACCAACTGACAGTTTGTTTAATGCCTTATTAACTCCATGACTTTCCTCATTAATATTCAGACTCTCATCTGAACAAACTAGCCTAATGTTAGGAAATCTCAGTAATGAAACCAGAGGGGGGCACCTTGTGAGCTTGATGCTCACTCTGAAGGAGAGTGATGTTGGATATTGGACAACCACATCTCAAGCCATGGTCTAGGCATACCAGCCGAGCATACTCCACCTCAATGAACATTGGCATTTGGAACCAGCAACTTATCACAACTACTCTGAAAATACTACTGCACCCTGCTCGTGTGCTGAAGAAGCACAGACATACATTGCAGGGCTTGCTAGAAACTAACGTTGAAATACTGCAGTGGGGAAATTTTATGCACAGCACTAGGCACCCAGCTCACAGACAGGGCCAGGCTAAATCTCAGGGATGCTCACTCACTCTCAGCACATTCTCACTTAGCTGCTATTTGCACATTCATAGTATCCTTGCTGTACCATGCTGTGTCAATTAGCACAATCACGCACCATGCAGCTTGCCTTTCTGGTCAGCAGTTGTCTGTCCGGGGAGCATACATCTCGCTACATCAATCTCACACAGCAGCCTACATGGCAAACACATTGCATGTGCCCAAGTATCAGAGATAATGGGAACTGCAGATGCTGGAGAATTCCAAGATAATAAAATGTGAGGCTGGATGAACACAGCAGGCCAAGCAGCATCTCAGGAGCACAAAAGCTGACGTTTCGGGCCTAGACCCTTCATCAGAGAGGGGGATGGGGAGAGGGAAATGGAATAAATAGGGAGTGAGGGAGAGGCGGACCGAAGATGGAGAGAAAAGAAGATAGGTGGAGAGAGTATAGGTGGGGAGGTAGGGAGGGGATAGGTCAGCCCAGGGAAGACGGACAGGTCAAGGAGGTGGGATGAGGTTAGTAGGTAGATGGGGGTGCGGCTTGGGGTGGGAGGAAGGGATGGGTGAGAGGAAGAACCGGTTAGGGAGGCAGAGACAGGTTGGACTGGTTTTGGGATGCAGTGGGTGGGGGGGAAGAGCTGGGCTGGTTGTGTGGTGCAGTAGGGGGAGGGGACGAACTGGGCTGGTTTAGGGATGCAGTAGGGGAAGGGGAGATTTTGAAACTGGTGAAGTCCACATTGATACCATTAGGCTGCAGGGTTCCCAGGCGGAATATGAGTTGCTGTTCCTGCAACCTTCGGGTGGCATCATTGTGGCACTGCAGGAGGCCCATGACGGACATGTCTGCTAGAGAATGGGAGGGGGGGTGGAAATAGTTTGCGACTGGGAGGTGCAGTTGTTTGTTGCGAACTGAGCGGAGGTGTTCTGCAAAGCGGTCTCCAAGCCTCCGCTTGGTTTCCCCAATGTAGAGGAAGCCACACCGGGTACAGTGGATGCAGTATACCACATTGGCAGATGTGCAGGTGAACCTCTGCTTAATGTAGAATGTCATCTTGGGGCCTGGGATAGGGGTGAGGGAGGAGGTGTGGGGGCAAGTGTAGCATTTCCTGCGGTTGCAGGGGAAGGTGCCGGGTGTGGTGGGGTTGGAGGGCAGTGTGGAGCGAGGGTGGGGATGGAAAAATGTCTTGGGTGGTGGGGTCGGATTGTAAATGGCGGAAGTGTCGGAGGATGATGCGTTGTATCCGGAGGTTGGTAGGGTGGTGTGTGAGAACGAGGGGGATCCTCTTTGGGCGGTTGTGGGGCGCGCAACTTTCCCCCCACAGTGATCGAGAACGCCCTTGACCGCGTCTCCCGTATTTCCCGCAACACATCCCTCACACCCCGCCCGCCCCACAACCGCCCCAAGAGGATCCCCCTCGTTCTCACACACCACCCTACCAACCTCCGGATACAACGCATCATCCTCCGACACTTCCGCCATTTACAATCCGACCCCACCACCCAAGACATTTTTCCATCCCCACCCCTCTCTGCTTTCCGGAGAGACCACTCTCTCCGTGACTCCCTTGTTCGCTCCACACTGCCCTCCAACCCCACCACACCCGGCACCTTCCCCTGCAACTGCAGGAAATGCTACACTTGCCCCCACACCTCCTCCCTCACCCCTATCCCAGGCCCCAAGATGACATTCTACATTAAGCAGAGGTTCACCTGCACATCTGCCAATGTGGTATACTGCATCCACTGTACCCGGTGTGGCTTCCTCTACATTGGGGAAACCAAGCGGAGGCTTGGAGACCACTTTGCAGAACACCTCCGCTCAGTTCGCAACAAACAACTGCACCTCCCAGTCGCAAACCATTTCCACTCCCCCTCCCATTCTCTAGCAGACATGTCCGTCATGGGCCTCCTGCAGTGCCACAATGATGCCACCCGAAGGTTGCAGGAACAGCAACTCATATTCCGCCTGGGAACCCTGCAGCCTAATGGTATCAATGTGGACTTCACCAGTTTCAAAATCTCCCCTTCCCCTACTGCATCCCTAAACCAGCCCAGTTCGTCCCCTGCCCCTACTGCACCACACAACCAGCCCAGCTCTTCCCCCCCACCCACTGCATCCCAAAACCAGTCCAACCTGTCTCTGCCTCCCTAACCTGTTCTTCCTCTCACCCATCCCTTCCTCCCACCCCAAGCCGCACCCCCATCTACCTACTAACCTCATCCCACCTCCTTGACCTGTCCGTCTTCCCTGGACTGACCTATCCCCTCCCTACCTCCCCACCTATACTCTCTCCACCTATCTTCTTTTCTCTCCATCTTCGGTCCGCCTCCCCCTCTCTCCCTATTTATTCCAGTTCCCTCTCCCCATCCCCCTCTCTGATGAAGGGTCTAGGCCCGAAACGTCAGCTTTTGTGCTCCTGAGATGCTGCTTGGCCTGCTGTGTTCATCCAGCCTCACATTTTATTAGCATGTGCCCAAGTAGTCAGCCATGTATTCAATTCTCAGGGGCGTGAAACCCATGGAGAAATCTGCCAGCCAGGGGGTCCTGACAAACTAAATCAAGGGCAGCCTCCCATATCAGTCAAGCGCATTGTGCACCATCAGGCGTTAGGTTACAGTGGTGCATCATCATGGAGCCTGTGCATCAACAATCTAGGAAGCTTACAAGCTTTGTATGACTGCACCAGGCTTGGTCCACCTCATATATCAGGGTCTGGGTGGATAGGCTATGCAGGTATAGGCACATATAGATGGATTAGATATGTACTTAGGGAAGAGTGAAGACTGTAAGGTTAATGGGATGGGCTGTTAGGAAGTGGTTGTCTCTATTTGGGGTGGACCAGCACAGTCAAATTAAGGCTAAATACCACTGGAAGAAGATTGTCAGGTTGAAAGCACCTAATGGGTTCTTTAATGTCTCATCAACATGATTATTAGAAGATACATGCGTTTCAGTATATAACTTAATTATCAGTTTCATCTCCTTAAGATATATATACAAACAACAAGCGAATATATTTACTTAAACTACTTCATAAATATGCAATCTAATGAATCTCACTGCCTTGTCTGCATGCCAGGGCTTTGGACAGCTGGCACTTGGAACTCTCACTTGGATTCCATGACACTGGCCTTATGAACCTCAGCCACTTGGGAGAAAATCAGATGAGTGGGACAAAGTTGAGAACAATGAATGTTGGCGATTACAGGTGGTCAGGCAGCATCTAAGGAGAAGAGAGCAAGCTAATGTTTTGAGTCTAGATGACCCTTTATTAGAGCTCCTGATATAATACAATTCTGCTTACCTGCTGTATCACCATTTCCCAACACTTTCAGTACTTTACCAAACTTTCTATTGTGCAGTAAATGAATTGAAAAATATCTCCAGGTGGTTACCTCCCAACCAAAACAGAAAGTTTTTTACACCAGGCCTATTTTCATGTATTTTTCTACTTTGCTCCAATTGTTGATTGACATGTCTGATTAACCCTTAACAATTTGATTTGAAGATGCCATTTCTTAAGCCCACCACTACAGCATTCACTGGAACTCAACAAAGCACAATGGCAAGAGAATGGCTGAGAGCAAACTTGGACGGGGTGGCGGATGATGCTTGACCTGTGAGGGAGGAAGTCACAGCGCACAGCATGTGAAGAGCTGTTAAAGGGGAACAACATTTGTCACAGACCCATGCAAGGTGTAACATAGAGGCAAGCAGGCTGCATACACATTGGCCATCCTGAAGCGTAGACATTCTTTGTATTATGTACCTACCTGGTAAGCCATTGCTAGACAGCACTTTAATGTCTTTGTCTTTGCACCCTGAGGGAGGTATGCATTAGGGACATTCAACAGGGATGGGCAAAGTTTTCACAAGGACCCAATGCCATGTGTATGCATTGTTCCTCCTGTTTGCAGATGATGCAGCCAAAATTGAATGCAGCTCTCCATCTACTGTATATCATGTGTGGCTATGATGTACAGCCAGAGACTTCTTTAACAGTACAAATTTCAAGTGGTGTATATGTTATTCTATAATCACGGTGCTGCCAACAACAGGACTGATACCATTAACAAAGGACAATTTAGAAAATGATACAGGATAAACATCAACAGATAATGTAATCAAGAAATGGAAGACATAATTGTCCCAACCAAATAGTGCCAGACAATGTGCCATTCACCCCTGTCTCAGGGGGAGGTGAAGTCATTTCCATAAATATCTGCTTGGGAGACAGGGATACCTCACCTTGATGGAATCCATTTTTTTTTCAGTTTTAGAAATAAGATCATTACTGAGTGCTTGTGTGGAGCAGACTAGCAGGATCAAAGTCAGTGCTAAGCACATATCATTTAGAAGTTAATTTATTTGTAATGCTGCCAGACTTAAATGCAGAGAATGCCGGGATACAGGACATCTTATTGAGTTTGCTGCAAATCCAATCTGGGATTACAGTTTGTGGTTTGTGCTGTTTTCCTCTGTGTTTGGAATATGTGACTGCAAACATGCAGTTTTTTTTGTTTAATAAAGGAAAGAAATTTTGCAGTTTATAATCGATCCTGTATAATAATTGCTTGGTGAAACCAGAGCTAGAGAGGGAACAAGAATCTTCCCTGTTACAACAAACCAGATGAAGAGATAAACAGGACAGAACAGACCCCAGAACAGGTGCAAATTACTGAGAGACACAGAAGTTGAAATGACCACCAAATGATCTGTACCACAGGGAAACTAAAAACTATGGCAAAAAAATCAGTGTTGAATGTCACATCTGAAGTATTACAGGACTGTGTATGTAAGATAATTTGCAATCAGTAAATGTTTAATTGGGCAAATCCTGAGTTTTGAGTAAGCTTTGAATTAGATGGAGAGTAAGCGGAAATAGCCTATACTCTTCCTCAAAAGCATGTTAGCAGTGACTTTTAATATATTTAAGGAGAAGCTAAATACATTATTTATAAGTAATAAGTTAAAGGTTATCTGGAGTGGATGGGAATGTAGTACAATCACTCAATCCTGATCTTATTGAGGAAGGGTGCAGGGTCAGAGGGCCAAATGGCCTACATCAGCCTCTTAATAACATTTCTACAAGTTTGTTAAGATTTTCTTCAGATTCAACTTATCAAACACATAAAGCTTTCCTCACAGGCTTTCAGATGTCATTCTATGTAGTGCAAGTGTCCGATACCAGGAACCGATCAAAATGTTTCTCGCGTAGTCATGTATAATTCTTTCAAATAAGCATCCTCTATCAGATCTTGTCTGATAGTGATTGTATGGAGGCAAATATTGAGATTGACAGTTTTAAGAAGATCAATTGAGTCAATCTGTGTCAATTTTCTTCTGATCATCATATAAATTTTAATTAGAGTTTTTAATAAACTTAAGAAGATTAGATTGAGTAAACAAAACGGACTGGTTGAGTGTGATTTGCATTCACTTCAGTCCGCAACATTGCTGTATGGTAAGTTTCTGTGTTGCAGACTCTCATTGCAAACACTCAGTCCTGTAGTCCATGACTGATAAATAGACGGCAGAATATTCCAGATGGTTCTGCAGTAGCGAGCTAATTCTACCGTAACAGATGTTCCCTTGGGTCATTTTCAGCACAGACTTTAAAGTGCAAAATATATGTAGCAGTTCAGTAGCAGATCAAAGGGAGAGGACTTTGAGCAATTCTGCTCTTTTTTCATGTTTGTTCCTCTCGCTTTCATGCATTTGGAGATTATAGACGATGAGAGTCAGTAGATTGTGAAAGGCAGAATTTTTGTTCAAATAACAGTCAGTTCTCTTTCCAGCTTAATTCGTTTGGACCTGACTAAACTCGCTGAGCTCCCCTTAAAGCTCTGATTAAATAAAGCCTTCTTCATTCAACAACCAATGCAGATCAAAGCGCAAAGTGCAAATTGAAGGAAATTAATTATTTTTGAAGCAAATCCAAGTACAGAAGGAAAGAGAATGTATTCAGAAGAAACCATGTCATTCGGGATTGACTGTGGAATAAATTTGGAACCAGGACAGACATCACTCTATCATGAAGAAAGCAAATGAGGAACTGGCATCTGCTGGTGTAAATTGTGCATGATGTGTACAAATAAATGGAAAATCAAATTACATCAAAGTTTGAGCTGCTCCAGCCAGTTCTGACTACAAAAATCTCATTCATTTCGAGGGCTACAGAAGAAGATAAATAAGAGGTCACTTTCATTTGGCTACAAGAGTCTATTACTGGGCGTGTTGCTGCCAACACTTCCCTTTAGGTTCTCAATAACTGTTTTGTTAAACCTGGTTCCATGGGGTCTGGCATAAACAGATTTCTCTATCTAACATATCTCGCAACACCAGAAACATCAATCAAAATTTGTTTAAATCCAAAGGAATGATACTGTGTTAAAAAAGAACAATGAAATTCATGATAAAAGTTCTTGAAGTTGTTACCATTAAAATACCACTTTATGAAGTGGGGAAATTTCAGTAAGGGCAATTTTGCTGCCTGTCATCAGTTCAAACTGGACCAAAACCAGAATATTGTAGGTAATTATAATCTAGTTCAACATTTGGTCAAGTAGTCATGAGCTCAAAACTGGACATTCTGCATTGACCCACAGCTGGAGAAATCAGGCCTGACAGAGTACTGATCAAACTAAATGTAACAACTGTCACCAGCTATCAGTTACAGATAACAGTGGAAACCAAAGGCCCTCCATTTCTTCCTGTCCCACAGGCCCGACCAGTCCCCCTCCACTGACACCCTCATCTGCTTAGCCTAACTCGTCCTCACCCTCAACAACTTCTCTTTTGATTCCTCCCACTTCCTACAGACAAAGGGGGTGGCCATGGGCATCTGCATGGTCCCAAACTGTGCCTGCCTCTTTGTAGGTTACATGGAACAATCCCTCTTCTAAAGCTACACTGGCCCTATACCCCACCCCTTCCTCCGTTACATCGATGACTGTATTGGCGCCCCCTTGTACTCCCACAAGGAGCTCAAATAGTTCATACACTTCACCAACACCTTCCACCCCAACCTTAAGTTCACCTGGGCCATCTCCGATACCTCTCTTTCCTTCCTGGACCTCTCTATTTCCCTCTCTAGCAATCACCTAGAAGCCAATATCCATTTCAAGCCCACCAACTCCCACAGGTACCTAGAGTACACCTCCTCTCATCCACCTTCCTGCAAAAAGGCTATCCCCTATTCCCAATTCCTTTGCCTACGCCGCATCTGATCCCAAGATGAGACATTCCACTCCTGGACATCGCAGATGTCCTCGTTTTTCAAGGACCACAACTTCCCCTCCACAGTAGTTGAAAACACCTTCAACTGTGTCTCTCGCATTTCCCGCAACTCATCACTCACACCCCCTCCCGACAATAATAATAAAAACAGAATCCCCCTTGTCCTCACTTACCACCCCACCAACCTCCGGATTCAATGCATCATCCTCCGACACTTCTGCAATCTGCAATCTGACCCCACTACCAAAGACATTTTTCCCTCCCGACCGTTTTCTGCCTTCCGGAGGGACCACTCTCTCTGTGACTCCCTTGTCCGCTCCACACTCCCCACCAGCCCCACGCCCGGCACTTTTCCCTGCAACCATAGGAAGTGCTACACCAGCCCCTGCACCTACCCCCCCCCCCCCCCCCCCCACCCATCCCAGGCCCTAAGAAGACCTTTCACATCAAACAGATGTTCACCTGCACATCTGCACAAGTGGTATACTGTATCCACTGTTCTGGATGTAACCTCCTCTACATCGGGGAAACCCCTTTGTTTAGGTCTAAATCATGAGCAATCTCCAGAAATCTTTGCTATTTTCCTGGCATTTTGCCAGAGACACATCAAGAAACCAACTGAATCCCTGAGGAAATTGGCCCAAGAACCATATTGGCATTAATTAGTGCTGCTCCCCTACTACCCTTTCAACTTTTATATTAGCTACAGATTTAACCAGGTTGGCATAAGTTATTTTTTAACAAAACTAGATTAAAAATCATTAATCATCCCAACCCCTCAGCTACTTCTTTTCACCCATAAAAATCACCAGACAAGTACCTACTGCTTTTTACCCTTTGGATACTTTCTTATTGAATCCCAACACATATCTGGAAGATTCCCAGCCCTGTATTCATTGTGGAATTGTATTAAATGCCATTGGAAAATCTGTAGACATCATGCCAAATGATTTTTTTTTGACAATCCCTTTGCATCTGCTTTCTCAGATTGGCACCAAATTATTTCTTCTTTATTAGTTTTCCGAAACAAAGATGTATATGCCACTGAAAACACTACCTGACTGGCAATGGTTTAGACCTTGGTGAACGATGATATTTTCTTGAATATTATTTCCTTTTAAAAGGAATTAGCTGTAGATGTTTGTTCTGCAGCATTTGTGTCTCTGATCAGTCCAGAAATGAATGACTTTATAAGCATATTAAATAGCTCTTCACTTGCAGCCAATCTAACCAATGGAATGAAGACCAGCTTAATTGCTCAACAGTTTAAAAACACGCAATAAATACAAACCAAATGCACAATACTACAGATTCTAGGAATCTGAAACAAGAACAAGAGAATGGTCAAAACACTCAGCAGGAAAGATATCATCCGCAGAAAGAAAGAGAGTTAACGTTTCAGGTAAAAGGCATTTTATCAAAACTGAAGGAAAGATAATCTTAAGAGATTTTAAGCCAGTGGAATGAGAAGCAACATGAAGAAGGGTCACCAGACCTGAAATGTTAACTCTGTTTTTTCCTTCACGGATGCTGCCAGACCTGCTGAGCTTTTCCAGCAACTTTGTTTTTGTTCCTGATTTACAGCATTCACAGACCTTTCAGTTTTTAAAGAAGACCTATCCTTGGATAAGGAACAGGTTGGTTAAAATAACAAAGTGTTAATGATGCAACAAGCTAAAAAGAGTGACAAGTCAAAGGTTGTATTTCAATGAGGTGCAAACTTCAATGCAAAAACAATTGGACTGCAGCTTGAAGGGATAGAAAAGGCGTAAATTGAAGACCAACCAGCAAAACATGGGAGAAGGAAACAATCTATATGGAAAAAGATGGAGGAAAATGCTTTGTTCATCTCATTGCAAGCTCGCAGAACATCTTGTACTTCGGCTCAGCATCAATAGCCTTCTGAACTCAACATTGAATTCAACAAGTTTAAATCACAAAATAAAGAATCTGGTTGTGCGATGTTGTTGCATGAGAATGTTTCTCAAGTGGACTGAGCAAAATGTGGAAGGCATCAATGATGGCTCACTAATTTTACAAAAACTTTCCCTTTGAATGCGCCATGTTCACAGCGAATGCAGGTCTAAGTTTCAGTTTGTACCATGGCCCTTTGTACCAGAACCCCCTCAGGCACATTCAGTTTCCAGTGTGCTGTCTCGTCTCGATGACTTCCATAAATCTATGAAAATTGATTTTAATGAAGTGCAGCTATTGAAGGCACACAGCAGGGATGAACTAGAAGCACCAACTGATTATTCATTTACAATGTGGGAGTGCTTGTCACAGTGGAGTCCTAATAACTAAGAATCACTCATTTATTTGATATATTTTTTCAACTGTAATTTCCTACCACTGATTGATTTTAAACCTTGCTTGCACCAACAAAATTCTAGCCTTCTGTTTGTTAGGTCACTCAATGAATAACCATCCTTTCAACCAGGTTTGAATTGTGAACAACATCAACTTGTATTTATGTCGCGGCTTTTACATAATAAAACATAACAAGGTGCTTTAAAAGGGCATTACAAAATAAAGACAACATTGGTCATGTAAGATTTTAGGACCCAAGTTGTCTTTTTCATGGTTATCTTACAGTCATAGAGTTGTACAGCACAGAAAAAGACCCTTTGATCCAGCTTGACCATACTGAGTAGATATCCTAAATTAATCAAGGCCTATTTGACAGCATTTGGCCAAAATCCCTCTAAACCCTTCCTATTCATATACCCATCAAGAAGACTTTTAATGTTGCAATTGTACCAGTCTCCACCACTTCCTCTGGCAGCTCATTCCATGTGCATACCACCCACTGTGTGAAAAAGTAGCCTCTTAGGTCTATTTTAAATCTTTCCCGTCTCAGCTTAAACCTACGTCCTCTAGTTTTGGACTCCCCTACCCTGGGAAAAAGACCCTGGCTATTCACCTTATCCATGACCCTCATGATTTTATAAACCTCTGTAAGGTCACCCCTTAGCCGTTGACACTCTAAGGAAAATAATCGTAGCCTATTCAGCCTGCCTCTATAGCACAAACTCTCAAACCCCCGCTACATTCTTGTAAACCTTTTCCGAACCCTTTCAAATTTAATAACTTCTTCCTGAGAGCAGGGAGACCAAAATTAAATGCAATATTCCAACAGCAGCTTAACCAATGTCTTGTATGGCTGTAATATGACATCCTGATTCCTATACTCAAAACACTGACCAATAAAAGCAATCATATCAAATGATTTCTTCACCACCCTGAATACCTGAGACTTCACTTTCATGGAAATGTTAATCTGCACTCCAAGGCCTCTTTGTTCAGCAGCACTCCCCAGGACCTTACCATTAATTGCATAAATCCGGCCCTGATTTGCCTTTCCAAAATGCAGCACCTCACATTTATCTAAATTGAACTCCATCTGCCACTCTCAGCCCATCTGTTCGAGCCACGTTGTAATCTGGGAGAACCTTCTTCACTATCCACGACACCACCTATTTTGATGTCGTCTGCAAACTTACTAATCATTCCTCTTATATTCACTATCTTATAGGAACAAAGAGTGGTCAAGAAGCGAAGAGGTGAAGGGAGGGCATTCCAGAGATTAGGGCCTAAGCGATTGTTAAAAATGGGCAAGTGCACTCCCCATTTTGATCAGGGGCTGATGGGTTAGATCAGGAGACTAGCAGGTGACCAGGAAGAGCTAAGGGGCCTCCCACACTCTGGGAAGCCTGCCTTGGACATCCAGCACTCTGTCCAAAAATTGAAACAAAGGAACAAAATGTGCTATGTTCCTCCAGCCCCCATCTGCTTCCCGCAGTCTCTATACCCTTCCTACATCCCACCTGTGCCACCCAATAGCCTCCACCAAACCCCAATGGCACCCAATGTTGTACTTCTCTACCCATCCCCATGATCCCTTATGGCCCCTCTACCCCTCAGTCACATGTACGCCATGGTAATTTAGTTCCTACCTGCAGCCATCAAACTTCCTTCCTTTACTCATCATGTATTCACAAATACCCATGCATACAGGTGAATCAATACTGTTCTGTGGCTTAATGCTCTTTAAATTTCACATTGCAATCAATTAAGAAACAAAACACTCTCATTCATAAAAGCATGTTTTCTCAGGTGTTGACTGTTTTTAGACACCTTGACAGGTTATATACTCACTGACAGCTTGGGACAGCTTTGACATTTATCGACAATTTTGATACTTCTTTGATTGCTCTCAACAACTTCAATACTTATTGATAAGTTGACAATTTTTAATAGTACCGACAGGTTTGACACAGACCTGGTCTGAGCTGATCTGTCCCACACACTTCAGATCCCAAGCAATGGGGTTAACAAAAAGGGATGTGAATAGAAACAATTGGTCAATTAAACATAAAAAAGTGTAGAGCTGGATGAACACAGCAGGCCAAGCGGCATCAGAGGAGCAGGAAGGCTGACGTTTTGGCCTTCCTGCTCCTCTGATGTTGCTTGGCCTGCTGCGTTCATCCAGCTCTATACCTTGTTATCTCAGATTCTCCAGCATCTGCAATTCCTACTATCTCTGGCCAATTAAACAACCAGCTGCCTCCAGGAACCACACAGAGAAGCCTTACAGTGTGAAAGCAGACCGTCCAGCCTGTCAAGTCCACTCTGAAGAGCATCCCACCCAGACCCAGCCCCCACTATCTTGTTCCTGTAACTCTGCATTTCCATGGCTAATCCACCCAGCCTTCATACCCCTGGATACTATGGGCAATTTAGCATCGCCAATCAACCCAACTTGCAGGTTCAAATGGTTTCCTTGCTTTTGTTTTCTCTGCCTTTAGGGTGAAGCCTATGATCCAGTGAACATTTTTAACCAATGTTGCAACATTTGCTGTCTCCTTCAATGATTGCCTTTCTTCATTCTTCTAACCAAAATGTATGACTTCACACATTTCAGTGCTGAATTTAATCTGCGGATCTTCCCCCATTCGACCAGACTACTAATGCCTTGAAGTTTGTCACTAACTGCCTCTCACTTAACTATATTACGAAGTTTAGTCTATTCTGCAAAGTTTGCTCTTTTATGCTGTTTACCCAAGTACAAGTCAATCAAAATGATTAGAAAATCAGTGGTGCTGGTGCTGAACCCTGGGGAAAATTAACATATGCTTCTTCCTGTCCAATTAAACAAGACATCACTACTACTCTCCATTTACTATCACTCAATAATCTTCCTGTTGATATGCCCACAGTATGCTTTATGTAATGGGCTTCAAATTTATTACCTAATGTTTGATCAAACAATCATATAGAATCCCCACAATGTGGAAACAGGCCCTTCGGCCCAACACATCCACACCGACCCTTGGAGCATCCCACCCAGACCGATCCCCTTATAACCCTTAAAAGTTATGTATCCCTGAACACTATGGGCAATTTAGCATTGCCAATCCACTGAGCTTGCACACCTTTGGACTGTGGGAGGAAACCAGAGCACCCAGAGGAAACCCACAAAGACACGGGGAGAATGTGCAAACTCCACACAGACTGTCACCCGAGGGCAGAATTGAACCCAGGTCCCTGGCGCTGTGAGGCTGCAGTGCTAACCACTGAGCCACCGTGCTGCCTGGTCGTTATCTAACAACATTCAAGAATTTCAGCATCATCCAGGACAAAGCAGCCCATTTGATTGACACTCCATCTACCACCTTTAACAATCACTCCCTTCACCTCTGATGCATAGTGTCAACAGTGCGGATCTACATTGCAACAACTCACCCAGGCTCCTATAATAGTACCTTCCAAACTCATGCTCTGTACCACTTAGAAGGACAAGGGCAGTAGATGTATGACCATGCCACTAGTTGCAATCTTCCCTTATCACTGTGATTTGGAACTAAATAGCTGTTCCTTCACCTGTACCAGGTTAAAACTCTTGAAACCACACCACACCCTCAACTTTCCTACGACATTGTTAATGGTAGCACTTTAAGAAGTCAACTCACTACCATGTTCTCAAGGGCAATTAGAGAAAGGCAATAAATGCTGGTCCTGTCAGTGGTGCCCACATCCCATTAATGAATAAAATAAAAGAATAAGTAGAAAGAGTTAGATGAAGTAGGGTGGTGAAAGTTCTTGTGAAGAACAAACACTGAATGGGTCAAATGATCTTATTTCCTCAAAGAGCAAACTATAATTTGATATTTTCTTCTTTAGCTTATCATTCATTCTTGTCTGATCATGCATACACAAGTACAAGTTATTAATGTAGAGAAAAGAAATACACCTACTCTCAATTGCTCAAAATATAGTACAAGATTAAAAAGCAGGGCAGTCTTCAAATGAAATGTATCATAACTGTACTGTGAAAGACATGGATATTCGCCATAACAGAAAGTATCTCCGCTATTTAAATGACTTCACCGAAATCGAATTTGGAGCCCCAGTCATCTGGGACCAAGAATATGGAGATTAGACCAGGTAAGCACAGGCCTGTTCTCAATTCATTTCCTTTAGTCTAATAGTCCTCTAGCGAATTGAACTATCCATGTGGATATGATGCCAGGACGCCTTACAGTGAAGTACAAGGATACTTTGGGCAGGATGGGAATCCCAGGGATCATTTTGATAGTCAGGCACTATTAACTGTAGAGAAGATTGTGTGCAAAAGGTGCCACTGTCAAAAACCATTAAGAAGTGGCAAGTTTGTTTCTCTTAGTCGAGTGTAGTCTGCAATGTATAACTTTAAGAAGCAGAATTAACCATTTTTCCCACATTCATGAGTACTTTGGAAACTCAAATGAGTTGGAATAGTCGGCAAAAGTAGGCATCAAGCTGGTATTTTGGTTTGAAGGTCCATAGGAGCAGGTAGAGGGGTATAGAGTGGCATAGAAGATATGAGGAGCTATGATATGGGGACTATATGAGGGGGTATATGAGTAATGAATTCTAGAGAAATGTTTTACATCTCTTATCTTTTTGAGGAGGTAATATAACTTTTTAGACCTGATACCAAGGCATCCTTAGGTGGAAGTAAGGCAACTTTGGAATTTTGAAAGGCCTCGCTTGTGTATCAAAAGTGAATATTCTCATTGAAACTCAAAGCTATCAATTATCTCACCATTACATAAAATAAAAACACATACATAGCTAAAGAAAACTGGTGATAGATATTTCCACTGCCTGTTCACACAAGGCTTTATAGGATTGGTGCTGCGTGACTGATTTCCCAAACTATAATTTTCACGATGGAGAACCTATCAATGAGCATTTTGTGGCACAGTTCCAACTGTTAGTTGCATGGAAGTGTTTGTTTATATAAAGGTTCAAAAATTAAAGCATTAAATAAATAAGTGAAGTATTTGTTTTCCTAAGAAATTAATTGAAGGAGGTTCAACGTATTGGTTGTTTTTTTTCCCTTATCAATGAATTCCTTTTCCCAACAGTAGCTTCAACAGCCGACACTGGCAGAATATCTCGTTAAGTTTGCACATGATAGATGCTAGGGGTCTTGGCATAGAGAGTGAAAGGTAAGAGGTGTTGGCTAATGAATATAATGAACACAGAGGCTATCATGTCATGCTGTTAAGCAAATGGACACTGAGTGGCATGGGAGTATGAAAGGCTGTGATGGATGTGTAGATTGGCATTGGGCAGCATGGGAGATACAACAGGTCATTGGAAGAGGTAGATAGATATAGAATAGCTTGAATGGGGCATGAGGAGTGTGTTGAGGGTCAGAGAGCAGAATAGTTCCATCTTTCCACTCAGCCAGCCTCAGGAAATGGCATCTTTTTGTCTCTTTCTGTGTGAGGTACCCAGTCAGACACCCAATCACCTTCATCACTCCTCCTCTCAAGCCAAAGTCAAAACTGTGGATAACTCCATTATTTTTACTGACCATTCATCTATGGGATGTAGGCATTCCAGACTGGATCAGCACTTATTACCCATCCCTGGTTTCCTTTGAGAAGGTGTTAGTGAACCACTGTCATCCATTTGGTTCAGGTAGACCCACAATGCCATTAGAGATGGGCAAGTCCAAAATCATAACCCAGCATCACTGAGGGATCATGGACATATTTCCAAGCCAGGATGGTGAGAGGTTTGAATGGGAACTTGTACGTATTCCCATGTATCTGCTGAACCTTGTCCTTCGAGATGGAAGTGGTTGTGGATTTGAAAGATGATGTCAAAAAGCCTTAGTAAATTTGCAGCTGGTTCTTTGCATTTGTAAATGGTTGTAGAATGAAGCAGCCAGTAACCATTCTTTGAAAAGAATGGAGCATTCATACCTATAAGTTAATTAAGAGCCATTAAAAGCTAGACGAGAACCTGATGACTGAGCTGCAACAGTATATGTGTTTAAACACAACACACCATGAGGAAATATAATTTAAGTGCCTCGCTGAATTGATAAATACACTCGGTTCAATCCCTGCACTTCCAGTTAGAACAGAATTATTTGCAATGACTGACTTTAGACTCACAATTGTGTTTTTTAAAGAAATTCAAATTCAAATAATAAATTGAAATATTTTATCAAGCATGATGTAGAGGCAGAGTCTGTGACATCATTTAAATGTGTCATTTTTGGAAAAGGAAGGATATATTGGAGAATACAAAACAAAAATATCTGAATGAATTGTTTCAGATGAAGAGATTAGGTTAGATTCCCTACAGTATGGAAACAGGCCCTTTGACCCAACAAGTCCACACCACCCCTTGGAGCATCCCACCCAGACCCATCTCCTATAACCTACACACCCCTGAATGCTACAGGCAATTTAGCATGGCCAATCCACTTTGCCTCCACATCTTTGAACTGTGAAAGGAAGACCATATAAACAGAGGGAGACCGTGCAAACTCCAGACAGACAATTGCCCAGTGCTGGAATTGAACCCGGGTCCCTGGTGCTGTGAGACTGCAGTGCTAACCACTGTGCCACTGTGCCACCCACAGTGATGGTACTAGCACAGTGGACCAAATGGCCTCCTATTCTGCTGTTATTTATTTGATGATTCTCCATGTGTACAACACCCAGACCTACAGAGTAACAAGCCCAAGTGAGAAAGATATGGTTCTTAGGACTAAAGAGATCAAATGGATGAGGCAAAAGCAACAGCAATGCACTGAGTTGGGTGATCGGCTATGATCATTTATCGAATGGCAGAGCGGGCTGGAAGGGCTGAATGGCCTGCTTTTGGTTTCTATGTGTGACTGTAGTGCATCTTAATTGGTTAAATGTTAGTTACTTATGTGGACATGTGGGAAGACCAACCCCACTGTTTTCATCCCCATTAAAATGGCTGAGCCCTAACAGGAAGTATGGAGAGTTAGTAATGCTATTGTGCACTATATCATGGATGATTTGGCTTTCCTGGCCCACTGGCGCACGCAATGCAGTGGAGGTTCCAGCCTGGTCCAAGTACACTGAGGTTAATTAGAGCCATTGCTATTGAGTCCCCCAAGGTCTGTGCACTTTAAATCCACACCCTGCTGCTGAATTTCCAGCCAAGGTTTAGAAAGTTTTTTGTTTGTTTCCCTGCCTAACTTAACAGCTGGATAATTATTTTAGATTCTTTGAAGGATAATTAAAAATAAAACAGTGCGAAGCCAACAGTTGAGTACAGATTTCTGGGTCTGCTTGGGTGCAAGCTGTTAGTCAGAGGGTTTAATTTAGAATGCGGTCATTTGCACAGCAGAACACATTTAAAGGCAGCATGACTTCACACCATGATATCGCTTACAAATTATTTTCTTCCAAATTGCCTTCATTCCAGAAGATGCAAAATCTCAGAGAGCTCCAATATTTGATGTGGGCTTAGGTAGTATCAGGAAGCTATCTCGATTGCAACAGTTAATCTGGACACTTCTTTATCTGCTCTTCTGCTGCTAAAACATTCCTGTGGAAGTCAATTGGTGTCAATCAGGATGATGGGCAATGCCCGATTCTCCTCTCTTCCCTAACCAAGGGGCTTTCCACTCACCCATAGCATCCCATCATATTAACTCGTAGGCTGCTACAAGCATGGAACCAACATAAATCAGATGGAATTCCCAGGAATGATGATGCTATGGCCTGCTTCTGAGTTTTGCTTGCTGAATGTGTCCCAGTGATGACAGAACGAGGAATTGCTGATAGGCCTTCCCTGCTGTACAATTTCTGCAACCAACCCAACCCAAGTCGAGTGAGTTTGCCCACACTTGTGAAATCCAGTTATGCGTACAGATGACCAGGACAGCCTGAAATATCTTCGCCTGTCTCTAGATCCATTTATGCTACAGACCCAGGTTGGTGTGTTTTGGGACTACCCCTGAGTTAGACACACTGTGGTGTCGTGATCCCATTTAGCCTAAGGCAGGAAACAATGAGAAATCACACTCCAACTGTTACCAGGTTACACTTGACGATCTACTTTTTATAGCTCATTAACACACCCCATTGTTTTTACAGTGTGCATAAGTTCTAGAAGCTTTTATAATGCTTGGAAATGGACCAGCATCAAAAGTTGCCACTATAATCATGCATTTGTTTTCAACATTATCCTTCATTTATATAATACCTGTGAAATCCCAAAACACTTCACACAATTGTTTCCAAAGAGAATTTGACATCAATCCACATTAAGGGATATCTCGACAAGTGACCAATAGAGGATTTTTGGAGATCAGAGGGACAAAGGATTGTGGAGGGAACACCAAAGTTAAGGCCCCAGGGCAGCTGAAGGTTAAGTCAAGCATTAACGTGGTGTCATTGGTTTAACACGGAATGCAAGGTCTTTTTTAAATATTTCAAATAATGCTGATTTTTGCAGGCTGGGCTAAGCTCCATGGTGCTTTGTTTGGCACCAGGCTACAGGGAAGGATTTTATTTCCTGTCCATAATTAGGAACAAACAGCACTCAAACTGAACAAAGGGGAGAAAGAGCTTGAGAACCTCCCTAAGAGAATTCACATAACATCCTGCCATATTTAGTGATGAAAATACAAAGCATGGTAAATGTAAGATAGCTTGTTCTTTGAACAGACTGCCTATGATCTTACTTGGTATCTACATATTGAAGTTAAAAATAACTAGGATGTATCATTTGCACGATGACATCTGGCTGGGCAATGGTATACTCTGGGTAGCACTAGGAGCCATCACTCTCATTGCAAGACAATAAGTCAGTGCTGCAAAAACTGTAATGTCCCGATGTGACAATGCTATACATTTAAGAGATGCATTCAACCCTGGTTCTCTCATTGGGGTGTTGTCACAGTGGTGCCCAAAAGTTGCCTTGAGGCAGGCATTTAGTAAATGTTTTTTTGTCTTCCCAGGGTGTTTTTTTTTGAAGTAAGATAAAAGAATGATGAGTGAGCGGGGTCAGGGTCACATTGACCCAAAAGGACCTGAGTTTTGCTTTTAGTTAGTTGGTGGGTTTTGCTAATTGCTGGAACTAAAAGCTTGAGTTTGCTGCTGCTGGGCTGAAGAATGAGACAGAGAGGCATCCTCTTAAAAAATTAAAAGGTAGTTTATTTCAGTGTTTATTTCTGCTGGACTGGAGAGAGACAGCACATGAGAATAATAACTATGTGACTACGTTGGTGAATTGCCTGTGCCAACGGGGTATTTATGGGATGCAGGCTATATTGGAACAGTTGATTTTTAGTCATTAAATAAGACATTATCTTGGTAAGTATTTCAGTAAAGTTTACTTGAATCATATATGGAACACAGTGCCTTACATTTGCCTTTAAAAATATAGTTAGGATCTATCTTATCTCCATAATGTATTTTAAGGGCCTAGCCTGACAGAACACTGAACAAGACATTTAAGGAATGACAACTGCCACTAGTGAGTACAAGGTTCCATATATTGATTCTGAGATCCAGTTTCTCTACTTCCACCCTAACCCTCACCTCCCACCTCACATCACACTGTCCCACGTTCAAGCTACTGAGAATGATCAGCTGTGAAAGACACAACACCTCACTTAAACTACATGTTGAACTCTCCCTCCTGATTTACAAAGTAGAAAACCATTGCCTTTGAAACTGCTTTAGCCCTCTGAACCCTGGTGGCTGGTAGAGTTAAAGTGTGTTGTGGCTCATCTACTGTTTACAAAATGTCCATTGAAGTTTTGGAAAGCCAACACATGAAGCCTTTTAGGAAGAGATAGCAGGATTACTCATGTGGGCTTAGTTTCTCAAGAAACAGACAGAGCTTTGGAACTGGGTTTTCTCTGAGTGTCGCCTAGCAATAGCCACTAGGCATTTGTTTTCTGTTTTGCCATGGGCTTACAAGTTGGTCAGTTGTGGGGAAGGCTGTAAGGAGGAAATTTTCTCTCTCTGTATGAGTAAAAAATAGCCAATGAAAAAAAAATCCGCTGATAAGATAGCCCAGTGAACAGCTTTCAAGGAAATGAAGAAAGTTCCAGGAGTCAGTATCTCTGAGCACTTATAAAATTGAAAAGCTATACTGTTAACTTAATCCAAGGACCTCAGTCCAGCTGACCTGCCACCTAAACACAGTGTCTTGCATCACTTTGTGGCCAACAACAAATGAATGCAGAGATAATGGGAACTGCAGATGCTGGAGATTCCAAGATAATAAAATGTGAGGCTGGATGAACACAGCAGGCCAAGCAGCATCTCAGGAGCACAAAGTCTCTGATGAAGGGTCTAGGCCCGAAACGTCAGCTTTTGTGCTCCTGAGATGCTGCTTGGCCTGCTGTGTTCATCCAGCCTCACATTTTATTATCAACAAATGAATGCAATTGACAGGAAGTCAAATGAATTATGAGAAGCCAACTCTTTCTATCTTCTGAATTCAAATCCTTGATTCACAAAGACATTGCTATTTTCTTGACTTATTTTTCAAATGCATAATATTATGCAGAGTTGGGTCACCTTGTCACATCTGTGAATGAACGTATGTGTGTCTGTGTGCTCATTAAGCAAAACATTTACTCATTTTATAGAGTTTGTGGGGTAGTGAGGCGTGATTATTAGCTCAATTCTCCTAACAGAGTGGTTATAAGTTGAAGTAGACTCGTAGAAATGAGAGATTTGTATTGAATTCCAGAAGAATTCCCAAGATTTCGCTGATTTGATTGGAGTGGGAGATGTGGAGGGGAGGACAAGAGGAAGGTTTGGAATCTTCCCCAAAAATATGCGCATTTAGCTTTCTGCACATTGGGGTGACATGTAAATATTGGACTTGCTGATCTCATGAACTGTTAGAGTGAGGCTATGGAAAGCCTGGGTTACAGCGATAGGATGGGAGTTGGGTTTGGGTAGGATGCTCGGTGTGGACTTGACGTGCTGAATGGCTCGCTTCCACACTGCAAGAATTCTATGACTTCTAACCTTTCTATTCAGCAAAACTGATCTGGCCATGGGAGGAATGCATGGTGTGCTATTATATGTCTTCTCTGCAAACCACACGATGCAATTGAACGGCTTTTGTACCTCATAGCTTCCCATTGAGGGATTTCTGCCATTTTCCTGTTGTTGGTGATCTGCCATATACACAAGCAAGAGTGGCTGATGACAGGTAGCACCCTGAAAATTATTACAGCATTAAGTTGAGAACGAGATAATTTTTGACAGCCTTGTTCAGTCTCTCAGAAGTTCTGTAGGTGTTGCGCATTCACTTTGGGAATAATATTAGTTGCCATGTTGGTACCAAAGCAATATCAAAGTCTAGGGGAAATGGGCAGAGAAAGCTATCCAGTCACTGTCTTATCACTGTTCATATCTCGCCATTGATCTTCTACCAACAACACAAATGGAAAATGAGTGTCAATTCCTTTGTGAGCAGTTCCTCCCAAATTGGTAGTATTTTTAAAAATCATCTTCAGCCAATACCAGAACAGTGTTTGGAGGAGATCAGGAACATGCAGAACTTTCTTTGCAGTGGAAATGGGATTTTTATCACCTCTTTAGTCTTAATGAATGATCTATTTCCTATTGCTAAATGATCCTTCCCCCATACATCCAGGGAATGGGCAGAGAAGATGAGAAGTGTCTTCTTAGGAAACTGGGAGACAATTGTAAATACGACAGAGCTGAATTAGTGCTGGGGATATGAGATAAGCAGAGCCTTGTGGCAGTAATTATCTCTCGCGAGGTCTGTCAGCATCTCTGACACAACAGCAGTTACTAGACACTAAGAAGCAAGGCAATCCGAATATTGTATAAATTCTGCTGTGAATGCCTCACCCACTGGGAGTCCATATTGGAAATTAACAGGGAGCACATTTTCCCAAACTTATTCCCTGAGGGTAAAATTACACGCTGCATGCAAGCATTTGTCAAACTTACCCATGTCTGGTCAGATTGAGAGTCTCTCAAGTTTCTTTCTTTGTGATCCTACCAGTTATTCTGAATCCTGGTATTTTCAAGACCCAAGCAGGGGTACTTTATTAACATCGAATAGCACTTCAGGCTTACCCAACAACGATGGAAATCTGGCCAGTTGTCAGCACCTTGGAGGTTTATGTGGGAATGGACTGGTTACACAAGCTGCCATTTCCCAGCAATGTCCTCTTCGGTCTCCTGAACCAAAGCACTGATAAAGCGGATTCTGTTCAGAATCTTTCTTGACATTTGGGTTTCGTTAGCTGGACCAATGTTTGTCGCCAATCACTAATTGCCCTTGAGAAGCTGATGGCAGTCACTTGAACCACTACAGCCTGTGTGATGTCGATACAGCCGCAGTGCTGTTTAGAAAAGAAGTCCCAGGATTTTGACTGAGCAATAGCAAAGGTACAGTGATATAGTTCCAAGTCAGGATAGTGTGTGGCTTGGAAGGGAAGTTGAAGGTGCTGGCTCTCCTATGCATGTACTGTCCTTGTCCTTTGAAGTGGAAGAGGTTATGGGTTTGCAAGAGACTGTGGAAACAGCCTTGGTGAATTGCTGTCATGAAAGACAGTGTATTGATGGTGGAGGAAATGAATGTTGGAGTTGATACATTGGATGCCAATCAAGCAGACTGCTTTGTTCTGAATGGTGTAAAGTTTCTTGAGTGTTGCTGAAGCTTCACTTATATGAACAAGTAGAGACTATGTGTCACATCCCTGACTTGTGCATGACTTTGTAGATGGTGGACAGACATTAGGGAGTCAGAAGGCAAATTACTATATTCCTTGCCTCTAATTTGGTTTTGTAGCCACAGTATTTAAATGGCTGGTCCAGTTCAGTTTCTGGCAGGACATTGCCAATGGAAGTGCCATTGAATGTCAATGTAAAAACTTTCAAATTTCCCTCATTGGAGATGGTCATTGTGTGGCAGTTGTATAGTGAGAACATTAACAACCATTTATCAGTCCAAGCTTGGATGTTGTACTGATCTTACTGCTTATGGGCATAACCTGCTTCAGAGGAGTGACAAATGGTGCTGAACATTGTGAAATTACAAGCAAACATCCCCACTTCTGGCATCATGATAGAGAGAGGTTATTAATGAAGATGGTTGGGCCTAGTCCACTACCCTGAAGAGCTCTTGCAGAGATGGGGACTGAGGTGACTGGTCTCCAACAACCATGACCATCTTTGCATCAGATATGACACCAACTTGCGGAAAGTTTTCCCCACAATCCCTATAGACTCCAGATTTTCATGGTCTTGTGATGCTATTTGTACTCAAATACCTTCATCAAAAAAGTTTGAATGATTTCATTGGAAAACAGACTGCGAGATGATCCAATGATACTGATCTGAGTTGTTAAAAGTGAGCCAGGAAAATTGTTTACAATGGTGCAGGTATCAATTGCTAGGTGACACGATTTAAAACTGGAGAAGTGAGGATTAAGGGGAAAGGGGTAATCAGGGAAACTGTATTTATTCAGATTAATTAACCTGGAAAGAAAACACTTACATTTGTGTTACACGTTTCATGGCCTCAGGCCTTCGCAAAATCATGAAGCTCTGTTGAACTGTAATCGCTGTTGTAATACTCAGGGAAAAGTGACAACCGGTTTGGAAAGAACAAAGTCCTGCAGTCTACAATTATGTAATAAACTGTTTTTTGCTAGTATTGATTAAGGGTTAAAGGCTCATGTGGTAATGCCCTAATCTCAGGGTTAGTAGGCTTCAGTTCGAGTCCCAACCATCTGTAACTTCTGAGATAATGGGAACTGCAGATGCTGGAGAATTCCAAGATGATAAAATGTGAGGCTGGATGAACACAGCAGGCCAAGCAGCATCTCAGGAGCACAAAAGCTGACGTTTCGGGCCTAGACCCTTCATCAGAGAGGGGGATGGGGAGAGGGGACTGGAATAAATAGGGAGAGAGGGGGAGGCGGACCGAAGATGGAGAGAAAAGAAGATAGGTGGAGACAGTATAGGTGGGGAGGTAGGGAGGGGATAGGTCAGTCCAGGGAAGACGGACAGGTCAAGGAGGTGGGATGAGGTTAGTAGTTAGATGGGGGTGCGACTTGGGGTGGGAGGAAGGGATGGGTGAGAGGAAGAACCGGTTAGGGAGGCAGAGACAGGTTGGACTGGTTTTGGGATGCAGTGGGTGGGGGGGAAGAGCTGGGCTGGTTGTGTGGTGCAGTGGGGGGAGGGGACGAACTGCGCTGGTTTAGGGATGCTGTAGGGGAAGGGGAGATTTTGAAACTGGTGAAGTCCACATTGATACCATTAGGCTGCAGGGTTCCCAGGAGGAATATGAGTTGCTGTTCCTGCAACCTTCGGGTGGCATCATTGTGGCAGTGCAGGAGGCCCATGATGGACATGTCATCTAGAGAATGGGAGGGGGAGTGGAAATGGTTTGCGACTGGGAGGTGCAGTTGTTTATTGTGAACCGAGCGGAGGTGTTCTGCAAAGCGGTCTCCAAGCCTCCGCTTGGTTTCCCCAATGTAGAGGAAGCCACACCGGGTACAGTGGATGCAGTATACCACATTGGCAGATGTGCAGGTGAACCTCTGCTTAATGTGGAATGTCATCTTGGGGCCTGGGATAGGGGTGAGGGAGGAGGTGTGTGGGGGCAAGTGTAGCATTTCCTGCGGTTGCAGGGGAAGGTGCCGGGTGTGGTGGGTTTGGAGGGCAGTGTGGAGCGAACAAGGGAGTCACGGCGAGAGTGGTCTCTCCGGAAAGCAGAGAGGGGTGGGGATGGAAAAATGTCTTGGGTGGTGGGGTCGGATTGTAAATGGCGGAAGTGTCGGAGGATGATGCATTGTATCCGGAGGTTGGTAGGGTGGTGTGTGAGAACGAGGGGGATCCTCTTTGGGCGGCTGTGGCGGGGGCCCCAGCTATGCCTGCCTCTTTGTAGGTTACGTGGAACAGTCCCTCTTCCGCACCTACAGAGGCCCCAAACTCCACCTCTTCCTCCGGTACATTGATGACTGTATCGGCGCCGCCTCTTGCTCCCCAGAGGAGCTCGAACAGTTCATCCACTTCACCAACACCTTCCAACCCAACCTTCAGTTCACCTGGGCCATCTCCAGCACATCCCTCACCTTCCTGGACCTCTCAGTCTCCATCTCAGGCAACCAGCTTGTAACTGATGTCCATTTCAAGCCCACCGACTCCCACAGCTACCTAGAATACATCTCCTCCCACCCAACCTCCTGCAAAAATTCCATCCCCTATTCCCAATTCCTCCGCCTCCGCCGCATCTGCTCCCACGATAAGACATTCCACTCCCGCACATCCCAGATGTCCAAGCTCTTCAAGGACCGCAAATTTCCCCCCACAGTGATCGAGAACGCCCTTGACCGCGTCTCCCGTATTTCCCGCAACATATCCCTCACACCCCGCCCCCGCCACAACCGCCCTAAGAGGCTCCCCCTCGTTCTCACATGCCACCCTACCAACCTCCGGATGCAATGCATCATCCTCCGACACTTCCGCCATTTACAATCCGACCCCACCACCCAAGACATTTTTCCATCCCCACCCCTCTCTGCTTTCCGGAGAGACCACTCTCTCTGTGACTCCCGTGTTCGCTCCACACTGCCCTCCAACCCCACCACACCCGGCACCTTCCCCTGCAACCGCAGGAAATGCTACACTTGCCCCCACACCTCCTCCCTCACCCCTATCCCAGGCCCCAAGATGACATTCCACATTAAGCAGAGGTTCACCTGCACATCTGCCAATGTGGTATACTGCATCCACTGTACCCGGTGTGGCTTCCTCTACATTGGGGAAACCAAGCGGAGGCTTGGGGACCGCTGTGCAGAACACCTCCGCTCGGTTCACAATAAACAACTGCACCTCCCAGTCGCAAACCATTTCCACTCCCCCTCCCATTCTCTAGATGACATGTCCATCATGGGCCTCCTGCACTGCCACAATGATGCCACCCGAAGGTTGCAGGAACAGCAACTCATATTCCTCCTGGAAACCCTGCAGCCTAATGGTATCAATGTGGACTTCACCAGTTTCAAAATCTCCCCTTCCCCTACAGCATCCCTAAACCAGCGCAGTTCGTCCCCTCCCCCCACTGCACCACACAACCAGCCCAGCTCTTCCCCCCCACCCACTGCATCCCAAAACCAGTCCAACCTGTCTCTGCCTCCCTAACCGGTTCTTCCTCTCACCCATCCCTTCCTCCAACCCCAAGCCGCACCCCCATCTACCTACTAACCTCATCCCACCTCCTTGACCTGTCCGTCTTCCCAGGACTGACCTATCCCCTCCCTACCCCCCCACCTATACTGTCTCCACCTATCTTCTTTTCTCTCCATCTTCGGTCCGCCTCCCCCTCTCTCCCTATTTATTCCAGTTCCCTCTCCCCATCCCCCTCTCTGATGAAGGGTCTAGGCCCGAAACGTCAGCTTTTGTGCTCCTGAGATGCTGCTTGGCCTGCTGTGTTCATCCAGCCTCACATTTTATCATCTGTAACTTCTGTAGTCTGAGTTAGTTTTCCTCAGGAATGCTGTTATTTATCTGTCATGTCATAGAATCTGTTGCAACTATCTGAAGGGTTAGTTGGAAACTTAGTTGAACAGATCATTTGAAAGATGGTAGCATCATGGAATCATAGAATCCCTACAGTGCAGAAAAAGCCCATTCGGCCCATCACATCCACAACGATTGCCCACAGAGAATCCCGCCAAGTCTCACAAATCGAAGAATTGATTTATAATTGAGATAACTATATTACTGAATAGATTTATCTTAACTGTGTAGTTTAATATTCCTTATTTTCTTATTCCTTAGTCCTTATAATTCTTCTTAAAAGATACAAAAGAGGAAAATGCAATCAGCCTGGAGCAATTTTGTGATGAACAATTCTCTGAAGCTAGGTGGTACTAAAATAAATGATTACTTATCCTTTAAGGTTGATTTTCTGCTGGCATTTGAGATTCTGACCAAGTTGGTGCGGCCAGTGCATCATTGCTCATGCTAACCGCACTTATTATTCTTGTTAAGGGCAACAGGTATGTTCATGATGTTAGCGCTTAATCAGAGGACCACCCACACCATCAGGCCCACAGTCCCACTGTGAGAACTGCCAGCAATGACGTAATAAATTAAAGGCCGAATAATGGTATATCATAGTAATTTATGATCTCAATGCATGATTGTTAGAACTGAGACAGGATCGTACAATCCCTACAGTGCAAAAAGAGGCCATTCAGCCCATCAAGTCTGCACCAACCCTCTGAAGAGGGTCCCACCAAGACCCCACTCTATCCCAGTAACCCTATATTTTGCCGTAGCTCATCCACCTAACCTACACATCCCTGGATACTACAGGGCAATTAGCATGGCCAATCCAGCTAACCAGTCCATCTTTGGGCTGTGGGAGGGAACTATTGCAGATATGGGGAAAATGCGCAAATCCTATACAGACAGTCTCAAGGGTGGAATCAAACTTAAGTCCCTGGCACAGTGAGGCAGCCGTGCTAACCACTGAGCCACCATGTGGCCGTATAACACAGGAAAAGGCCATTCAGCCTATTCTGTTGGTGCTGACCATGCTTGCCATTGTAAAGAGATCCCACCTCCCTGCACATGGTCCACATCCCTCAACAACCTGCTTGTTCGTGTGTTTGTCAAAAAGCATCTTCAACATTCCTATCGTATCTGCTTCTACCACTTCCCCTGGCAGCACGCTCCAGGACCTAACCCCTGCGAAAAAAAAATTGCTTTGCACACCACCTTTAACCTTTCCACATCTCATTGTAATCCTAAGACGCCCAATATTTGACAATTCCACATTGGGAAAAAGACTTCAACTCTCCATCCTGTCCGGGCATCTCATAATTTGATACACTGCAATCAGCTCACGCCTCAGCCTCCAATAGTCTCATGAAAACAATACAAATTTGGCCAACCCGTCCTTTTAGCTAATGCTCTCCAATCCAGGTAATATTCTGGGAAACTTCTTTTGCACCCTCTGCAAAGACTCCCGTAATGTGGCAACCAGGACAGCACACAGTTCCTTATATTTAATCCCTTCTGTGCTTGAATTAACTCAAAAGCAACATCACTAGCATAAATTATACAAATCTTTTCTAAGTTAATTTGTCGAAAAGTCAGAAATATGATTTTACAAAACAGTAACTGTACAGTGCAGAAGTCAGTGAAAGGATTGGGAGTTTTCAAGAGAAGCAGGAGATGTTTGGACAATTTACACTTCACCAAGAAAAGCTAAGTGAAGATGTTACAGAGAATAGATTCCTCATTAGGTGTAGGACATGAAGCAATTTGAAATGTTAAGAACAATGTAACAATTGTGGAATTGGAATTGTGGTTATAACATATGGAACATATTTATTTTCATTACAATTTAAATAATAATCAAGACCAAATTTTACCAGAACTCATTCAAATCAGGATTACTTAAAGCCATCTAATGTGGAACACTCCATTCAGTGTTCATCCTTTTACTTATATAAATTAATGATGATGGAAACATTATACAAATCAGGAATGCTTTGTCTGAAAACCTCCAGATAAGCTGATTTTCAGATAAATCATACATTAAGTTTCTGGATCTGTTTGAGTCCATTTTGATCCTTTGGAAAAAAACTTTCAATACGTTTATAGATCCGTTTGAGTCCACTTCCACAAGGACCATCAGTTTTTACGTCCGTTCAGTTTTTAGACATGTAGCTAATGGATACTCGGCCTGTATTCTGAATGAGTGTCCATAAATGATGTTGGTGAACCAAATGGGTTTTTACCATACTCCAGTATTTTCATGGTCATTCCTCTTCCAGTCCAGTTGATTTTAAGGCTCACACCATCACAGCTTTCCTTGTTGTCCTCAGCATTCTCTTTCTTCCTGACTGTCTTAGGTCCATCAGTTCCTTCATTGTATCTCTTCACAATCTCTCCACAACTGTATCATTTCAGTCACTTCACAATGACTTTCATAAATACCATAACACAATTTTCAATGTTGTACAGGCACCTGATTCTGTTCTTTCTCATCACTCCACACTGCATCCCATTAGTAGCCAGTTGCTGTTCTGTTTCGTAGATTCATCTTTTCAGCTTCAGTGATGCATTTCTATCACATTACACCCACTCCACATCTTCCAGTTACTCCCACCACAGTTAATCTATTGGTTAATTTCTTTTACTGTATTTCAATCTTCTTCCATTGCTGATTCCAAGTACTTGGAATCTTGATTTTTCTCCAGGACCTCATCCAGAATTTTAACACTTTCACTCTGATCCTCTTCCCTAGGCTTTGAAGGGCAGTCCACAACCTGGGCATTTCTGTCCACTGACTTGCATACTCCTGTCCTCCAGTGCTTTCCTCCCGATGAGTCATCACATGGCTCAATGTAATTCACAATTACCATCACTTACTCTCACTTGTTCTGTTTGAGCATCCATGAATATTGTAGCTTGATCTGAAATTACAGAATGCCACAAGTAAAAGACATTAAGATGATGTCCATACAGACTTGTGGGCAGAAGAATTTAGGATCTCGAAGGAGTGAGACCTAAATTTGTTCCTCCTCAAAATTCTGTCTATCATGTCAAGCTACCTTGTAACATGTTGTAAACTTGCAATTAATTATATCTTATTAACTACATAAAACTCTTCTAATTATACCAGAAAGTGAGTTTCCCCTCCCACGTTAGCCCAAATTAGCTTCCTAATCATTAAGAACACACATGCAGCAAGCTACATGATGAGCAGTGTGCCAATTTGGATATAAGCCTCTTGGTGAGATAGAAAGCAAGATGTTGTTCCTTATGGGCAAAATTTACTCACTTCACAATCATACAGCGCATAGCACACACAGTAGCACCTGTTCCAGATTTAGAATCCATACAGTGAAGAAAGAAGCCATTTGGCCCATCAAATCTGCACCAACCCTCCAAAGGGCATCACACGCAGACCCAGCAGTGACCGCACCCACCCCCCCACCGACCCAACATCCCTATAATTGCACATTTCCCATAAATAATCCATCTAGCCTGCACATTACGAGGCACTGCAGATAATTTAGCATGGCCAACCCAGCTAACTGCACATCTTCGGAATGTGGGAGGAAAGTGGAGCTCTCGGGCAAAGCCCACACACACACACATTTGCCCAAGTCTGGAGTCAAACCCAGGTCCCAGGCACTGTGAGACAACAGCGTCAACCATTGTGCTATTGTGCCACCTTTCTGTTTACTTAGTCACTTAGTTAATCAATTAACCTTCATCAGCAGCTTCCTCCCATTTCTTTGAACAAAACTTTAAAGAAACATGCAATTATTGAATAAAATTAAACAAAATGATTTTGTTTAAAATTTAACATCATCTTAAAAATAATCTTTCACATCCCTGCTTCTTTTTTAAACAAGCAAAGCAATGCAAAATGACCCAACAACATATTCTTCCTTATAGCTCCTCATATCATCAGCCATCCCTCACAAAGGATCTCCAATAATTTCCTTGAGCTCACACCTTTTTGAGAAACAGTCTTACAACTGGTGCTTTGCACCCATGCCCATTAGACTGAAAATCTCTTTTATTTCCACCAGAATTTCCTTTAGGCTAGCAAGTCTAGTCCATAACCTATGCTCAGCAATACCTTTTTTGAATGTAAATTATCCACATTCTCTGTGCAACCTTGTCTCAGATTGGAACCAGATGGCCAACTGATTCCTTATGTCCTTACTGCCCTTTGTATGAAATTTTCTTCAAAGTAGTCTGCAAGTGCACTCCTGAATCTTATTTCTTCCACTTCTGGACTAATGGGTAAAGAGTTTTTACCATTTTTTTTATTATCGTGACTTCCAAGGCCAATGAACAATATTTATTATTTTTCCTTGTTAGTGACATTAAAGCCTTAATACAAAAATGGAAGTTGCAGGAAAAGCAGATCAGGCAGCAACTGTGAAAAGAAATCAGAGTTAATGTTTTGGGTCCTGTGAGCCTTCCTCAGAACTGATGCTCGATTCGCAACAAACAACTGCACCTCCCAGTCACGAA
This sequence comes from Stegostoma tigrinum, assembly GCF_030684315.1. Classification (NCBI taxonomy): domain Eukaryota; kingdom Metazoa; phylum Chordata; class Chondrichthyes; order Orectolobiformes; family Stegostomatidae; genus Stegostoma; species Stegostoma tigrinum. The sequence goes on from NC_081380.1 coordinate 12,723,091, forward strand.
CCGTTTCAACTCCCCCTCCCATTCCTTAGACGACGTGTCCATCCTGGGCCTCCTGCAGTGCCACAATGTTGCCACCCAAAGGTTGCAGGAACAGCAACTCATATTCCACTTGGGAACCCTGCAGCCTAATGGTATCAATGTGGATTTCACATGCTGCAAAATCTCCCCTCCCCCAACTGCATCCCAAAAACTAGCCCAGCTTGTCCCCGTCTCCTTAACCTATCCTTCCTCCCACCTATCCCCTCGTCTTACCTCAAGCTCCACCCCCATCTCCTACCTACGAGCCTCATCCTGCCCTCTTGACCTGTCCATCCTCCCTGGACTGACCTATCCCCTACCTAACTCTCCACCTTTACTGGCTCCATCCCCACCTCTTTGATCTGTCTGTCTCCTTTATCCATCTTCTAACTGCCTCCTCCCGCTCCCTATTTATGTCAGAATCCCCTTCACCTCCCCCATTTCTGAAGAAGGGTCTAGGCCTGAAACATCAGCTTTGCTGCTCCTCATGGTGCTTGGCCTGCTGTATTCATCCAGCTCTACACCTTGTTATCTCTGTATCTAGGGAAATGCTGGTTTATATGCAGAAAATAAGGTGGAGAGGAGGGGTTAAGGAATAAATGGTATGCAGGGGTAGAGCCCAAAGCGAGAGAAAACTACTTGGACAGATGAAGGAGTAGATAACAATCTGGCTAGGAAAGTAAATAGCTATTCATGGAGACTGTTTGGGGCTAACAGTAGGTAGGTGTGTAATAGCAGACTATGTGATAACAAGGCCTGGTGTGTGGGATAGGGGGCCAGGACGTGAGATAGTTCCCGTCCAAATATTCTTGAACTCCATATTGAGTCCAGATGGCTGCAGGGTTTTCAAGTGGAAACGTGGAGTTGTTCTTCCAGCTTGCACTGAGCTTCACAGAAAGACTACAGCAAGCCAGAGACAGAGATATTGGCCAGGAAACAGCATGGTGTGTTAAAGTGGCAGGCAACTGGAAGGTCAGGGACATTTTTGCAAGCTGAATGTAGATATTCTGTGAAGCAGTCGCCCGTCTATGCTTCAGTTCCCCAGTGTAGAGGAGACCACATTGTGTGCAGCAAATGCAGTCTACTAGATTGTGGGAAGTGCCGGTTAAGTGCTGAGGAAGGTGAGCAAGGGAGGGGAGAGGAAAATGTGTCTGGTGGTAGCATCTCACTGGAGTTGGTGGAAATGGCAGTTGATGATCTTGTGGATGTGGATGCTGGTGGGTTTGTAGATAAGGACACTCATTAAAACATTGTTGCATTTGCCTATTCACTTGGAATGTTGATTACATGCAGCATCATTAAATTAGAGTAGCTTCAGGCATTTTTCTAAATTTAATTTCTCTGGGTGTTTTATTTGCTTTCAATTCCTTCCTCAACAGTAAGATGTTTCATTATAGTACTTAGTTCCAATATATCATAACTGGCATCTGATCGAGTCTGAATGCTTAAAAGTTTTAACTGTCTGGCTGAGCTCTTTAAGTGGACTGTTATTTCCCTAAATGCAAAATCATCTGATGACAGGCCCAGTTTTTCAGGATGAAAATTTCCTAAATTGGACTGTTGATCCAAAGTCACTCCTGATTTAGTCTGCTTTAGTATCCAAATGCATAAATTTGAACCCCCACAAAATCTGGCTTCCAATCTTAAATTCTGATACTATTTAATGCACCATGCCACTTTCAAATTCCATAGAGCTTTTCCACAGAAAATCATTGGCATAGAACATAAAGATGCTTACTAATTTCTCCTTGAACTTTTCTGGGTTTAGATTAAGCTGAATGCAATCTACTTTCAGCAAGGCAGATCCAGCCAAGAAATTCCATAGCCTCACATCAGCGTTCCACCCCAAACATGTTTGTTTAATTTCCATAGCTTCCCTTCTGTATCACCTGTTTCCTGACATGATTTCAAAGAATACTTCCTTTTGAAACTTTTCACTTTGAAGAAATACAATTTTTATATCAGTCAACTTATATTCCCAGAACTATTTTGGTAAAAAGAGCTAAAAAGATCTTCAGGATCATTTTATTGGCATTAGAGAAAACTACTCTATTCGCTCAGCAAATTCCCCTTCATTGCCTTGAGCCATTAATCTGGCTTTGGCATTCTATGTTCCATCAGGAAATACATTTTCTGTGCAAATCCATCTGTATGCTAAAGCTGGCACTTCCTACCTAATACTTCAATGAACCTTCAGCTCTTCAACTTAGTTTGTTTTACTTCATTTATCAATTTATCTTTTTTTTGTAATCATGCAACTTTATTGACCATTGGCTTCTACTTCTAATGATATTCCTAGCCTCTTCCATTCCTTGCTCTGATCAAACTACAAACTCGACTCATCTTCCTATCTTGTCCTGGACTACTACCTCAAGATCTCTCATGACCATAGTTGTGTTTGCATGTTTGTGATCTTTCTCTTGGACCATGTTCACTTCCAGGTTCACTTTTAGCAGTTATGCTACATTTCCTTGCTTTCCACATGTTTACCCCATTTTAACAAACAATAGACACACTTCTTGGCCCTTAAAAATTAACCTCTGTTTCTATTGTTCAATAGCTTTCCTTGTGGCCCCCTTCTGGTAGACATGTGACTTTGGTGTCTAATTGTAGCTAACATTGTGCGGAGCTGGAGGAACACAGCAGGCCAGGCAGCATCAGAGGAGCAGGAAAGTTGATGCTTTGGGTCAGAATCCTTCTTCAGAAAATGCAGAGTCCCGACCCGCAACATCAGCTTTCCTGGTCCTCTGATTCTGCCTGGCCTGCTGTGTTCCTCCAGCTCCACACTGTGTTATGTCAGACTCCAGCATCGGCAGTTCTTACTATCTCTGTCTAATTGTAGCTGTTGCCTTTTGGCATGGATAGTCTTCTCCTGTGTTTCTGTATTACTTTGTTCACACTGCGTCAGTCCGTCAGTTTCCATAATCTGATGCTCGCAATTGTCCAACATATGTGAATGTCAAATGTACGGCATCTCATCACATTCTATGACTTGCTCACACTCTGTAACTATGCAACCAGTGCTAATTATAGCAACTATTTGGTTGCTATAAAATTATATTTTTGAGTCACTTCATACAAGTCAACCCAGGCCTTTTCACTTTTTCTGCCACTTTGTTTTATGCCATTCCATAGCCCCGAGATTAGTATTAATTTCTGATGTCCTTATATTCCATCAGTTATAAATTCCAGAAGTACCTCATTGATTTTGACACGTGTGGCTTATCTCTGGGTCATCGAGCATTGGTGCAACCATTGAGTCCTACATTCTTGGTATCATTGCTGAATATTCCATTCGATCCAGGAATGAAACCAATGGGAACAAATGTGCTCCCAGGAGTTTTTTTTTAAGGCATCAAACATCTATTCTAGAAACGCGCTTCTTTCTGAAAACCCAACTCCAGTTAATACTGGGAGTTGATCCATGTTTGGCAAAGCACCATTCAACAATTTAAAGGCAGGAACTGATTTCGGAACATCCAAGAAAAACCTTTGCAATCTTCAATGTAGTCTGATATATCCCCACATATTATTCTACAAACTATCATAGAATTCTACAGTGCAGCTAGAGGCCATTCAGCCCATCAAGACCACTAACCCTTCGAACAGCCTTCCACCCGTATCCAGATCCCCACCCTATCCCTGCATTTCCCATGGCTAACCCAACAAGTCTACACATCACAGGGCAATTTCCCATGGACTAGCCACATAACCTGCCTATCTTTGGACTATGGGAGGAAGCTAGAGCACCTGGATGAAACCCATGCAGAATTAGGGAGAATGTGCAAACTCCACACAGACAGTCACCTGAGAATCTGGCTCCCTGGCACTGTAAGGTAGCTGTGCTAACCACTATGCCACCATGCCACCCATATGTACCCTGAAAGCAGGGTATCAGTCCAAAAATGTGCAGATTAGGTGGATTGGCCATGCTAAATTGCTCAAAGTGTCTAGGGACACACAATTTAGGTGGGTTAACCATAGACGTTTGGGGTTACAGGGATAGGATAGGGGAGTGGGTCTGAGTGGGATGCCCTTCAGAAAGTTGGTGTGGACTCAATGGGCTGAATGGCCTGCCTCCACACTGTAGGGATTCTATGAAGGCCTACCGCACAGAGAAAGGTCCTTCAGTTCAACAATTCTGTAAAAACAGGCATTTAAGTGGTCTAAGCACACTTACCATTTGATCCATAGCCTTATTTACCTTAACATCTCAAGTGTACATCCAAACAGATTCATAAAATCCCTATCATGCAGATAGAGGCCATTCAGCACATCAAGTTGTACTGATCCTTCAAAGAGCATCCGACCCACCCACTTGATCCCCATAACCCTGCATTTCCCATGACTAATCCATCAAGCCTACGCAACCCTGAACACCACAGAGAAATTCAGCATGGCCAGTCTTCCTAACCTCGCATTACCTTTGGATTGTACAAGGAAATTGGAGCACCCAAAGGAAACCCACGCAGACACAGGGAGAACATACAAACTCAGCACAGAGAGTGACCCGAGGTGGAATCGAACTTGTGTTCCCGGTGCTGCGAGGCAGCAGTGCTAGTCACTGAGTTACTTTTCTGTTAGATTCTTAAACGTTATGAGGGCTTTAGCCTCTATGACCCTAACAGGCAATGAATTCCAGATTCTCATCCACCGCTGAGTGAAAAAAAGTTTCCTCACATCCACTTTAGAACTCCTGTTCCTTACGTTAAATTTATGCTCCCTGATCATTGAGTGCTCTGCTTTGGGAAAAGTTCTTTCCTGTCTAACCCATCTATGGTCCTGAAGATTTGATACATCTCAGCCATGTCCCTCTCTGTCTCCTCAGCTGCAATGAAAACAACCCCAGTGTGTCCAATCTTAATTCACAACTGAAACTCTCCAGGCCAGCTAACATCCCAGTAAATCTACTATGTATCCTCTCCAGACTTAAAACATCCCTCAGATAACACAGATTCCAAAACTCTAGCTGTGGCCTAATCAGCATTTTATATAGTTCCAGCATAACCCTCTTGCTCGTAAAGATGAGATCTTGGTTAATAAAAGCAAATTTACCATAAGCCTTCTTAACCACTTTATCTGCCCTTCCCACCACCTTAAGGGACTAGTGTACATGCACACCATGGTCCCCCTGATTGTCAGTGCTCCCCAGGGTACTGCTTTTCATCATGTGTTCCCTTGCCTTGGTTACCCTGTCAAATGTTCACTTGTTCGCTTGTTCCTGTGTTCACTTGGATCAAATTCTATTTGCTGCTGATCAGACCATTTGACTGGCTCATCTGTATCTTCCTGTAACCTAAAGGTTATCCTCCTCACTATTTACTATCATAACAATTTCTGTATTATCCATGAACTTAATGATCAACCCTCTTACATTTAAGTCTAAACCATTTATAAATACCACAAGCAGCAAGGGGCCCAGTACTGATCTCTGCGGAACCCCACTGAATTCTATTTCCCAAAAATACCCCTCAACCACCAACCTGTTTCCTGCCACTCAGCCAATTTTTGATGCAATTATCCAAATTTCCTTGGATTCCATGACTCTTACCTTAACATTCAGTCTTCTACGTTGAACCTGATCAAAAACCTTACTGAAGTACATGTAGACTGTAAATTTTAATTGCCTATTTGAGCCTCCTTCAGTGTCCAAGTCTTGAGCTTCCACTCTGATTGTATCTCACCCTGCTTCTGCTTTTATAGGAAGTGATGCTGCAAACATTACCTTGTTTGCCCTTTGCCAAGGGCATACTTGTGTCACAAGTTCCGTTCATTTATCCCACTGATCATAAAGTACACTTTCACACAACATCAGTGTGAAATTGTATCCTAATGCCTTAAACTCAATTCCAGCTGTTGTTTTTGCCAGTTTTTCTTAAAACTATCTCAAATTACAACTTGATATTCTCTTGGTTTCCAACATGCAGCTTGAGGCAACTGTTTTCTGCTATCAATGTTAATTTGGATTAAGTCTGTTGGTGAAATCAAAATGAACACATCATTTATTTGTATAGAGGTTTACTACAGAGTTGCACAGCTCATACTATGCCCTATATCCCTTGTCCAGCTTTGTATTTTCAAATCAATCTGTTGTTAACAACCCCGGCATGGTTGCGACTTGAGTCCAGACCACTTAGCTCAGATAAGACACTACCAACGTACCACAATTCCTCTTTTCCAGCATTATCTTTAATTAAAGGGTCAATTAGTTAATTAATCAATTAACCCAAGTCAGCAGCTTAACTTTTGCAAATAATAACACAACAGCTCGTATAGCGTGGTGAGCTGACTTGACCGTACAATTCTAGCAAGGAGGAAGAGGAAGGTACACAGTGCTGGTTCCGAGTCTAATCTAACTATAACTTTGCAATTCTCACTTGTCCCCAGTCTCCTTCTTATTTGTGACTAGCACACTTTCTGCATATCCTACAACAGATCTCTATATTCCCTAGGGATTTTATTTCATATGGAGTTGCGTTTAAATTGAATTTTTTTCCTTAAAGTTCTCAGGTCTCAATGCTGTAAATGAGCTGAAGCCTGGGTTCAATCAGCTGGAAGATGCCAACCGAAATTTACAGGTTGTTAGGTTCCAGTAAATTCTCAGTCAAGATTAATTTGTGAACCTTGTTCACAACTAGCCTGCAATTGGCCTCAGCATGAAAGGCACCATCACAGACATACAAGGGCAAATGTTTTGGTTTTCTGACATTTCATCTCATGATAGACTATATTACAGTTGTTTATTTAGAAACAGATATCCACAATATGCCTCTAATATAATTACTTATTGTAATAAGATTTCTGCTGTATTTTCTAACATGTCATGTCATTTAGGGTTTAATATCAGCATTGAGACCAATTAATACAAATTTGATTTTATTGCAATGACAAATACTTAAGAAGGTTTAAAAAAAGCCCTACTTACTGAATAGCCACTTGGCCGTATAAATGTAAGTAGCTCAGTAAATGAAGTTGCACTGCTGAAGCTGTTCACCTCACACTCATCAGGATAAAATCACAAGAGTACCAAATATCAAGGAGAACAACTTTGCTTACTTTATACTGCATGAAAAGAAGATGCTGGTTGGCTAGCAGGTGAACTCTGATTGATAGAGACATCGCACTGAGAATGCATCAGGGATTTGGTAGCCGCAATCTTTGTTACAATTCAAACCAGACAAATCAACTCTGATGAGTCAAAGCATTACCTTGCAGAATGTACCAGGGAACAGTCATCCCCCAAGCTTTTGTTTAATCGAAGAAGGCACAATGCATGTTGATGTTCTTTTGTTTGCAATGAGCAGAGCCCTACCTCTCATTATATGTAGCCTCTGGCATACTTTTATGAGTTACCTAACTGATAATCTTTGATTGGTGTTCATAAAATTCTTGGCACAAATGCAATTGGCATCTAATGGCAGAATCACACCCAATACTACCCATGATGTTCTGAGATTTGCAGCCACAGGCTGGTTGAGTTTGACCAGTACACTATCTGTTGCAAATAGAGAAAGGGCCATGCTGTTTGGTACAGTCATTAGAATGTTTAGCTCATATACCTGGTATCATAGCATCACATCTGGCTTCAGATGAAGTTATTTTAACAGTTAACATTTTGGACCCCTCTCCCTTGGTCCAGCAGGTTGTACTGAGACCATCCATGAAGCATACTGCATTCCATGGTCTGTAAAAATCAGTTGGGGGTCATATGAATGCCACAGGACGCAATTTGCATGAATTAATTTGGCCTTGTAGAGGTCAGTACCCGAGCTGACTAACAAAAGGCCAAGGAAAACAATTGGAACAGGGTGTGAAGTTGTCTGCTGCAAATTAAACCCATTTCAGGAACGAAGTGATCAAACTTTCTGCAGATATAGCAAAATTGGGAAGTGATGGAATGCCCATACATTAACATTCTGTATGTCAATGGGAACAAAATTCAGGGGAGATGCAAAAATTCTATACCTCCCTAAGCCTTTAGAACTATTTGATGTGGTTTTTGAGCATCAATTATTCTCCATCTCACCAACATAATCAGGAATGAACAATTAGTTGATTCCAATTTGATTGAGGGACACAGTGAAGACCAAGGGATGTAGAACATGCCACAGTTCTGAGGCCCTGAGAAATGGACTGAGTTGGAATTGAAGATACAGTAAATCAGCCTTAATTCCACCCGAGAGTGGAAGATGTGTATATAAAGCTTAGTACAGGAGAAAAATTCAGAAAAACAAAGAACAACATGGTATCAATAAAAGAGAGCACAAGATTAAAGGTTACCTTGAGAGATGGATTCGGTGAACAATGAGCAATCTCAAATCAAGGGCAGAATCAGAACATAATTGCAAGAAAATCTCAGTCAAGATCCTACCTGGCATCAGGCACTGATGGCAGGTGTGGAATGGAAAATGTCAGATTTACGTAGACAAGTGGGACCATGTGGAGGGTGAGGTTGAGGTATGTTGCTGGGATGAGTGCAAGGGAGTCTTGCTCTATATTTCATCTTCCTATGAATGATCTGGGAGCACCATTCATAGGTACTCAAACAGATAATTCCCTGTCCATGGTACTAACATTTCTAACTGCAAGGAACACAAAATGCACACACACACACACACACACACACACACACACACACACACACACACACAGACACACACACACACAGAGCATACAACATAAATTCTGCAACTAGAAATTTAGTCCTTGGAAATAATTGTGCTGGGGTGTGATTAATACAATATCACAGATTGGTGTGCGTGTAATTTGTTATGTGAAGTAATTTCTGCAATAAGCATTAGTCATGAAGCAGCCTGTTTTATTTTGTTTGATTTTTACATAAGTGTAATGTTTCAGCGGGCTACAGAGATTAAGTACGTGGCTGATAATTAGGAATAATAAATGTGATGCCTTTTCTAGCTACAGAATAAACTGTGTGGCTCATCTTTCTATCCAACGTTGGCAGCATGTTAATGAGGTTTCTGGGCCTCCTCAGCAGCACGACAATGAGTAAAGCACAAGGATAAACTACAAGGCCAGAAGCTGAAAAACACAAGCTCTAAAGAGAGAGACAAAGGAATGAAGCAAAATGGTCAACAGAGGGATAACTTGTATTTCTATAAGTCTTTTCATGACATCAAGTCATTCAAAAACACTGCATGTTGATAAATTTTAGTCATGCATTCAGGAGAACCATCCTTATCTTCAAAATAGGAAAGTAGGATCGTTTATACCCATCCAAGTAAACAGACAAGACATCAGTTTAACAACTTGTCTGAAAGATGACACCGTGATGTGATTATGCAGTATCCCAGTGCAGAGTTGGTTTGGATTCTGTGGAGTGGCTCTTGAACCTATAACATATCAGTAACACTGGCATCAGCGCAAAGCTGAGCACACTATGGTGTTTGAGGAGCTGTATTTCAATACAATTCACAAGTAATACTGGACCATGACATCAATAAAACTGGCGAAGGCACAAGTAAAACTGGGCATGTGGCTCAAAATGCTGGTTGTGCCACTGGTTACACTAATCATGGTGTTAGTAATTTCAGTTGCAGTGCCAGCATTAGTTATGGGGCCAATTATACTGGCCTCGGTGCCAATGATATCAGTCTTAAGATCCAGCATATGTCATATGCAGCATACGTGCAATGTCAGGCTTCCTGGCTGTAGTGCCATAAGCAGGTGCTGCCAAAATATTTTCCATCTTTTTTTCAGGAGGAATGAAAGGAACTAAATTTAGACGTGCTTATGGGTGGAGAGAGCCTTTTAGTGTTCGTGTAGTTGATTAAGGCACCGACAGTGCATCTTTGGTAATATCAACAGTGGCACTCATTTAGATTTTGAGAGCTATTTTGTTGAAAATCTAATTCATAAATGCACACAGCCATATCGTGAAGGACAACACCTGGAACAAATGTGATGATAAACGGTATAGAGAAAGATAAAGAAAGTCTCACCATGCCCCTAATCACTGTGGCTTTGGTTGTTGTGCTGTAGGCTAGATTTTCTTGTTCTGACTAGCTCCATAATCTTCTCCGACATATAATTGTGGGCAAGGGTTTAAAACTTGTGGACCTCCTTGGCACTCATCCCCTTAGATCTGAGATGGTGGCCTAGACATTGCTGCAGCTGAGCGAAAAAAGGGAGAATATAATTAATGATTGTAAATACACCATGTAATCACAATGCATCTGGGAGATTAAGAGCTAGGTTGATGCCCAAAGATGCTGAAAGAGCAGGTTTCAAGGGCATCTAGGTGAGTGCATAACTGAAAACTATCATAGTTTACAAAAGGGTTGCCTTGAGTTTAACAGGAGAAAGTGCACGTTTGGATATGGGAGATGTGTCTGTGTAGTTGAAGCAGGCACACACTCTGTCATGTAGTGACCTGTTGCAGAGTGTGTCTGAGCTACATGTCTCAACAGACAGGACCTTAACAACATTGTGTCTGCTCAATCAAGGACATTCTCCTGTTGGGGCAGTGTGAACTTCAGGTCATGGTGCAGATGCATATGTTGGGGAAAAGGGCACATTGGCTTTCAGCCTCAGAGCTCTGGATGATGCAGATGACAGTAGTGTGATTGCACAAACTCTACATGGACACAGATGACGTGCTCTAGTGCAGAAGGAGCTGAGCAAGAATCAAGTCTTTAACATCCCACTAAAATCATCCGAGAGGTGCTTTAGGAACAATACCTTGGTGCAGTGTGAGAACAATTACCTTCTATCGTGATACCATAATGATCTGCGTGTACTGGTCTCATGAGATCCAAACCTCTGGTCTATGGAGATCGTGCTGCAACAAGAAACAAACGCAATTTTCTTTATCCCTTTCTTACCCTAGATGCTGCCATTTGATCTGAAGCAAGAAACCACACTAGTATGTACTTGGCCAGCAATGATGTTGTATGAAATCCGAAAGAACTGTGTAAGTTGCAAATCAGAAACAAAAGCAAAAGTTTTGAGGAAGGGTCACTGGACCCAAAGCGTTAACTCTGATTTCTCTTCACAGATGCTGCCAGATACTGATCTTTTCCAACAACTTCTGATGATGTTGTACGATGTGTGCAGTGTAGGGTTGGTCCCATAGGGACCAATGGTGGATGCAATGGCTGAGTGGCATTATCACTGGGTTGTTAATCCAGAGACCCAGATAATGTTCTGGGGACCTGGTTCAAATCCTGCCAAGGCAGATGGTGGAATTTGAATTCAATAAATATTTGGAATGAAGTATCTAATGATACCGTGAATCAATTGCCAATTGTTGGAAAAACCCATCTGGTTCACTCATGTCATTTCAGGAAGGAAACTGCCATCCCTACCTGGTCTGGCCTACATGTGACCCCAGACCACAGCAATGTGGTTGACTCTGAACTGTCCTCTGGGCAATCAAGGATGGGCAATAAATACTATCTTTCCAGTCATGTTCTCATCCCATCATGAAAAAAACATAGAGATCCTGCAGCTGATCCATTCTGTGCTACAGTCAGGATTCTTGTGGCCTCCTGCAGTTCATAGTTCAGGGACTGTACTTTCTGTCTCAGGATTTCTGGATCTGCAGTGAGCCCTGGCTGCTGTTCATACCCCACACAAGCAGAGGGGTGATTTTGTTGCTTCTCCCCCCTTGCTTGGTCTTGGCCCCATGGCCACAGCTAGGTATCACTGTCACGAAGCTGTCCAATAGACTCCACCAATGCTATTTTTCTGGTTCCTGTTCTCTTCCTGGTTGTAAAGCATAGACAGATGTATCAGAAGTGAGCCATGTCTCTATAAGACAGGGTCAGAAATCACATGACACCAGGTTATAGTCCAACAGGTCTATTTGAAAACACAAGCTTTCAGATCCTCACTCCTTCTTCCGACGTCAGTGAGAGAGATTGTATCAGTCACAGAATTTATAAATAAAAGATCAAAGGGTCCCACCACTGATGAGGATGTATTAAACAAACCTAAGATGCTGTTAAATCTTTAATCAGTTAGAAAGTTGTAATTGATTAATTTGTATATAGAAATCCCCGAGTTCCTTACAAGTCACTGTCCTGAGAGAACAAAATATTTTATTAGTATAAAGAATTGGTAATAGCCCTGATGGTCCTGCCAAAGGGCTCTGGCCCAAAACGTTGACTTCCTTGCTAGTCAGTTGCTGTCTGACTTGCTGTGCTTTTCCAGCTCCACAATTATTGAGTTTAGCCTTAAGTTCATCCAGCTTGTTTTCAATAGCTCAAACCAGTTTGTCAGGAGTATGCTGAAGAGGGTGGAGGAGGGATGGTGTGTTCTTGAAACCCCATAATTTCATTGTCGCCTGAAGCCCAGAGTGTCTCTTACAGTTCATGGGTAGGTGGTTGCTCCTGGTCGATCTCAAGCATTGGTGAGGAAAGCCTGCTGCTCTGGGAAGTTTGTGTGTGCACCAGATGGGATTCTGGGCAACATTTGCCACCTTGAATACTCTGGGATGTCTTGTGGTCAGTTGAGTCAGACCTCCTCAATCTCCAGCCACCATGGGGTCAGGCCTTGTTCCCACATTGGTCAGGTCTCGTATCTGGGGAGCTGGAAAGCAGACGTTTCGGGCCTAGACCCTTCTTCAGATATGGGGGAGGGGAAGGGGGTTCTGAAATAAATAAGGAGAACTTCTTTGGGGAAGGCATCCTTAGAAGAGGCTTTGCAGTGGGGTTAAAATTGTTTCAGAGATGGTAGGAACTGCAGATGCTGGAGAATCTGAGATAACAAGGTGTCGAGCTGGATGAACACAGCAGGCCAAGCAGCATCAGAGGAGCAGGAAGGCTGACGTTTCAGGCCTAGACCTTCCCTGAAGAAGTTCCCTCTTTTTATTTCAGAACCCCCTTCCCCTCACCCATTTCTGAAGAAGGGTCTAGGCCCAAATCTCAAAATCCCCAGCATCAGCAGTTCCTACTATCTCTCAGGCCTTGTATCTGTATTTCCACAAGGAGGTTAGGCTTGTGGGAACCCAGTAGGCCTTTGATTCCTCTGTGCTTGTGGTTCCACCTTTGGTAATTGGGCCTTGAGGGCCAGAGAATCTTCAATCCTGAACCCTCTGAACAAGCTAAGGTCATGTGTGAAAAGGCAGCTCAGAAGTGTATGCTAAATTTCCTTCATTATCCAGCTTTCAAATGAGCATGTGCCAGTGCAGATTTCTGTCCTTCCTTTGGCCTAAATGGTAAATATTTTCAACCTGCTGAAAGATGTTATGACACAACTCTGCAAGTGGGTCTTGAACCTGACCCTCCTGATTGAGAGGTAGAGACACTACTGCTGAACCACAAAAGCCCTAAAACTGTTGCACCACCAATCTGTACTCATTACTGTTCACAGAAACATTTAAAGTCATTTTCCAAAGCATGGAAGCCCCTAGATTAAGTGATGGTCACAAAATGTTGCTATGTGCACAGAGAAACTGCAAACCCTGATATACAAACAAAATCCTGGACAAACGATATGAATAAATAATAGCTTTAATTGTTTTATGATTGAATGTGGTCAAGAAAGCAATAATCCATCACACTGCAGGTCAATATATGGAAACATATACAAATAGGAGCACAAAGTAAATTCATAGCGACATCTCGACACACAGAAATGTGATTGTCACATGTAAGTCATTCCTCATATCTCCATTCTGTCATAAAATGCCAATCATTGACATACAGCTCTGACAAATTTCTGCTGAGAGTTTAACATTGCAAACACACAAAAGGAGAAAACAGAGACTGGGACACATCGGGGCATGATTAAAACAGGAAATGAGAATCAGATCTGTGAAGGTAGGAAACCAGGGACAGAAGCTGTGAGGGCAGGGATTGGGGGCAGTAGGTGCTGTTGAGGGTGGGGGTTTAGGAGCTATTAGCGTGGGGAATTGGGAGGTAGGAGATGTGATGATGGTGAGTAGGGTGTGTAGGAGCTGTGAGGGGGAGGAGTGGAGGTGTGCAAGTGCTGCGAGGGTGGGGACTGGGAGGAGTAGGTGCTGTAAGGGGGAAATTGGGAATGTTGGAGCTGCAACGTTGCACAATGGCGTGTGTACGTGCAGTGAGGGTGGGGAATGGGGGGGTGTAGGTGCTGTGAGGATGAGGAATGGGGGGAGGGTGCTGTGAGGGTGGGGAGTGGGGGGTATAGGCGCTGTGAGGATGGGGAATGAGGGGAGGGTGCTGTGAGGGTGGGGAGTGGGGGGTGTAGGTGCTGTGAGGATGGGCAATGGGTGGAGGGTGCTGTGAGGAAGGGGAATGGGTGGAGGGTGCTGTGAGGATGGGGAGTGGGGGGTGTACGTGCTGTGAGGGTGGGGAGTGGGGGGTGCAGGTGCTGTGAGGGTGGGGAGTGGGGGGTGTAGGTGCTGTGAGGATGGGGAATGGTTGGAGGGTGCTGTGAGGATGGGGAATTGGAGGAGGGTGCTGTGAGGATGGGGAGTGAGGGGTGTAGGTGCTGTGAGGATGGCGAGTGGGGGGAGGTTGCTGTGAGGATGGGGAGTGGGGGGACGGTGCCGTGAGGATGGGGAATCGGGGGAGGGTTCTGTGAAGGTCGGGAGTGGGGGGTGTAGGTGCAGTGAGGATGGGGAGTGGGGGGTGTAGGTGCTGTGAGAGTGGGGAGTGGAAGATGTAGGTGCTGTGAGGATGGGGAAAGCCGGGAGGGTGCTGTGAGGATGGGGAGTGGGGGGCATTGGTACTGTGAGGATGGGGAATGGGGGGAGGGTGCTGTGAGGATGGGGAATGGGGGGAGGGTGCTGTGAGTGTGTGGAGTGGGGGGTGTAGGTGCTGTGAGGGTAGGGATGGGGGGACAGTGCTGTGAGGAAGGGGAGGGGGGGAGGGTGCTGTGAAGGTGGGGAGTGGGGGTTGTAGGTGTTGTGAGGGTGGGGAATGGGGGGAGGGTGCTCTGAGGATGGAGAGTTGGGGTGTAGGTGCTGTGAGGGTGGGGAGTCGGGGTGTAGGTGCTGTGAGGATGGGGAGTGGGGGGTGTAGGTGCTGTGAGGATGGGGAGTCAGGGGAGTAGGTGCTGTGAGGATGGGGAGTGTGGGATGTACGTGCTGTGAGGGTGGGGAGTGAGGGATGTAGGTGCTGTGAGGATGGGGAATAGGGATATGGTGCTGTGAGGATGGCGAGTGGAGGGTGTAGGTGCTGTGAGGATGGGGTATTGGGGGAGGGTTTTGTGAGGATGGGGAGTGGGGGGTGTAGCTGCTGTGAGGGTGGGGAATCAGGGTGTAGGTGCTGTGAGGATGGGGAGTGGGGAGTGCAGGTGCTACGAGGTTGGGGAATGGGGCGAAGGTGCTGTGAGGGTGGGTTCTGGCGGCTGTAGGTGCTGTGAGGATGGGGAATGGGGGGACGGTCTGTAAGGATGGGGAGTGGGGAGTGTAGGTGCTGTGAGGATAAGGAATTGGGGGAGGGTGCAGTGAGGGAGGGGAGTGGGGAATGTAGGTGCTGTGAGGGTGGGGATTGGGGGTTGTAGGTGCTGTGAGGATGGGGAAGTGGGCAAGGGTGCTGTGAGGAAGGGGAGTGGGGGGAGTGTGCTGTGAAGGTGGGGAGTGGGGGTTGTAGGTGTTGTGAGGGTGGGGAGTGGGGTGAGGGTGCTCTGAGGATGGACAGTGGGGGTGTAGGTGCTGTGAGGGTGGGGAGTCGGGGTGTAGGTGTTGTGAGGATGGGGAGTGGTGGGTGTAGGTGCTGTGAGGGTGGGGATTCAGGGTGTAGGTGCTGTGAGGGTGGGGAGTGGGGGGTGTAGGTGCTGTGAGGATGGGGAGTCAGGGGAGTAGGTGCTGTGAGGATGGGGAGTTGGGGATGTACGTGCTGTGAGGGGGGGGAGTGAGGCATGTAGGTGCTGTGAGGATGGGGAATAGGGATATGGTGCTGTGAGGATGGCGAGTGGAGGGTGTAGGTGCTGTGAGGATGGGGAATGGGGGGAGGGTGCTGTGAGGATGGCGAGTGGAGGGTGTAGGTGTTGTGAGGATGGGGAAATGGGGGAGGGTTTTGTGATGATGGGGAGTGGGGAGTGTAGGTGCTGTGAGGGTGGGGAATCAGGGTGTAGGTGCTGTGAGGGTGGGGAGTGGGGCGAGGGTGCTGTGAGGGTGGGGTCTGGCGTCTGTAGGTGCTGTGAGGAATGGGAATTGGGGGAGGGTGCAGTGAGGGAGGGGAGTGGGGAATGTAGGTGCTGTGAGGGTGGGGATTGGGGGTTGTAGGTGCTGTGAGGTTGGGGAATGGAGCGAGGCTGCTGTGAGGATGTGGACTGGTGGCTCTATGTGCTGTGAGGATGGGGAATGGGGGGACGGTCTGTAAGGATGGGGAATGGGGGGAGGGTGCTGTGAGGATAAGGAATGGGGGGAGGGAGCAGTGAGGGAGGGGAGTGGGGAATGTAGGTGCTGTGAGGATGGGGAGTGGGGTTGTAGGTGCTGTGAGGGTGGGGAGTGGGGGGTGTAGGTGCTGTGAGGATGGGGAGTGGTGTTTGTAGGTGCTGTGAGGATCTGGAGAGGAGAGTGTAGGTGCTGTGAAGATGGGGAGTGGGGGGTGTCGGTGCTGTGAGGTTGGGGAGTGCGGGGAGGGTGATGTGAGGATGGGGAGTTGGGGGTGTAGGTGCTGTGAGGATGGGCAGTGGGGGGTGTAGGTGCTGTGAGGGTTGGGATTGGGGGTTGTAGGTGCTGTGAGGGTGGGGAGGCGGGGGAGCCTGATGTGAGGATGGGGAAAGGGGGTTGATGTGAGGGTGGGGAGTGGGGGGTGTAGGTGTTGTGAGGGTTGGGAATGGGGGAGGGTGCTATGAGGATGGGGAGTGGGGGGTGTAGGTGCTGTGAGTTTGGGGAGTCGGGGGAGTAGGTGCTGTGAGGGTGGGGAGTGTGGGGTGTAGGTGCTGTGAGGGTGTGGAGTCAGGGTAGTAGGTGCTGTGAGGATGGGGAATGGGGGGAGGCTGCTGTGAGGATGGGGAGTCGGGGGAGGGTGATGTGAGGGTGGGGAGTGTGGGGTGTATGTGTTGTGAGGGTGGGGAATGGGGGGAGGGTGCTGTGAGGATGGGGAATGGGGGGAGGGTGCAGTGAGGGAGGGGAGTGGGGAATGTAGGTGCTGTGAGGATCTGGAGAGGAGAGTGTAGGTGCTGTGAGGATGGGGAGTGGGGGGTGTCGGTGCTGTGAGGTTGGGGAGTGCGGGGAGGGTGATGTGAGGATGGGGAGTTGGGGTTGTAGGTGCTGTGAGGATGGGCAGTGGGGGGTGTAGGTGCTGTGAGGATGGGGAATGGGGGAGGGTGCTGTGAGGGTGGGGAGTGGGGGGTGTAGGTGCTGTGAGGATGGGGATTGGGGGAGGGTGCAATGAGGATGGGGAATTGGGGGAGGGTGCTGTGAGGGTGGGAGTGGGCAGTGTCGATGCTGTGAGGATGGGGAGTGGGGTGTGTTGTTGCTGTGAGGGTGGGGAGTCGGGGGTGTAGAAGCTTTGAGGATGGGGAGTAGGGGGTGTAGGTGCTGTGAGGGTGGGGAGTGGGGGGTGCAGGTGCTGTGAGTGTGGGGAGTGGCGGGAGGGTGCTGTGAGGATGGGGTGTGGGGGGAGGGTTTTGTGACGATGGGGTGTGTGGGGTGTAGGTTTTGTGAGGGTGGGGAATGGGGAGAATATGCTGTGAGGATGGGGAGTGGGGGGTGTAGGTGCTGTGAGGGTGGGGAGTCGGGGTGTAGGTGCTGTGAGAATGGGGAGTCGGGGGAGTAGGTGCTGTGAGGATGGGGAGTGGTGTTTGTAGATGCTGTGAGGGTGGGGAGTCGGGGGTGTAGAAGCTTTGAGGATGGGGAGTAGGAGTGTAGGTGCTGTGAGGGTGGGGAAGTGGGGGAGGGTGCTGTGAGGATGGGGAATGGGGCGAGGGTGCTGTGAGGGTGTGGAGTGGGGGGTGTAGGTGCTATGAGGGTAGGGATGGGGGGACGGTGCAGTGAGGAAGGGGAGTGGGGGGAGGGTGCTGTGAGGATGGCGAGTGGGAGGTGTAGGTGCTGTGAGGATAAGGAATGGGGGGAGGGTGCAGTGAGGGAGGGGAGTGGGGAATGTAGGTGCTGTGAGGGTGGGGATTGGGGGTTGTAGGTGCTGTGAGGATGGGGAAGTGGGCAAGGGTGCTGTGAGGAAGGGGAGTGGGGGGAGTGTGCTGTGAAGGTGGGGAGTGGGGGTTGTAGGTGTTGTGAGGGTGGGGAATGGGGTGAGGGTGCTCTGAGGATGGACAGTGGGGGTGTAGGTGCTGTGAGGGTGGGGAGTCGGGGTGTAGGTGTTGTGAGGATGGGGAGTGGTGGGTGTAGGTGCTGTGAGGGTGGGGATTCAGGGTGTAGGTGCTGTGAGGGTGGGGAGTGGGGGGTGTAGGTGCTGTGAGGATGGGGAGTTGGGGATGTACGTGCTGTGAGGGTGGGGAGTGAGGTATGTAGGTGCTGTGAGGATGGGGAATAGAGATATGGTGCTGTGAGGATGGCGAGTGGAGGGTGTAGGTGCTGTGAGGATGGGGAATGGGGGGAGGGTGCTGTGAGGATGGCGAGTGGAGGGTGTAGGTGTTGTGAGGATGGGGAAATGGGGGAGGGTTTTGTGATGATGGGGAGTGGGGAGTGTAGGTGCTGTGAGGGTGGGGAATCAGGGTGTAGGTGCTGTGAGGGTGGGGAGTGGGGCGAGGGTGCTGTGAGGGTGGGGTCTGGCGTCTGTAGGTGCTGTGAGGAATGGGAATTGGGGGAGGGTGCAGTGAGGGAGGGGAGTGGGGAATGTAGGTGCTGTGAGGGTGGGGATTGGGGGTTGTAGGTGCTGTGAGGTTGGGGAATGGAGCGAGGCTGCTGTGAGGATGGGGACTGGTGGCTCTATGTGCTGTGAGAATGGGGAATGGGGGGACGGTCTGTAAGGATGGGGAATGGGGGGAGGGTGCTTTGAGGATAAGGAATGGGGGGAGGGAGCAGTGAGGGAGGGGAGTGGGGAATGTAGGTGCTGTGAGGATGGGGAGTGGGGTTGTAGGTGCTGTGAGGGTGGGGAGTGGGGGGTGTAGGTGCTGTGAGGATGGGGAGTGGTGTTTGTAGGTGCTGTGAGGATCTGGAGAGGAGAGTGTAGGTGCTGTGAAGATGGGGAGTGGGGGGTGTCGGTGCTGTGAGGTTGGGGAGTGCGGGGAGGGTGATGTGAGGATGGGGAGTTGGGGGTGTAGGTGCTGTGAGGATGGGCAGTGGGGGGTGTAGGTGCTGTGAGGGTTGGGATTGGGGGTTGTAGGTGCTGTGAGGGTGGGGAGGCGGAGGAGCCTGATGTGAGGATGGGGAAAGGGGGTTGATGTGAGGGTGGGGAGTGGGGGGTGTAGGTGTTGTGAGGGTTGGGAATGGGGGAGGGTGCTATGAGGATGGGGAGTGGGGGGTGTAGGTGCTGTGAGTTTGGGGAGTCGGGGGAGTAGGTGCTGTGAGGGTGGGGAGTGTGGGGTGTAGGTGCTGTGAGGGTGTGGAGTCAGGGTAGTAGGTGCTGTGAGGATGGGGAATGGGGGGAGGCTGCTGTGAGGATGGGGAGTCGGGGGAGGGTGATGTGAGGGTGGGGAGTGTGGGGTGCATGTGTTGTGAGGGTGGGGAATGGGGGGAGGGTGCTGTGAGGATGGGGAATGGGGGGAGGGTGCAGTGAGGGAGGGGAGTGGGGAATGTAGGTGCTGTGAGGATCTGGAGAGGAGAGTGTAGGTGCTGTGAGGATCTGGAGAGGAGAGTGTAGGTGCTGTGAGGATGGGGAGTCGGGGGTGTCGGTGCTGTGAGGTTGGGGAGTGCGGGGAGGGTGATGTGAGGATGGGGAGTTGGGGTTGTAGGTGCTGTGAGGATGGGCAGTGGGGGGTGTAGGTGCTGTGAGGATGGGGAATGGGGGAGGGTGCTGTGAGGGTGGGGAGTGGGGGGTGTAGGTGCTGTGAGGATGGGGATTGGGGGAGGGTGCAATGAGGATGGGGAATTGGGGGAGGGTGCTGTGAGGGTGGGAGTGGGCAGTGTAGATGCTGTGAGGATGGGGAGTGGGGTGTGTAGTTGCTGTGAGTTTGGGGAGTCGGGGGTGTAGAAGCTTTGAGGATGGGGAGTAGGGGGTGTAGGTGCTGTGAGGGTGGGGAGTGGGGGGTGCAGGTGCTGTGAGTGTGGGGAGTGGCGGGAGGGTGCTGTGAGGATGGGGTGTGGGGGGAGGGTTTTGTGACGATGGGGTGTGTGGGGTGTAGGTTTTGTGAGGGTGGGGAATGGGGAGAATATGCTGTGAGGATGGGGAGTGGGGGGTGTAGGTGCTGTGAGGGTGGGGAGTCGGGGTGTAGGTGCTGTGAGAATGGGGAGTGGCGGGTGTTGGTGCTGTGAGGATGGGGAGTCGGGGGAGTAGGTGCTGTGAGGATGGGGAGTGGTGTTTGTAGATGCTGTGAGGGTGGGGAGTCGGGGGTGTAGAAGCTTTGAGGATGGGGAGTAGGAGTGTAGGTGCTGTGAGGGTGGGGAAGTGGGGGAGGGTGCTGTGAGGATGGGGAATGGGGCGAGGGTGCTGTGAGGGTGTGGAGTGGGGGGTGTAGGTGCTATGAGGGTAGGGATGGGGGGACGGTGCAGTGAGGAAGGGGAGTGGGGGGAGGGTGCTGTGAGGATGGCGAGTGGGAGGTGTAGGTGCTGTGAGGATGGGGAATGGGGGGAGGGTGCTGTGAGGATGGGGAGTTGGGGGTGTAGGTGCTGTGAGGGTGGGGAAGTGGGGAAGGGTGCCGTGAGGATGGGGAATGGGGGGAGGGTGCTGTGAGTGTGTGGAGTGGGGGGTGTAGGTGCTGTGAGGGTAGGGATGGGGGGACGGTGCAGTGAGGAAGGGTAGCGGGGGAGGGTGCTGTGAAGGTGGGGAGTGGGGGTTGTAGGTGTTGTGAGGGTGGGGAATGGGGGGAGGGTGCTCTGAGGATGGAGAGTTGGGGTGTAGGTGCTGTGAGGGTGGGGAGTCGGGGTGTAGGTGCTGTGAGGATGGGGAGTGCTGGGTGTAGGTGCTGTGAGGGTCGGGATTCAGGGTGTAGGTGCTGTGAGGGTGGGGAGTGGGGGGTGTAGGTGCTGTGAGGATGGGGAGTCAGGGGAGTAGGTGCTGTGAGGATGGGGAGTTGGGGATGTACGTGCTGTGAGGGTGGGGAGTGAGGCATGTAGGTGCTGTGAGGATGGGGTATAGGGATATGGTGCTGTGAGGATGGCGAGTGGAGGGTGTAGGTGCTGTGAGGATGGGGAATGAGGGGAGGGTGCTGTGAGGATGGGGAAATAGGGGAGGGTTTTGTGATGATGGGGAGTGGGGAGTGTAGGTGCTGTGAGGGTGGGGAATCAGGGTGTAGGTGCTGTGAGGGTGGGGAGTGGGGAGTGCAGGTGCTGTGAGGTTGGGGAATGGGGCGAGGGTGCTGTGAGGGTGGGGTCTGGCGTCTGTAGGTGCTGTGAGGAATGGGAATGGGGGGACGGTCTGTAAGGATGGGGAGTGGGGAGTGTAGGTGCTGTGAGGATAAGGAATTGGGGGAGGGTGCAGTGAGGGAGGGGAGTGGGGAATGTAGGTGCTGTGAGGATGGGGACTGGTGGTTCTATGTGCTGTGAGGATGGGGAATGGGGGGACGGTCTGTAAGGATGGGGAATGGGGGGAGGGTGCTGTGAGGATAAGGAATGGGGGGAGGGAGCAGTGAGGGAGGGGAGTGTGGAATGTAGGTGCTGTGAGGATGGGGAGTTGGGGGTGTAGGTGCTGTGAGGGTTGGGATTGGGGGTTGTAGGTGCTGTGAGGGTGGGGAGGCGGGGGAGCCTGATGTGAGGATGGGGAATGGGAGTTGATGTGAGGGTGGGGAGTGGGGGGTGTAGGTGTTGTGAGGGTTGGGAATGGGGGAGGGTGCTATGAGGAAGGGGAGTGGGGGGTGTAGGTGCTGTGAGTTTGGGGAGTCGGGGGAGTAGGTGCTGTGAGGGTGGGGAGTGGGGGGTGTAGGTGCTGTGAGGGTGTGGAGTCAGGGTAGTAGGTGCTGTGAGGATGGGGAATGGCGGGAGGCTGCTGTGAGGATGGGGAGTCGGGGGAGGGTGATGTGAGGGTGGGGAGTGTGGGGTGCATGTGTTGTGAGGGTGTGGAAAATGGGGGAGGGTGCTGTGAGGATGGGGAATGGGGGGAGGGTGCAGTGAGGGAGGGGAGTGGGGAATGTAGGTGCTGTGAGGATGGGAAGTGGTGTTTGTAGGTGCTGTGAGGATCTGGAGAGGAGAGTGTAGGTGCTGTGAGGATGGGGAGTGGGGGGTGTCGGTGCTGTGAGGTTGGGGAGTGCGGGGAGGGTGATGTGAGGATGGGGAGTTGGGGGTGTAGGTGCTGTGAGGATGGGGAATGGGGGAGGGTGCTGTGAGGGTGGGGAGTGGGGGGTGTAGGTGCTGTGAGGATGGGGATTGGGGGAGGGTGCAATGAGGATGGGGAATTGGGGGAGGGTGTTGTGAGGGTGGGAGTGGGCAGTGTAGATGCTGTGAGGATCGGGAGTGGGGTGTGTAGTTGCTGTGAGGGTGGGGAGTCGGGGGTGTGGAAGCTTTGAGGATGGGGAGTACTGGGTGTAGATGCTGTGAGGGTGGGGAGTGGGGGGTGCAGGTGCTGTGAGTGTGGGGCGTGGGGGGAGGGTTTTGTGACGATGGGGTGTGTGGGGTGTAGGTTTTGTGAGGGTGGGGAATGGGGAGAATGTGCTGTGAGGATGGGGAGTGGGGGGTGTAGGTGCTGTGAGGGTGGGGAGTTGGGGGTGTAGGTGCTGTGAGAATGGGGAGTAGGGGGTGTTGGTGCTGTGAGGATGGGGAGTCGGGGGAGTAGGTACTGTGAGGTTGGGGAGTGGTGTTTGTAGGTGCTGTGAGGGTGGGGAGTCGGGGGTGTAGAAGCTTTGAGGATGGGGAGTAGGGAGTGTAGGTGCTGTGAGGGTGGGGAGTGGGGGGAGGGTGCTGTGAAGGTGGGGAGTGGGCGGTGGAGTAGCTGTGAGGATCGGGAGTAGGGCGTGTAGGTGCTGTGAGGGTGTGGAGTCAGGGTAGTAGGTGCTGTGAGGATGGGGAATGGGGGGAGGCTGCTGTGAGGATGGGGAGTCGGGGGAGGGTGATGTGAGGGTGGGGAGTGTGGGGTGCATGTGTTGTGAGGGTGGGGAATGGGGGGAGGGTGCTGTGAGGATGGGGAATGGGGGGAGGGTGCAGTGAGGGAGGGGAGTGGGGAATGTAGGTGCTGTGAGGATGGGAAGTGGTGTTTGTAGGTGCTGTGAGGATCTGGAGAGGAGAGTGTAGGTGCTGTGAGGATGGGGAGTGGGGGGTGTCGGTGCTGTGAGGTTGGGGAGTGCGGGGAGGGTGATGTGAGGATGGGGAGTTGGGGGTGTAGGTGCTGTGAGGATGGGGAATGGGGGAGGGTGCTGTGAGGGTGGGGAGTGGGGGGTGTAGGTGCTGTGAGGATGGGGATTGGGGGAGGGTGCAATGAGGATGGGGAATTGGGGGAGGGTGTTGTGAGGGTGGGAGTGGGCAGTGTAGATGCTGTGAGGATGGGGAGTGGGGTGTGTAGTTGCTGTGAGGGTGGGGAGTCGGGGGTGTGGAAGCTTTGAGGATGGGGAGTACTGGGTGTAGATGCTGTGAGGGTGGGGAGTGGGGGGTGCAGGTGCTGTGAGTGTGGGGTGTGGCGGGAGGGTGCTGTGAGGATGGGGCGTGGGGGGAGGGTTTTGTGACGATGGGGTGTGTGGGGTGTAGGTTTTGTGAGGGTGGGGAATGGGGAGAATGTGCTGTGAGGATGGGGAGTGGGGGGTGTAGGTGCTGTGAGGGTGGGGAGTCGGTCTGTAGGTGCTGTGAGAATGGGGAGTAGGGGGTGTTGGTGCTGTGAGGATGGGGAGTCGGGGGAGTAGGTACTGTGAGGTTGGGGAGTGGTGTTTGTAGGTGCTGTGAGGGTGGGGAGTCGGGGGTGTAGAAGCTTTGAGGATGGGGAGTAGGGAGTGTAGGTGCTGTGAGGGTGGGGAGTGGGGGGAGGGTGCTGTGAAGGTGGGGAGTGGGCGGTGGAGTAGCTGTGAGGATCGGGAGTAGGGCGTGTAGGTGCTGTGAGGGTGGGGAGAGGGGGGTGCAGGTGCTGTGAGTGTGGGGAGTGGCGGGAGGGTGCTGTGAGGATGGGAGGTGGGGGGAAGGTGCTGTGAGGGTGGGGAGTGGGCGGTGGAGTAGCTGTGAGGATGGGGAGTAGGGGGTGTAGGTGCTGTGTGGGTGGGGAGTGGGGGGTGCAGGTGCTGTGAGTGGTGGGAGTGGCGGGAGGGTGCTGTGAGGATGGGGGGTGGGGGGAGTGTGCTGTGAGGGTGGGGAGTGGGCGGTGGAGTAGCTGTGAGGATGGGGAGTAGGTGGTGTAGGTGCTGTGAGGGTGGGGAGTGGCGGGAGGGTGCTGTGAGAATGGGGAATTGGGGGAGGGTTTTGTGAGGATGGGAAGTTGGGTGTGCAGGTGCTATGAGGATCGGGAGTCGGGGGAGGGTGTTGTGAGGGTGGGGAGTGGGGGGTACTAGGTGCTGTGAGGATGGGGAATGGGGGGAGGCGGCTGTGAGGATGGGGAGTCGGGGGAGGGTGATGTGAGGGTGGGGAGTAGGGGGTGTAGGTGTTGTGAGGGTGGGGAATGGGGGGAGGGTGCTATGAGGATGGGGAGTGGGGGTGTAGGTGCTGTGAGGATGGGGAGTGGGGGGTGTCGGTGCAGTGAGGGTGGAGAGTGCGGGGAGGATGATGTGATGATGGGGAGTTGGGGGTGTAGGTGCTGTGAGGATGGGGAGTGGGGGGTGTAGGTGCTGTGAGGATGGGGAGTTGGGGGAGGGTGCTGTGAGGGTGGGGAGTCGGTGGTGTAGGTGCTGTGAGGATGGGTTTGGGGGGAGGGTGCTGTGAGGATGGGGAATTAGGGGAGGGGGCTGTGAGGGTAGGGAGTGGGGGGAGGGTGCAGTGAGGATGGGGAGATAGGGGTGTAGGTGCTGTGAGGATCGGGAGTCGGGGGAGGGTGTTGTGAGGGTGGGGTGTTGGGGGTGTATGTGCTGTGAGGGTGGAGAGTGGGGGTACTAGGTGCTGTGAGGATGGGGAATAGGGGGAGGGTGCTGTGAGGATGGGGAGTGAGGGAGGGTGCTGTGAGGATGGGGAATTGGAGGAGGGAGCTGTGACGGTGGGGAGTCGGGGGAGGGTGTTGTGAGAATGGGGAGTGTGGGGAGGCTGCTTGAGGGTGGGGAGTTGGGGGTGTAGGTGCCGTGAAGATGGGAAATGGTGCGAGGGTGCTGTGCGGATGGGGAGTGGGGGTTGTAGGTGCTGTGAGGATGGGGAATTGGGGGACGGTGCTGTGAGGATGGGGAGTGTGGGGTGTAGGTGCTGTGAGGATGGGAAGTTGGGGGAGGGTGCTGTGAGGGTGGGGAGTGGGGGGTGGAGGTGCTGTGAGGGTGGGGAGTGGGGGGTGGAGGTGCTGTGAGGGTGGGGAGTGGGGAGTGTAGATACCTGTTAGGGTTGGGAGTGGGAGGTGTAGGTGCTGTGAGGACGGTGAGTGGTGGGTGTAGGTGCTGTGAAGGTGGGGAGTCGGGGGAGGGTGATGTCAGGATGGAGAGTTGGGGGTGTAGGTGCTGTGAGGATGGGGAATCGGGGGAGTGTGCTGTGAGGATGGGGAATGGGGGGAGTGTGCTGTGAGGATGGGGAATTGGGTCAGGGTGCTGTGAGGGTTAGGAGTGGGGGTTGCAGGTGCTGTGAGGATGGGGAGTGGGGGGTGTAGGTGCTGTGAAGGTGGGGAGTGTGGGTTGTAGGTGCTGCGAGGGTGGGGAGTGCGGCAGGGTGATGTGAGGATGGGGATTTGGGGGTGTAGGTGCTCTGAGGATGGGGAGTGGGGGATGTAGGTGCTGTGAGGATGGGGATTGGGGAGAAGGTGCTGTGAGGATGGGGAATGAGGGCAGGGTGCTGTGAGGGTGTGGATTAGGGGTGCAGGTGCTGTAAGTATGGGGAGTGGCGTGAGGGTGCTGTGAGAATGGGGAATTGGAGGAGGGTTTTGTGAGGATGGGGAGTTAGGGGTGTCATTGCTGTGAGGATGGGGAGTGGGGGGAGGGTGCTGTGAGGGTGGGGTGTGGGTGTGTAGGTGCTGTGAGGATGGGGAGTGTGGGAGTAGGTGCTATGAGGATGGGGAACGGGGGAGGGTGCTGTGAGGATGGGGAGTGGAGGGAGGGTGCTGTGAGGATGGGGAGTTGGGGGTGTAGGTGCTGTGAGGGTGGGGAGTGGCGGGTGTAGGTGCTGTGAGTGTGGGGAGTCGGGGGAGGGTGCTGTGAGGAAGGGGAGTGGCTGGTGTAGGTTCTGTGAGAATGGGGTGTGGGTGTCGGTGCTGTGAGTGTGGGGATTGGGGTGTGGGTGCTGTGAGGATGGGGAGTCGGGGGAGGGTGCTGTGAGGATGGGGAGTTGGGGGTGTAGGTGCTGTGAGAATGGGGTGTGGGTGGAGGCTGTTGTGACGGTGGGGAGTGGGGGGTGTAGGTGCTGTGAGGGTGGGGAGTGGGGAGGAGAGTGCCTTGAGGGTGCTGGTAGGGCTGCAGGTGCTGAGCAGGTGGGGAGTTGGGGAAGGGTGCTGTCAGGGTGGGGGGTGGAGTCTGTTGTTGGTGTGAGGATGGGAAGTGGGGGCTGTAGGTGCTGTGACGGTGGGGAGTGGGGGAAGTAGGTGCTGTGAGGTTGGGAAGTGGGTGTGTAGTTGCTGTGAGGGTGGGGAGTGGATGTGTATAGTGCTATGAAAGTGGAGACCGCGTGTGTAGGTGCTGTGAGGGTGGGGTGTGGGGGAGGGTGTTGTGAGGGTGGGGAGTTGTGGAAGAGTGCTGTGAGCTTGCGGAGTGTGGTGAAGGTGCTGTATTGGTGGGATTTGTAGGGGAGGGTGCAGCAGGAGCTGTCCAAAAATGAAAAACAAATGAAATGACGAAAACTCAAACAGATTTTACACACTAGCACGCAGAATCTTAACCACCATGATGGGGTTATTTTTGCATGGAAATTTTCTGGGTCCATGAATGGAAACTATTGGAATCAGCCCAAAGAACTGGAATCCTGAAAAGATCAACGAAATGACTGGTGTTGTAATTATCTCCAGTACAAATCGATGTCCAAACAGATCAAAGCCAGCACATGCCAGTACAGGCGGATAGATCTCCAGTGGATTCCTACTGATCCACGTGGGCTGCTCCTTCTGGATCCTGATGAGTAATGAGTCTTTGACTTTAAGTTCGGCAAAATCAAAATCAGGCAGCTCAGGCGATGACTAGAAAGGCATCCAAGGGAGGGAGAGATTCAAGAAATGGCATATTGAGATAATAAGAGCAAAGTAGACAATTAATTCACCGTGAGTTTGAGTTATATGTGATGACATCTTGAGAAAGAAACACTGCAATCCAATTTGGCAATCCCCAGCCTGAAGAAAAGATATACATCGCTGAAATGCATGTGTATCTGGACTGAGAGCTAACAAACACTAATTCAGATCAGCGACACCTTCAGCAATCTTCTGTGCAAGAGAGCTGATATATGGTTAACTTTAACCAAGGAATAAAGGGGAGGAAATGTACTCATGGTATTATTGCTGAACTGTTAATCCAGTCGACTCAGGTAATGTTCTGGAGACTTGGGGTCGAATCATGACAGATGGTGGAATTTGAATTCAATATTATATTTAAAAAAAACGTTTTGCATTAAGTAGATAATGATGCCCATGAATCCATTGTTGATTGTCAGGAAAAGCCCATCTGGTTCACTAATGCCTTTTAGGGACGAGAACTGTCACTCTACATGTGACTCCAGACCCCAGCAATGTGGTTGATTCTCAACTGTACTCTGGACAATTAAGGATGAGCAATAAATGCTTGTAGTCAATGATGTCCTCATCCTGTTAATGAATACAAAAGTCTCATCTAAAGTGAAACTGAAGCATCAGAATGAATGAGATACAAATAATATGGTACCGCTCACTCTCATTAAATATTTGTTTATACTCTGGAACTACCTCACCCTTGCCAGTCACCTCTGCCTTACTAATTCTTTCCTTCAAAACCTAGCCTTGACCAAAGGAAATCATAGACAATCAAATCTCACAGTAGCCGAGGAATTTGAGCTTGCTTTTGTAATTCTAGAATTTAAATCTTAGTCTCTGTAATGGTGAACACGACGCTAAAGATTATTGTTGAATCCCATTTGTTTCACGTCATTGCTTAGGGAAAGATATCCGGTGTATTTAGTTCTAGTATGACTTGAGAATGGATTGAAATCCACAGCAATGCTGTTGACCTTTGGATGGAATGTGTTGTACAAGGCAATTAGTACCTGACGGCATTAACAACCGCAAATTCAGCTCTGTCCATGGGGATGAAAAGGTCAGTTCCTTGGAGGGGCTAACAGTCATTCTGTGACCTCTGAATACTGTACGCATTCGTCAGAGAATGTGCAGTACTTCAGTGATTGTTCTTACTGCTAACAACATACATTTAAAGCAGTAATGTGCATTTATTATTAAATTGAGCCTGATATCTCACAAGAGACAATCATATATTTCAGATGCAATGTAACTAGCCTCTGATTAATATGTTAAAAACCTATTTATTGTTTATCAAGTTTGAGCATGTCTTCTGCTGAAGATTTCATGAGGGCATCTTTCTCAATACGGTATCTCTACTTAGTTTAACAGTAGCAAGAAGGATTAGTAGTTGTCAGTCTACCCACTGCATTGCAGACGGTTCCAACAGAAACCAACCCTTCATGAAGGGTCTAGGCCCGAAGCGTCAGCTTTTGTGCTCCTGAGATGCTGCTTGGCCTGCTGTGTTCATCCAGCTTCACATTTTATTATCTTGGATTCTCCAACATCTGCAGTTCCCATTATCACTGATATAATGTATACAGCAGATTGGTCTGGGAGCTACTCTGTTGTTGAAATGGTGGCATGTCACCTCTTTCGTGAGGGCAGAGAGGGGTGCGTAAGAAATATTGACACTGCCAAAGGTGCCCATATTCTATGAATTTAAATATGTAGGCTCTTGGTGTTGAATATTGTATGATAATGCTCTCAACGAGCACGTTGGGATGTTTTATTGTAGTAAAGGTGTTATATAACTGAATGCAAATCATTGTAGTGATTTAGACCCAGAGGGTGAGAAGAATTCTTGTACGTGTGTGTGTGTGTGTGTGTGTGTGTGTGCGTGTGCATGCATGTGCGTGCGTGTGTGTGAGTGTGTGTGTGCGCGCATGCGTATGCACATGAGCCTAAGCCTCAGGGGAAAGGACAGGGGCATGAGCTTTCTTGACCTCGGGATGGCTGGCTCTGGGGACGGTGAGGAGGATGTCAGAGGCAGCCTGGGTCAGGACTCCAGCATTGTGTCGAAACTCTTTTAAAAGAATATGATATACGATATTCCTCTTTGCTGTTCACTCTCCTTCACACGATACATACTCCCCATTCCCCATTCATATCATCACAGGCAACCTCACATTCTGTACCCACCCTTATAAATTCTCAGCCATCTATACCAACTTGCACTCCTGTACCCAACCCATAACCTTTCTTAGTCCATCTACATTGCCTTGCCTGCCCCAGGGACCCCATGTCAATTTAACAACAACTCTTGTAAAGTCATGCCCCATCCACTTCACTTTGCCTTACACATAAACGTTATTTACTACATAATGCTTTCTCACAACTCTGAGGGAACCCATAGTTTCCCTTCAAATAGCCGATTAACATTGGTTGCTGTCAATGAAATTGTACAATGGGACACATCCTACTTCGACAATGAATGATTGTCAAAGCCTTACTCTGGCAATAATTCAGTCAGTGAATCCCTCAGATTCACATCAACAATAGCAGTGAAGGTCTATTTTCCTGTATATTAACAGAGTGAAATTGTAAATTTCTTTTCAATACTGAAGACGTTTTATTTAAAGATTTAAAGGGCAGAATCTTTAAATGCTTCTGATGGCTTGATAGTTCTCTTTAATAGATAACTCAGTTGGCTAGATTGATTGTTTGTAATGCAGAATAATGCTAACTCTAAGGGTTCAATTCCCACATGAGCTGAGGTTACCATGAAGAACTCTCCTTCTCAACTTCTCCCCTCACCTGAGGCATGGTGACCCTCAGGTTAAACCACCACCAGTCATTTCTCTCCTTCATACGAGAGAGAAGCCTTATATTCTGGGTAAGACTGCTTTTTCCTCTAGTTCTCTTTAATGGTTCATTTTGACATTTTCTCTTATCAGGAGCCTCTGAATGTTTTGCCAGGTCTGTTGACAGTTTCATTGAGTTTGACACTGAAAGAGTTTAAAAATTTTGTATACATATTTGTGATTAGCTTTTAATAGTTTCGAGGGCATCTTACGATCCACAAATGACACCTGACTTTCTCCAAACATGTCCTGGGACCTTATCCAAATGTGTACCCTGACTACCTAAAAAAATGCACAAAGTTCAAGTCTATTTCTACTAGATCTACCCTGCACCCTTCAAGTTTCACATTTATGTGGGTGCACTGATCAGCTCAAATATGGTGTCAACTTCAGCTTCAAAAACTTTGTCTCTGACTCTAATAGTCACATACCTCCTGCTGAAGGCTCCTGCCACTTGACCTTTGAATCTTCTGAGTGTGAAGCTTTTAGCTATGCGAGTGAAAGACTTCTGTGTCTGATCAAGGAAAGCAAACATTTTCAAAGCCAGCTGTGGCAACCTTCTATACATTTTCTGAAGACTATAAATGGCTGTTCGGTATGTTTGTTGATAATTTAGCCCCTGTGGAAGATCTGGCATGCACTTCCATCTCATTGGGTCTATGCTGACTATTAGTTTTCTTTTAATTCTTTAGCAAGTTGAATGTGCATTATGGATTATCCATCCCTCATTGCCCTTGAGAAGATGGTGGTGATCTGCCTTCTTGAATCATTGCAGTTCATGCGATATTGGTATACCCATTAAGAAGGGAGGTAAGGTTGGTTTAAAGGATTGTACGTAAACTTAGTTACTCTTGGATAGCAAGGTTTGGGTAAAGCTTTTTTAGCAACAGCCCATAGTTGACCAGTGGGACACAGGAATTGCAATGTGATGCACAATCACAATTTTGACACTTAATGAACAGTAGGAGACAGTGAGCAATTAGAAATGAAACTATTATGTAACATTATTATCAAAGTGCTGTATACCCTTGTTAGTGCTGCAGCAAGCAGCAGCAGAGATTTCCATGCAGCAGATACCAACTATCGAATTATTCCCATCCCTCAATTTAATTTTCACCTCCCAGAGCTCATTCTTTCTGTACAAAATTTTGCATTTTTATATGGAACAGCATGACACAGTTTGTTATCAAATGTATTAATTATTTACCTCAAAATTATTGATGAGCAAAAGCAAAGCTGCCATAGTCCTACCCTGTCATCAAAGAGAAATAACTAGTGATGGTTTAACTTGAGGGTCACCCTGCCTCAAGCAAGGGCAGAGGTTGAGAAGGAGAATCCATCACAGTAACTTCAGCCGATGCAGGAATTAAACCCACACCATTGATATTATGTTGTATTGCAAACCAGCCATTCAGCCAACTCAACTAACCAACCCCAAAATCAGATATAAGCCATTCGAATCAAATAACAGCTACACAGCAGGTACAACCCATGTTACAGATGTAGAATTTCACTTCTCAATCTATACAAGTAATATGGTCAGGAGATTAAAAATAAGGTGCTGATAATGTGAAAGTTTATTTGTGGTCACTGAGATGTCAGAGATATTTGAAAGTCCACAATGATGTATTCAAGCAGGCGAGGCCAATCTTGGGAAATGTCACTAGGCAGAATTTCCAACTGTTTGAAAACAAGTACAGATCCCTCCTGGTAGGTCGGTGGTGAGGACCTGTCTGTAGAAAACACAGCTCAAGTTGGTAGGAATCATGTTTAAGAGAGTTCTCAGTTTGCTCCTCACATTTCAGATTCTTGAACAAAGTTTATGCCGAATTTTGGTGTATGATATATTATAACATGTTACAACTGAGTAAAACATTGCTGAT
Organism: Stegostoma tigrinum; assembly: GCF_030684315.1. Classification (NCBI taxonomy): domain Eukaryota; kingdom Metazoa; phylum Chordata; class Chondrichthyes; order Orectolobiformes; family Stegostomatidae; genus Stegostoma; species Stegostoma tigrinum. The sequence continues at coordinate 12,755,035 of NC_081380.1, forward strand.
GACTAATTGATCAAGTTCATCGGTCAACAGAGCTGGGTCACCCAGATTAGAATATTGATGGGATGCTAAGACAACACCTACTCTTAACCCTGACCCCACCACCCCTCAGCCAATATCCCTGGACTGGCCCAGAGCCCAACACCTCCTCCCAATGGTTGGGGTAGAACGCACCACGAGACCCAACACCGACCTGATCCCCAATCTTTCCTTATGTAACATAGATTTGAACACACAGGCAGCCAAAAGATAAGTAATCAGGGATTAATTATTCCATTTGAATCAGGTCATTATTAACATCAAGTAAAATCAAGGTTGAACAAGGAAATCACAGTATTTTCACAGAATTACACCATTGGTGTACATCTGGTCAAAGAAATGCCTCACTGACTGAGCTTCCCATCTATCAGGTGTCCTTCCCCAGAAGATCTCCAGAGAAGATATGTTTGACAGCTCCAGCTGACCTGATGGGTGCCCACCCTCACTATCGCCACCTACTGCTGGCGATTCTTTTCCACTCTTCCCTGGCGGAAACTTGCTGTCCTGGTAGCTGCTGCTAGGATAGAGGCACCGTGTGCTAAGTATGATGAGCAGGATCAGTGATGGCTAGGGCGTTCAGGCCCACATTAGTAGCAGAATTATCTTTTTACACCAACAATTTTGTTAATTTGGAAAGTGCAATGATAACTTCTCAATGTTGACAAAACTAAAGAGCTGATCATTGACTTCAGAAGGAAAAGAAGAGAATACACACCCATCTACATCAACAGAGCAGAACTTGAGAGGATTGAGAGCATCAAGTTTCTGGGAGTGATGATAACCAATGACCTTGTCCTGACTTCCCACGTAGATGTGATGGTCAAAAGGGCACAACAACACCTCTTCTTCCTGAGGTAGCTCAGGAAATTTGGCATGTCCATAAGGTCTCTCACCAAATTATACAGATGCACCATCGAAAGCATACTGTCTAGGTGCAAAACAGCCTGGTATACTATCTGCTCTGCCCAGGACCGTTAGAAACTAAAGAAGGTGGTGTGCCCAGACCACCACAGAAACCAACCTTCCATCCATGGATTCTATTCATGTTGCCTTGGAAAGGCTACCAACATCATCAAAGACCCATCCTCCCCAAGAATGCTCTCCTACAACATCTTCCATCAGGCAGAAGATACAGAAGCTTGAACACATGCACCAACATGTTCAAGAACAGCTTCCTCCCTGCTGTTATTAGCCTGATGAATGGACTCTCTAACTTCAAGTAATATTGATCTTGTTCAAGTTGATTTTGTCTCGCAAATATCCTGTGTGGTGTAACCTGTATGCCTTACTCTGTCCAAGATTTTATTTCACCCTATGATCTGTATGTCCTTGCTCACTATGATCTGCCTGTACTGTTTGCAAACAAAGCTTCTCACTATACTTAGGTACGTGTGACAATAAATAAATCAAACCGAATTGAGTAAATTATAGTGAGAGAACCCTCTCAGCCTTTCATGTGGAGTTGTACTTTCCAAGGGATCCCAGGCTCTGCGCTGGATCACCAACAATGGGATCAAGGTCAATCTAGTCTTCAGGAATTGTATGATCAACAGCATTTGTTGATTCAGCTTATGCTTCCTGCATGTCATCGCTGTGCCATTTTCCAGGGCAGGAGCACATTGGATACACCCTCTGTGTTCATAGCACACATGTCACTCCAGGATCCTTAATCACTATCTAACGCCACTTCACTCAAGCCATCACGGACTGACACTGCAGGTTCCAGAAGACAAGAGAGTGAGCTGCCTGCCTCCACATTATCAATTAGACCTCTGTCCTCAAACAAAACTTTTCTGGGAATCATTTCCTGAGGATATTCTCCTGTTATTGGTTCAGCAGCAGGTATGACTGTCTATGTCTAGCTGCTTGATGTCTTTGTGGGATTCAGAGTCCCACACATCCAACCCTTGGTATGCTGATTTCAGAGGAATAGGCTTGCACTGAATGGAAAGTCAATCCTTCAGCCTTGGGATCAGTCACTGTCTTTCTTCTTAAAATTTCTGCCTCTGTTCCCTTGCATGCGATCTCAAGTGCTAGCATAGCCTTATGTGACGCACAGATATCCAGTCATTGACTTGACCATGATCCCGAGGTAGTGGTCTACAGGAAGGCCAGGGCCTTGTTAAAAGAAGAAACATCGCAGACAATTGCCCATGGATGATTGTGGGGTGCTTTTATAAATGTAAACCAGATGCAGAAGATGATCAAGCACCTTTTACTTATGCTCAGAAGGCAAGGTGCCAGACATTTCGGTAGAGCTTGGCTATATCGTTCGTACTGTTTGTTACCCTTTGGATGTGAAAGGATGGTGCAGCATTTGGCAATGTCACAGACCTTACAATGCTTCAGTCAGATCTTGCTGTCAAAGTTGCGCCCCGATCACTGTAAATCCACATGGAATGCTGACATAGGCACACCAATGACCATTATCCCTGTGAGCATTGTTGAAGACTTTTGGTCAAAGGTCTGTTTGAACTTGGTCAAAACTTCTGTGAATACAACATTGTATTTGGTTACATTACTACTGAGGTCAAGGACTGTAAATTCATTGCAAGGTCATCTAGAGATCATGCAGTGACCAAGGGAAACATTCTGGCATAAAGTCATTGCCCTATTTGACCTGATTATTGAAGTTTATGGATTCCCGCATAAACCAGTTGAAGTTATATGAAGTTCTCTTTCAAGATAAATGACAAAGGTGTAACCACACCTGACTCAACCTGTCTGGACCTGGTCTGGATATAGCTCATGAATGCAATTGTGACACTCTACTGAGTCTTCTCCAGGTCAGATTGCTACCTTTTGTTTGGGACTTGGGCATGGAGTCAGCTACTGCCCCTTTAGTCGGGCAAGAGTGGGTTACAACTGAATGGCTTATGCATTAATTTTGCAAAGCTGCAGCCAATCTGGAATCAAAACTCAGGCAGTTCAGTGGCCTGTTGGTCTTTGTTGTGTCCAGCTTGGTGAATTTGAAAGTAACGTGATGGATTATTGTCGGTAAACACTTCCAACACTGCACCATCGAGAATGCAGGAAATAACTGCTGAGAAATAACCCACCTCAGCCCCAGCAACTCGGGTATTTTCAGCTTCTTTACCTACTCTGGAATATCAATCAGATGATCTACACGGTGTTCGAAGTAATGAAAAGTGCAATTGAGGACAAAGAGGAAGAGGTCGCTGTGGCTACAATGGGAGATATCTAGCTTTTGTGCAACAGAGAAATGGATGAGGGAAGAGGCTATAATCAGTTCACACCCCTCAGCAAGATGCTTACAGAGAATCTGGTGGGTGATGGTTAACACCTCCACTCTTGTTTCAACTAGGCTCAAAGCTTCTACCTTGTCAAATGTCACAGCTCACTGTAGAGCTAGTCCCTTCTGTCCTACATAATACTCAACTTCTTTCTGAAGGAACTTCAACCTCATCCCCACCAACCGACCTCTCCACCTTGCCCTCAGAGGCCCTGACACTGAATGGAGTTTCTGTGCCAACAGTAGTGGTGATTTCTGATGAAAGTTTCATTTGAAATCTCCAGCCGTGTCACAATTCCAGCATCACTTTGGAGCATCCTACAGATGTGAGGCAAATTGGGGTGATAGGACATCCGAGCAGCAATTTATCCCATATGATTCTTCAAGTTACGCCTACATCCCCATCCACACTGACAGTCATCTCCTACATTGTAACCTCTCTGCTGATCTTAGGAGCCCAATTTTTCCCCATAGTCTGGACCATGTGACCCTACACATCAAAGAAAGACAACTGATGCTGGCCACTGTATTCAGAGGTTCCCATTCCTCACTGATTCTAATAGTCAATGCCTCATCTGGAGGAGGACTCCAGTGGGATAATGTGGTCAAACAATGGTATCTCCAGGGATATGGAGTTTCTCAGCTTCAGCTCACTTGTAATCATTAAGCTTCTGCTGTAGCTGTAGCAGGCTACAGCTATACCTAGTTAGTGATCCAGTCATAGGATCATCAAATGCTTCTGGTCTTTACCCAAATGTTTCCAGTTACCTTGTCAATGACAACAAGAATATCCAATTAGCTGCTGTAGCATCAAGGCAATCTGTGCAGGGAGCCTCTTCTGGGTTTGGCCTAAAGGACCATTTTGTCTGTCAATAACTGAACCTCCAATGATGCTCCAATGATACAGAGCAGCTTCCGCCTCCTTTGGGGACATTGCCATTTTTAATTTCTCCATAATCTGTTTCATCTCAACAGGGAACCTCATTCATCCTGACCTGGTAACTGCAATGTGAAATCTCCAACTGTGCCAAAAAGTAACACGGGACTTGAACACTTGGATAGCCCATGGATCATGAAGCAGGGTTCTTTAGTCCACTGGCATCTGGTCATTATGAACATGTGAGCCAGTGCCCGTCTCAGTGCCCTTACTCACCATTGCTACTTGCTGATTACCTAGCACCCTGATGGCCCTTTAGAAAGAAGCAGTATTTTATTTCTACTTGCATATTTAGACAAAAATGTGGTTAAATTGCCATACTCCAGCACATATATTAAGAATAATATACATATACCTAAATTAATACAAAGCCGACCTTTGTTCAATTCCCAAGGTTGTGAAAAAGACAAGAACCACATTTTCCATCATTGCAGAAAGCCAACTGAATCTCAGGCCACTGGGATCCCAGGCCGGACTACCATACTGCCAAAGATGCAACAGAAACAGACCCCCACACTGGGCCTTTGGAATCCCGGGGCCAGAAGGCAAAGTAGAACCTGCCTCAAGAAGTCCCAGAGCGTTGCAATCCTGGACTGGACCCTCCTTATCTTCGGAGATGCCGCCCATCTGGGCCTTTGGAAATAACCTGGCATTAAGTTGGCACAATACGCCCTTCACCTAAATAAACGCTTATCCACCTGCATGGCATTAGTTAAATGTTTCCTTCAGTTAAATTGCATACTAACCATTTCACTGACAGCTGTTGAAGTGGCTATCTGTGCTGCTGGAAACAGGAATCCCAAACACCACACATTGACCTCTGTGGAGTATCGCTTCTACAAAGATCATCTTCATCGTTGGATTTTTACATTCCTGGACAGGATTGTTAAAGGACGGCTTTAGGATTTATAGGATTTATAAATCTGGGCTGCTGCCTTTCAATTGATTAGATATTGCAACGTTGACTTGAGTTTAACAAGGGCCTGTAAGGGAGACCAAAGGTGTAACATATTAACTTCCCGATCCAGGAGCTGCCCTAAAAGTTAGTTAAAGGAAAAAAATGAAGAACCTGTGACTTGTTTGGAATAGTTGTAAAATATTGGGTATGACCATGTCATGTTTGGATGGGTGGGAAGTGTAAACACCATCCCTTTATTTTTCTGTATTTCTGAGTGGGGGCTCAAATGGGAAAAGCATTGTTTTACAGACCATGGACTGTGGAAGGTAACATGGCAGCTTTTTTAAAAGCAAGTTACCAAAACTCATTGCAAGTTATATTTATATTGCTGCCTTATTTAACCTGCTGGGGGAAGCTGCTTGTAGATGGGCTGGATCCAGGGGATGTATACAAAGTAGATTTGGACTAGCAACAAGTAGCTGATTTGTTTGTTAATGATAATGACCAATTAGCTGCCAAAACCTCTGTGGTTAACTCCTGGGGAGCTTGTGGTTGTGAACATTACCGTTAGAAGCCTTTGGACCTTCGGAAGGTGAGGTGATGCATCCGTCTGTACTAATAAAAACCTAAAGCCTAAAGAAAGCCGATTTATTTCCCAACAGCAGTTACTGAAAACTGTAGCTTCAAACCAGTAATGAAAAGACTTTGCAATTAATGCATCAGTCACCTGTGCTTTCTGTGAAAAAGAACATGGAGAAGAGAGTTTGAAAAGCAGCAAGTCCCAGAAACCAAGCAGGACAGCTCAGTAAACCCTGTGGCCTGGGGCCATTGAACTGCTTCTCCCATGTTTTTATGACTGCTCATATCAACAATGTTTTTGTCTATCTGTGTGTGTGTACCGTTATATCTTGGCCATTGCAGTTGTTTACCTGTGAATATAATCTATTTGCTAGCACTAAGTAGACATTTTTGTTAAGTATCAAAGCTCAGTCCATATTTTCTGTTAACCTGTGAGTAGCATGACAGGTAACTTGTGAAATGGTGTGTACTTTGATGAAACCTTTAGTTTCTGATGACTCCAGGAACAGTGGGGCTTGAGTCCCAGTGAGGTGTGACAGAAGTGAAATCATCAAGCAGAAACTCAATAATGGTTAAAATCCAAATCTAAGCCTAAGCCCTCGACAGCCAACTCTGACCTAACCTGCACTTAATATCTATGCATGGATCCCTTCAAGGTAGAGGGAAGTGGAGGATCTGTAGAAACATTTGCTGATTTGTTTCTTCTGGCTCAGGGGCAGTGATTCCCATCGTAGCTTCATTAATACCATCCCAGTTGAATTCAGCTGACAGTTCAGAGCAGAGGTTGAAACATGGGTCTAATCGTCTCAGTAACACTGCAGGCACTTTAATTTAAATCTGCCGTCTGAACCACATTACTCCGTTAATATCCACAATGTCTCAAAACACTTTCAGCCAATGAAATAGTAGTGAAGTAGAGTCACTGTTGCAGTGAATGCAATGAAGTAACCACAAAGCAAGCTGCCTCAAACAGCAATGAAATAATCAATAGATATTCTGTTTCAGCGATTTATTTTTGAGGATCAATAGGATAACGGGGATAATTCCACATGTTGTCTTTTACATAGAGCTGTGGAATGTTTTGCATTCATTTGAGGGAGTAGATAAAGACTTGTTTCAAATAGAACCCCCTACAATGTTGTACATTATTAGTATGGCAGAGAAGTTGTACCAAACAGCTTTCATCCAGATGATTGAAATAGTCCTGTCAATAGGCATTAGATTGTGTGTTCTGTGGCAGACTCACTTACTGTCAATTTCCGTTTCAATTTCGCCAGTGCTACGGAGAGTTGTGGACAAGGTGAAAAGGAAGTGGAACTCATTTAAACATGTTTGATCACATCTCAAAGTGACATCCAAAACATTGCAACCCAAATGTGTTTAGTTCTTATCTAACTCCACGCTCAGTCAGCGTAGAGTCCGAAGATTGGATGATGTTTTAAAGGTATTTTCCTTTGATCGAAGAGGTCTGGTGGTTCAAAGGTTTACACGCTCATCACAAAGTTCCCACTGAAGTGAGTGAACTTTACCATTATAGTATTAGGGTCCATGGGGGGCTCAGTTTGTTTCTCAGCAAAACTGACTAGGTGTTCTTGTGTGCAATGGTAGTGTCCCTATCTCTGAGCTGGGGGAGGGGTGGTTGTCGCTGGCATCAAGACCCACCTGCTCCAGAGGTGGGCAATGACATCTTTGAACAGGTTGATTGGAAACCGTCAAATTAAAACTGACTGGAATTACTTAAATTCTCCAGCAATATCAGTGTTAAATCAAAAAGTAAGTAAGGCCATCAAATGCTGTAACTTAAGCCTGACTTTTGTGAGAAAAAAAGCCACAACGGGTAATTTTTCTTTCCATTGTTCATTTTAATTATAAAAGTAATTGGTTCTTAATCATCCTTGCATTAACTAGCAATGTTGATCATTAATTCATTGGGGAACGATTGAAAACTGCAGAAATTTATGCTGCAGCTGTACAAGACTCGGCCGCACTTGGAGTATTGTGTACAGTTCTGGTCACCGCATTATAAGAAGGATGTGGAAACTTTGGAAAGGGTGCAGAGGAGGTTTACTAGGATGTTGCCTGGTATGGAGGGAAGGTCTTACGAAGAAAGGCTGAGGGACTTGAGGCTGTTTTCGTTAGAGAGAAGAAGGTTGAGAGGTGACTTAATTGAAACATAAAATAATCAGACGATTAGATAGGGTGGATAGGGAGAGCCTTTTTCCTAGGATGGTGACAGCGAGCACGAGGGGGCATAGCTGTAAATTGAGGGGTGAAAGATATAGGACAAATGTCAGAGGTAGTTTCTTTACTCAGAGAGTAGTAAGGGAATGGAACGCTTTGCCTGCAACGGTAGTAGATTCGCCAACTTTAGGTACATTTAAGTCGCCATTGGATGAGCATATGGATGTACATGGAATAGTGTAGGTTAGATGGGCTTGAGATCGGTATGACAGGTCGGCACAACATCGAGGGCCGAAGGGCCTGTACTGTGCTGTAATGTTCTATGTTCTATGTTAAATTGCTCTTTGGTCGATTTGTTATTGGCATTAACACATAGAATGCCAAAACCTCAGTCATATATTTCATCTTTCCCATTCCCTCATTTTCTGACTGATTTTTGGACAGGTCTCCGAAGATGGCTTCTTTGAATATTTTAATAGTACCCCACAAAGCTATTGTAACTTGTGAAGGGCATCTAACCTTTCACCAATGTGACCTTCACCTTGGAGGAGAAGGTATCAGCTGCATGACAACACCATCAGCTGAAAATTTCACAAGAACATGAGGAGTTGGAATAAGAGTAGGCCAAATGCCTCGTAAAGCCTTCTCCTAATCATATCTGACTTTGAGTTTCTATTCCACTTTCCACCCTGTGTTCCCATCCCTTGATTCCCTTAGAACAAAACTCTGCCTGTCCCAACCTTAAATATGTTCAACAATGGAGTGTGTAGAACTTGTTAGAATAAAGAATTCCAAACACTTTAAGTGAAGATATTTCTGTTCATCTCAGTCTCAAAGGATCATGCCTTAACCTGAGATTGTGTTTCCATCATTTAAACTCCACAAGCATAAAAAAAGTTCTCCTCATCCCTCCAAACTTTCTTCCAAGTCACACAAAAATCATGATTGGGAGATCTGTCTCTGTTCTTTCATTGTTGTTGGCACAATATCCTGGAAACTCATACCTTACAGCACTGTGGCTTTACTGCTGCCATATGGATTTCAATGGTTTAAGATGGTAGGCTACCATTGCCTTTTCGAGGGCAAATGTACATAGGTAAGTAATGTTCTCACATCCCATTTCTCCAAAATATCCCTTTGTTCTGAACTGTAGGAGTTTCTTCCTCAAAAGTTTCAAATGTATTGGAGAATTACACCAACACAAACTGGTTATAGCATGGAAGGACACCGTAGAGTCCATTGTGCTCATTCTGTATTTGCAAGTACAACTTGCTAATGGCAATCCCTGCCTTTTCCTGTAGCCTTGCATTATTTTCTCATCAGATAATGAGGTCATTCTCTTTTATAGAGTCATAGACATGAACAACACAGCCCGTTGTATCCATGCTGGTCATAAACAACCAGCTAGCTATTCTAATCCCAATTTCGAACACTTTTGAAAGTCTTAAGCACGTCTACCTTAGGCAGTATATGCCAGATCCTAAACATTTGTCACATAAAACTACTCTTCCTCATGCTATGGCTTCTCCTTTGAACAAACAGTTTAAGTCTGTGATTTTAGTTTTTGACCACTCAACCAATGGGAATACTCATTTCTACCTACTCAAGGGTCTTCATGATTTTGAATATCTCCGTCAAATCTCATTTTCTGATCTCCAAGAAAAACATCTCCAGCTTCCTAATCTATTGATGTAACTGAAGTTCCACATCCCGGGAAACATTTTTTTCAATGATCCCTGACATCACACCAGCAATGATGCTACAGAGGTGTTCTGAAAGATAGACCATCCCCCGAACGAAGCTGTTCCAGTACAGCTACAACAGTGAAATCTGCCTGGCAACGTGGAAAATGGCCAAGGTAAATCCTGAGCGCAGAATGCAGGGCAAATTCAACACAGCCAATCACCAAACAGTCAGCCTACTCTTGATGATTAGCAAAGTGGGTGGGAAACTGTCATTGATGGGGCTGTCAAGCGACACTAGCAATAAACTGATGTAGACTTTGGGTTCCTCCAGGGCCAATCAGTTCATAATCTCATGTCAGCATTAGTCCAAATAAGGACAAAAGTGCTGAACCACAAAGGTGACCAGAAAGTTGAGTGCCTTTAACAACAAGGCAGCATTTGACCCAATGTGACATCAAGGAATCCTGACTTTGATGTGTGCAGTTATTATTCCAGTGCAAATAAAACAAGAGTTGAGAATTTCTGATTCCTAACTGAGTTTCAGTGCCTCTTAATTAGAATGGCAATTCTGAAGCAGCTGATTTCATATGTCCCAGGTAGTTTGCCTGGGCTGGTCAGGTGATCGCAACAGCCATTATAAGTAAGCAGAGATAATGGGAACTGCAGATGCTGGAGAATCCAAGATATCAAAGTGTGAAGCTGGATGAACACAGCAGGCCAAGCAGCATCTCAGGAGGACAAAAGCTGACGTTTTGGGCCTAGACCCTTCATCAGAGAGGGGGATGGGGAGAGGGTTCTGGAATAAATAGGGAGAGAGGGGGAGGCGGACTGAAGATGGAGAGCAAAGAAGATAGGTGGAGAGGAGAGTATAGGTGGGGAGGTAGGGAGGGGATAGGTCAGTCCAGGGAGGATGGACAGGTCAAGGAGGTGGGATGAGGTTAGTAGGTAGGAAATGGAGGTGTGGCTTGAGGTGGGAGGAGAGGATAGGTGAGAGGAAGAACAGGTTAGGGAGGCGGGGAGAAGCTGGGTTGGTTTTGGGATGCAGTTGGGGGAGGGGACGAGCTGGGCTGGTTTTGGGATGCAGTGGGGGAAGGGGAGATTTTGAAGCTTATGAAGTCCACATTGATACCATTGGGCTGCAGGGTTCCCAAGCGGAATATGAGTTGCTGTTCCTGCAACCTTCGGGTGGCAACGACCCCCCCGCAGTGGTCGAGAACGCGCTTGACCGCGTCTGCCACATTTCCCACAACACATCCCTCATACCCTGCCCCCGCCACAACTGCCCTAAGAGGATCCCCCTCGTTCTCACATACCACCCCACCAACCTCCGGATACAACGCATCATCCTCCGACACTTCTGCCATCTACAATCCGACCCCACCACCCAAGATATTTTTCCATCCCCACCCTTGTCTGCCTTCCGGAGAGACCACTCTCTCCATGACTCCCTTGTCCGCTCCACACTCCCCTCCAACCCCACCACACCCAGCACCTTCCCCTGCAACCACAAGAAGTGCTACACTTGTCCACACATCTCCCTCACCCCCATCCTAGGCCCCAAGATGACTTTCCATATTATGCAGGTGTTCACCTGCACATCTGCCAATGTGGTGTACTGTATCCACTGTACCTGGTGTGGCTTCCTCTACATTGGGGAAACCAAGCGGAGGCTTGGGGACCGCTTTGCAGAATACCTCCACTCGGTTTGCAATAAACAACTGCATCTCCAGTCGCGAACCACTTTAACTCCCCCTCCCATTCCTTAGACGACTTGTCCATCATGGGCCTTCTGCAGTGCCACAATGATGCCACCTGAAGGTTGCAGGAACAGCAACTCATATTCCGCTTGGGAACCCTGCAGCCCAATGGTATCAATGCGGACTTCACCAGCTTCAAAATCTCCCCTTCCCCCACTGCATCCCAAAACCAGCCCAGCTTGTCCCCGCCTCCCTAACCTGTTCTTCCTCTTGCCTATCCCCTCCTCCCACCTCAAGCTGCACCTCCATTTGCTACCTACTAACCTCATCCTGCCTCCTTGACCTATCCCCTCCCTACCTCCCCACCTTTACTCACCTCTCCAACTATCTTCTTTTCTCTCCATCTTCGGTCCGCCTCCCCCGCTCTCCCTATTTATTCCAGAACCCTCTCCCCATCCCCCTCTCTGATGAAGGGTCTAGGCCCGAAACGTCAGCTTTTGTGCTCCTGAGATGCTGCTTGGCCTGCTGTGTTCATCCAGCTCCACACTTTGTTATATAGCTAAGCAGTAGCCTTTCAGAACTAATTCTCAGAACATAATAGTCTCAGAAAATAAAGTAAAATAATGCAAGTTAAATACTGATTGCCCATTTTCAGCACGACCATCACAAAACCATCAACTTCAAGTTTCACTGGGTCACAATCCTGGAACATTTTTACAGTGCTGTGGGTGTAATTATCCCACATGAATGACAATGATTCAAAAAGGCAGATTCACACCTACTTCTCATTGGAAACTCAACATGGGCAACAAATGCTCTCCTTTCCAGTGGTGTTCACATCACATGAAAGAATAAAATAAATCTTTCTGCACATTCTTCACAGCTTTCACATCCAGAACTGGGGACTCAGTCTTTCAGATGCTGTCAAATCAGCATGCTATCATCATAACTTGCTTTCTTCTGAGCTGTTTGCAATTATTTGTAAAACCCAGCAGACCTTATTTCTTTACAACTATTTTTTCAACATGTATTGCCACTTGCAATGATTTGTTTATGTATATAATATATATATATCCAGGCCCCTCAGCTCCTGAACCCCTTCAGGATGCTCTTCCCCCTTCAAATTCATCACTTACCTCTTCAATTTCCAACTTTTGTGTGGTGAATGTGGTGAACATAATTCATGTTTATTGCTTCATGCATGTTTTATTCTTTGTGCTAAAATTGCACTTGTAGCTATTTGAAACTGTGTTCAGTAATTAACACCCATGATCGTAAAAAAAGTTAATTTAGAATCCGAATGTCTAGTTTTCACTCAGGCATCTGACTTGTCCAGTACGAACATCAACTTAGATCATAACACTGACCAAATGGCTTGTCCCACAAAAGGTACATAGCCTGTAAATATTTTATTGTTGTCTGTACTCTTGGCTCTTGAAATCTGTGAAAACAAACGCTCTAACAAATAGGATGATTGGTATGATCTTTATCTGAATGAATCTCACCAATACACCATTGCTTTCCTTGACGTAGGTTCTGCATGTAGCTTTGAAGGACAAGCTACGAAGGCATTCCATATTTGACAAACTGTACATATGGAAATGTTATAGTCTCTGAGTAAGACATCCAATCGATGGGCTCCTGTGTGTGTGTGTTGGATGCTCAGCTGGCAAAACAAAGTAGTGTGGGCAGGAGGAGGAATGCTATTGGTGCCTATGGTGTCAGATCCAGTAAGACCTCTGATCTTTAAAGAAAGAGGGAGTAAAATGAAGATAATGCAGCCACAGTCATTAACATAGCAGTTGTATGGTTCCCTCTTATCACCAAGCAGTGACACTCTTTCTCCATCCCGCAGACAATCACTGACAAATGCAATCACTCATTTATATGATGTTGTTCTCACCTCGTACATTACAGTCAGCAGAATGATGACAGATGAGCAATGGGAAATGACTGAATACCTGCTTCTGTGATGTCCCCTTGAAGGCCAAGTTGAACTGGGCAGTATTCTGAATGATGTTTAATTGATTTCCTAGTTGTAACACTGTTAGGTTCCAAAAGCCACAAATGTGACCTGAAATAGCCATGGGGATGCAGAGTAAAGGATAAAGAGAAAGCTCATGACAATGAAGTTGGCTTTAGGCATGTGTTTTCGCTTGTGTGAGAAGAATCAACTAAGGTTCTCTCTGAATGGGACAACTTTCTGTTTGACAGTCTACTATCAGATCAAGCAGGTCTCTGAGAATAGGCTGGAGACTGTGGGCAGAATCAGGGGCTTATCGAGGAGTGAATAGGGAAAGTTAAATGGTTAGGAGGCAAAGAATTTGTTTTCCAACAGTGGACGAGCACCTTACTTTTAATTTCTCAAAACATTTCAAGTGGCTCAGCTTTTTTTGCATTTAATAGGATGCGGTTTATTCTACCCTATTGCCTCTGGAATTACAATCGGGGCAGATTTTATTAACCAAAAGGAGCAAACACATATGTACTAGGTGTGTGTGAGTGATAATGGGAACTGCAGATGCTGGAGAATCCAAGATAATGAAATGTGAGGCTGGATGAACACAGCAGGCCCAGCAGCATCTCAGGAGTACAAAAGCTGACGTTTCGGGCCTAGACCCTTCATCAGAGAGGGGGATGGGGTGAGGGTTCTGGAATAAATAGGGAGAGAGGGGGAGGTGGACCGAAGATGGAGAGATAAGAAGATAGGTGGAGCCGAAGAGATTACAAGAGAGTTGCAATGGGAGAGAGATTCCCTGAGGTTGGTCCGGAGGGAGGATGGTAACTTCTTCAGGTTAGGCATCCCTGGAAGAGGCTTCGCAGTGAGGTTAAAATTGTATCAGTGATAATGGGAACTGCAGATGCTGGAGAATCCAAGATAATGAAATGTGAGGCTGGATGAACACAGCAGGCTCGCAGTGAGGTTAAAATTGTATCAGTGATAATGGGAACTGCAGATGCTGGAGAATCCAAGATAATGAAATGTGAGGCTGGATGAACACAGCAGGCGAAGCCTCTTCCAGGGATGCCTAACCTGAAGAAGTTACCCTCCTCCCTCCGGACCAACCTCAGGGAATCTCTCTCCCATTGCAACTCTCTTGTAATCTCTTCGGCTCCACCTATCTTCTTTTCTCTCCATCTTCGGTCCGCCTCCCCCTCTCTCCCTATTAATTCCAGAACTCTCACCCCATCCCCCTCTCTGATGAAGGGTCTAGGCCCGAAACGTCAGCTTTTGTGCTCCTGAGATGCTGCTGGGCCTGCTGTGTTCATCCAGCCTCACATTTCATTATCTTGTACTAGGTGTGTGCCTGGTTAGAATTCTTACTTCAATTTCCAGTGAAGACAAACTTTTTCTGCCCCTTAGCTTCCTCAAGAAACCAGTAACTCAGTTGTACAAACATTCACATTAAAAGGGGTGATCCCTCACAGTGTCAACCAGCTCATGAGAAGTCCCAGTCAGAACCAGTCTCTCTTTTTGTAGTCAACCGCCCACTTTTGTAGATAAGCACCAGGAAACTTACCCAAGTCAGGCAAGCAGTGTTTAACTGAAAAGGCGTCGCTACACACAAGGGGCTCAGCAGCAGATGAAATATAACAGAAAAGTTCTCAAAAAGGTGGGGTTGATGATAAAGCAATGTTAGGGAATGGAACATAAACAGAATCTTGAGGATCAGAGAGAACAAACTGGGATGCAAGGGAGGGAGTTGCAGGGATAGAAACATGAGGAGCAAGGAAAGATGGAAGCTGCATCTTAATGATGGGAAATATGATGAGGAAATCAATTAAACTTCATTCAGAATACTTCCCAGTTCAACTTGGCCTTCAAGGAGACATCACACAAACAGGTATTCAGACATTTCCCATTGCTCATCGGTCATCATTCTGCTGACAGTAATGTGCGAGGTGAGAACAGTGTCATAAAAATGAGTGATTGAATTAGCCAATTATTTGTCTGAGGGATTGAGAAGGCATTTCACTGTTTGGTGATAAGATGGAACCACACAACTGCTATGTTAATGACTGTGGCTGCATTATGTACAATAAAAAGGCAGTTCACTGCTTTCATTATTGAAGTGTGTTGGGAAGAAAGAGCAAGCAGGAGAACTGAAATAAATCCATTGTAAGAATGAGGCTGGACATGGTGATCCGAATAGGAGACGGATTATGGGGAAAGCAGAAATATCGAGAGAGATTGTAAAAAGGCTGACAGGGAAGATTGAAGAACGGAGTGAGCACCAAATCAGAAGCAAGGCTATCTACAGAACACAGAAAGAAGGCCGTCTACAGTTACAATCTGTCACGAGTAGTGCACAAACCAGTCGTTAATTCAATTTCCAAAACACAGTAAAAAAAAACCAACAAAAGTGCCTGCTACAATCATGCAGACACTTGGAAATAACCTTTCCAAAGTCAATGCAGTTATACAATCAGCACCGAGCTATCCCCTGATAGGTCTGGAATCAGCATTGTGAAATAACCAGTTCCATGGGAAACACTTAATGCAATAGAATTGCAATTACATCTTACAAAAAGATGGGGTGTTGAAACATTCAACATTATTCCTGGGGTTAACCACTGGCAACTGGCATTATCTGAAATGCTAGCCTTGGACAGTGGAGTGATTGCATCTCATCCCTGGTGGTTTTGCTATATGACTTCCACAGTATTGGATCCAACTGGCAGTCTGAAGAAAGGATTTAAAAGTGTAGTCAAATTAGAAATCAGTACTGCTGCATACAACATGCCAACATTCCTCATTTTAGGCTACTAAAGAAAAAGTACCTGGTTGGTAAAAAAAAAGAAACCCATGAAGTTACATTTCAACAAAATGCCCCCAGAAAAAGATTTTTAAATAACAGGATTGTGCCTACAACTCTTCAATTGCTGGCTAGCCCAACCACAGTGATTGTGAGAAGCCTTATTATGAGGATCCATCCATCCACCCTTGCATCTTTCAGCTGTTTGTGTATGCTCTTCTCCTGTACAGAAGCATTAAAATGCTTTTGAGTGGGTACATGATTATTAATAGATGTACAATAGAGCTGTAATTGTCAATAAATGTTACTAGTAAGAAAAATGTGCAATGGGGGAAGCTGAGAGTAGATAGTTTTGTGATGTCAAAAGGCCTGGAGTTAATGCAAATCAGTAAAACACAATAAGATGTGTGTGCCTGAGGTACCGGAAGCCACATTGTGTGATGGTGTCCTCATTGCATTACAACTCTCTAGTGAGAGGCAATCAAATGTGTATGCTTCACTCATTGTGCTGAAAGGTCAGTGAATTGATGGGGTGTGAGCTGCTGAGTATTGTAGCTTATTTCATCTTTGAAGTGTAAACCCTTGCATGAGGCAGTATCACTGTGGTGCAATTTGTGCTATATTGGTAGCTGCAATGATGTGACATTCAACTGAATATGGGCACCCGATGGAGATGCCTGCCATTGATTCTTGTGTGCAACAGTTCTCTGCCGTGGTAAACTTACAATGTAATCTCACACACACCAGAAGAGCGAAGCATTAAGCAAACAATGGTCCCTACCTTCCCAGAATGCAGCAGATCATGTAGCCTCTTGTAGCACCGGAGCCAAGTTGAAAAGATGGTGAAATTGCATGTGTGCTCCATTTGTATGGAAAGTGATACAAGTAACTACATGAAAACTGTATCTTTGTATCAATTATTGAAAACAATTTTTTAACCTATTTTTCTAGTCACCTGTTCAGGGATGTGATTCCACACCTCCGGAACAGTTGGGACTTAAACCTGGGCCTCTCTTGGTTTGAGGAGGCCCCTTAAAATGAAATTTACCTGTTTATCTGAACTATCCTTCACCTGTTAATTAACAATTGATTTATGTCGATTTAAATTGTTTTGTTGTGATTAAAGTTTGAAGAAATAAAATCTTGTTGATCGGTTTTCTTGATGTTGAGATCGTGGAGATTCCCTTCTTTTAAAATGCATGAGCCTCTATGCTAATCACAACAGAAGAGTAAAGTTCTGACTCCAGGAATTGCTTCATTAAAAGCTATATGCTTCTTGGTGGGAACAGGTCAGATGTGTGACTTATTCATTACTGTATGTTGCTGAACTGAAACCTGCGATTTATACCTGGGCTTGTTAAAGGTCATTCAATTGCCTAAAAGCAACAGGGGTTCACATTTTTGACCAGAATATAAGCTTTTTCTCATCAGGGAGGCTGTGGCAAAGCAGTAATATCCCTAGATCTTTGTAATCCCAAAACTAATGTTCTGGTTGCATGGGTTCAAATCTCATTGTGGATGCTAGTGAAATTTGTTGGGGCTTTGTGCTTGTGCTAGTGCCCCTGTTCAACTTATATTCAAGTTCTATGTGTACCTGAACAACTCGACTAAAATGTCCACAAGGCCATTCTCAATAGGGTTTCTAAATAGTCAATCTTTGATGTCAAAGTAAATTGTAATGTTCAAATGGTTTTATTTTGATACAAAACACAATCCCAGGAGGATAATACCACAACAGTTAGAATGAGAACAAGTTAGTTAGCACAGAAATAACTGTAGGAACATTTCAGTAGAACTGCCTGGCCTGTGGAAATATTTATGTCTGCTTTGTCTTCTGCAGCACAATGGTCACAGTGGCAAACCTAACCACTCACAGTATTTTTACATTTTGCATTGTTACATCAAAGGCATAATGCAGGAACACAGCAGTTATAAGATGAGATAATATCCTGAGTCAGACATAGACATTGGACCTCTGTGAATGGTATTCAAAAAACGAGCCCAGACTGAGAAGGAGATAGTGTTGCTGTAGCCTGTATAGACATGCTACTGAGCTACACAGTCTTACATACCACATGCAAATGGGCAAGGGTCACTCAGTCTGTGTGCAGGGGTATTGAGCTACATGTGTGCTCGAATATTCAAGTTACATAGTCAATACAAATTGTTTCTGAAATTAACAGATCAGGAGGAGAAACCACCAAAGCAAATATTAAATGGCATTGGGTGCTGTGATAGTAACAATGCAAAAAAAAATTATATCCGTTTTCTTGGGTTCATTAAGTAGTGAGATGAAAGTCAGTGAACCAGGCTTCACTGTGAGTAACCAGGCAATACTAGGAGGACTAATCATACACAGTGCTCTGCATTTACAAAGCCCTGCAATTTTAGCTCACCAAAAAAAAATTACCTTGATCTTAAAACCAACCTTTTTCATTCTTATAGTGGCTTTCTTCTGTAAGTGAAGCTAATTCTACCTACCCCAGATTAGATCTTATTTCTACTTCATTTATTGATAGGAACAGAGCTACATTAAGATTTTAAGATGGATTTCTTCTTGTTGGAATGCAATACTTTTTGTATCTGCTCATGCTGAGGTATCCATTGTCCCTGTCACCTTGAGTGAGGAGGAGGAGAATTGTTATAATCATTGAAAGCCAAATGTTAGCTGAATCACCCGTGCCACAATGTAACAGAGATTCTTCAGGAAAGTAATTTTTTTCTGGGTACTAATGTTACCTGGGAAATTTAGATCTACCTAATATTATAAACAATTCTGCAATTCTGTTGCTCTCCCTTATATTCCCTTCTAAGAAAGCTTAAAAGAAAGCTTATTAACATTTTATTCTCAAGATTTAGCCATCCTCCTACATTAACTCCTTGGGCTAAAGCTTCTTGCTTCTTTCATTTAGTGCTCTGCACAGATTAAACAAATCCCGTGAGATTCCAAACACTGAATCCTATGTGTTTTAGCTAAATTTGAGGTTTTTTTGGAGGGTTTGTCTCTGAGGCATAGCGAGTTGTTTCACTTTTTCTTTCCAAACCCGCTTCATTAACTACATATCCCATCCCACAGAGTCTGTCAAGTCCCATTTCAACTCTATATTACCAAGTGCCCAAGCAGGAACTGTACTGGTATTAGAAACTGCCCTGGTCTTACTGCGCTCAGACCTCCTGAATACAGGCTATCCTCCTGGGTTTAACAAAGGTCAGCCGACAGCAATGACAAGCTTCCTGACATTGTGAAAGACTCTGTTCTGGGTAAAACCACAAGGCAAGACAGGAGTAATACCATCGAGTAATTCTGACTGAGGGGTAAAAGCACAAAAAGGCAGTGCAAGGTAGGGATGCTTTCCACATCCAGGTAGGCTGAGAGTGAGTGAGTGCTATGAGAGCTAGCAAACAGCCTAGAGATGCAGCCTAACCCAGTCCATGAGCAAGACAAGTGTCCCTGAGTGCACAGTGTCCTTTCTGCAGTGTACAATGAGAGCTGCCGGGGCAACTCATGTACAGCATTAAAGTGCAGACACATCTTGTGTGGATCATGTGAAAAGTACAAAAGATAGTGCATGCTTCTCCCAACATCGAGATGATTCCTACCACACATCGTATGATAAATTGCATTGTTCAGGCCCCTATACGATACTGCCCTAAGAGATTTCTGTGTAGTTACCTCTGGGTGCTATAATCAACACAATTCTAATTGTGGATTAAGGTGGAGAAATACAATGCTTGTGACCAGGTTTTCAAACTGCGGCTGGTAGCTCAAGGCAGGAAATTTCTAACTTGGCAAACTGACTTCAGCTAAATCAGGTCTGCTCTCAGATGAGTGAATGTTAACAAGATTTGTTTAACATAACTATATATGATGAATGATAGGAGAGGACGCCTCAAGCGCCCTGTAGATGCAGGTCCCAGTTCTATGTGATTTGATGTCTCTAGGACAGGATTCCTTAAGCACATGTACAGTAGCTCAGTGGAGTAAAAGTATAGTTAACACTTTAGTCTACATCTGCTTTGACATAGAGGGCCCAATTAAACATGAACTTTGCTCCATCGGGATGGCAGGGAGAAAATTGAGCCAAGGGCGTTGACCCCAGAAGTAGATTGAAGGCAAGCATAGAGACAGGCTGGTTACTAAGCCCACCTCAGTTCTTCAGGAGTTTGGACTAATTGCATGAAAGATTGCTATACTTTCCAGCAATTGCATTCACGTTATTCCACTTCCAAGCCCCTTCCTGTCCCCATGCCACCCTGATACTTTGGTTCCCAATAACCATGCTGGGAAGACTACAAAAGCCACGCGGAAATGAAAAGAATTAAACCTCTAACCATTTTACGCGATGGAAATTGGAAACAACTCTTATTCATGAAACCATTCAAAAAATGTAAGTCTTCTCTGATGGTTAATCTATTGTAAAGACAGGCAGACTTCTGTTCAGGACTTACATCAAAGGCTGCTAAACCTTTAATAGCCTTTTAAAACTGCCAATCTAATTGTGAACTCAACCTTTTCCCAAGAAGGAATAAGTGTTTTCAGAGGAAAGTCAGCAATGAGTTTACCTTTAACAACAATCTTTGAAAAATGTTAAGAAAGAAATTCATGGAGGCTGCAGTAACATACCGCTGATAGCTTTTTTTCTAAGCTACAGCAGATGAACTTTTAATCAATGCACTCTGGCAGTAGGTATCAATTTATTCTAACTCTAACTGAAAGCTAAAGTCCATTTCTTTTCATTTCTAAAGGTCTATCATTTTAACTCATTTCACATAATGACTTTTAAACCTTATCAACCCTTAAGAGTGCCTCCTCCATAAAATTGTGGCTTCCCACACTCTGTATGAAGGCTCTTGGCACATTGGGAATGAAATCCATTTGTACTTAACGCTAATTTCAATTGGTACTGCTGAAATTGGGTTCCCTGCCTGCGTGATTCAGATCCAAGCCCCTATTTCACACTGGTAAATGTGGGATCTTCCAGAAATAACCATTGTCATTGCCATCACGTACAAAGGCCTACAGAGTCAGCCTGACTTCGGGAAAATTTCGTGAATAGTCTTAAACTCGTACACAAAATATGTGAATGTACCATCAAGTATTCCTCCAGGATCAAGAAAGCAAAATACATGTTTGCATAAATGCTTTGATTCTGAAGCATTGACTAAGCAGCACTTCATAAGAAAAACTGATAATGTCTACATTTCGCATTGTTCTCAGAATGTCAATTAACTGGATCTCACCTGGGAAAATAAACACTTGTATAGTTATTGCCTCATGTCATCCTCAATAAGCCTCATCTTTACTTGAGAAAATTGTACTGGCAATGGAGAGGGTATACTCTGTTGATTCCAGAATTGAGAGAGTTGGCTTATGAGGAGAGATTGAGTCAACTGGGACCATACTCATTGGAATTCAGAAGAATGAGGGATCTTATAGAAACATATAAAATTTTGAAAGGAATGGATAAGATAGAAACAGGGGGATTGTTTCCATTAGAGGTTGAAACTAGAACTAGGCAGCATTGCCTCACAAATGAGGGACAGCAGATTTAAGGCTCAGCTGAAAAAGAACTTCTTCACACAAAGGGTTGTGAATCTGTGGAATTCCCTGCTCAGTGAAGCAGCTGAGGCTACCTCATTGTGATAAGAGATAATGGGAACTGCAGATGCTGGAGAATCCGTGATAACAAAGTGTGAAGCTGGATGAACACAGCAGGCCAAGCAGCATCTCAGGAGCACAAAAGCTGACGTTTCGGGCCTAGACCCTTCATCAGAGAGGGGGATGGGGAGAGGATTCTGAAATAAATAGGGAGAGAGTGGGAGGTGGACCGAAGATGGATAGAGGAGAAGATAGGTGGGGAGGTAGGGAGGGGATAGGTCAGTCCAAGGAGGATGGACAGGTCAAGGAGGCGGGATGAGGTTAGTAGGTAGGAACTGGAGTTGCGGCTTGAGGTGTGAGGAAGGAATAGATGATCGGAAAAACAGGTTAGGGAGGCGGGGGCAAGCTGGGCTGGTTTTGGGATGCAGTGGGGGAAGGGGACGAGCTGGGCTGGTTTTGGGATGCAGTGGGGGAAGGGGATGAACTGGGCTGGCTCTGATGAAGGGCCTAGGCCCGAAACATCAGCTTTTGTGCTCCTGAGATGCTGCTTGGCCTGCTGTGTTCATCCAGCTTCACACTTTTTTATCGAGGCTACCTCATTGAATGTTTTTAAGGCAAAGATAAAGAGATTTTTGAACAGTAAAGAAAATAAAGGTTATGATGAGTGGTGGGTAAGTGGAGTTGAGTCCACAAAAAGGATCAACCATGATCTTTTATGAATGGCTGAGCAGAGTCAAGGGGCCCGATGGCCTACTTTTGCTCCTGTTTCTTATGTTCTTATATTCCTCCATCCTTTGGTGACTTAACCCATGTTACATGTTCAAAATTGCAAATTCACTCCAAATCCCGTGCCTCTGGGGAAATGCCTTTCTCATGTAGTAATTGATGGGACATTGAACTAAGATTGATACCTCCAGCCCCCTGTTTCCTGGGTTAGTGAACTTTCGGCTTACAAACTGAGAACATGCTATCGCTGTCACTGTATTATTATGGCACAATAAACTGTGCTCTGTGGTGAATCACAAACTGCCTGATGATAGAGAAAGCCATTGCCCATGAACGTTTCCAAGTAAAGTAACACAAATCAGGAACACTTGACTGCATGAATTCATCATGTCCCAGATAATCTTCGGCACTGTGTATAATGGTGAGCACAGATTCCAGTTTGCGCACGTTGAGGCCTATTCACCTTTCTCAGTGGGGAAGTCTGCTATAAATGAGATTTCTCCAAAGTTTCATTGTTTATCTTCACAAACTCATTAAGCCGTAATAATTAGTATCAGAGAATGCTGAACTATTAATGGAAAAGTACAGACACAGCAGCAAATTTCAAACACTACCACACAACCTAACATTTGGTACTTCGAGTGAAGGGATGCAACATTAAAAACTTGCACTTACCTTAATTATCCCAACTCCTTCTGGCACTCATTTTGTAATTCTTTCATTTGCTGGTTTTTCTTGGAAAAGAAGTCACTTTATTAAAATGATACCAATTAGAAAAAAAACAAAAGCACAATCAATGTTATTATAAATTAAATAGGCTCTGTCAGTGGAAAATTAAATGAATTATTATCTCAGGTGCTGCAAATCTTTATATATAAATTATATCTTTGTGAAAATGGTTTGATTATTGATTTATCAACAATGAACTGGAAATGGTAAACTTTGTTTGATTCTACATTTTACATTGCTGTCAGAATGCCACCTAGAACTGGAGTCTAGAATGCACATTAACTTGCAAGGAATAATTGACAGATCTATTTGCCTATGTCTTGCTTTCCGTGGAAGTAAACTTGAAGGGACTTGCAAGTCTTTATTGCATTGATATATTTCCTTCTTGTAATTTTTTTTCAGACTAACTTCTTGGTTCTTTATGATTTATCAGCTTCATCATGTTCTGAGCAACATTCCATAAAGCTTTGTAATCCTTTTTTCCTCCTGTGGTGCATTTAATATCTGCCTCATTGTCTTCATTTTTCTCTGATCATTTCCCTGGAGAAATTCCATCTCAGCTACAAATGTAATTCTTCCGCCTGGTAGTATCTTTGAGTATTGTGAGCAGTAAGGTACTTCATGATAAAGTTCAAATGAACATAGGCTGGTGGAAAAGGGTGCAGGGGCAGTAAAAAGTACAAAATATCATTCTAAATGGGGTGAAGGGGCAGAGGGACCTGGGTTATGCACACACATTGTTGGAAGTGGCAGGCAGCATGATACAAAGGTAAGCACAGGTATTCCTTGAGGCTTGGCTCTCCACCAAGAAGGCCATCAACAAAGACATAGAATTAGACCCTATATGTTCACCACTGTGATGGAAAACTGGAAGTGACGTAATCAAATCCAACAGACCCCAGAGTTTAAATATCAGGTGGGAAAGCACAACAGCACTTCATCGGGGGCTGCCCTGATGATGTTACGCTGCAGGGTTATGAAACGGCTATGAACCAACGAACCAGCTTGGCGAGTGAACCAACCATAGCAGATTGATAAAGCATTACAGGATCTGAGCTTTTGTAAATAGATGCGTTGAACACATTAATTACAGGTCCAGCATTAACTGGGATTTTGGGCAGAACTTTTTCCACCCAAGAGAGACAAGACCATGGGGGCTCTGGTGAAAAATTGCAAAAGAGTGCAACAAAAATTACATTCTACATGAAGCAGACCGAGCATCATTTTTCTCTTGAAACTTAAACTGTGACCTGATTTCCAAACATTTCATTAAAGTCCAGATCACCGTCTTTATGTGCCATTTCCAATTTGTTTTTCCTTCACTGAGAAACTGGATGGTGCAAATCACTGAAAAGGAAATCAGAGTGTGTACATGGGTATTCAACATACGTATGAATCAGAAGCAGGAGTAGGCCATTCAGCTTCTTGAGCCTGCCCCGCCAAACAACCCTATCAATGCTGATCTCTACTTCGGCTCAACTCCTCTTTCCTACCTACTCCCCATAACCCTTTGATCCATTACTAATTCAAAATCTGTCCATCTCCTCTTTAAATATATTCTGTTTCCTGGGCTGCCCTGAACTCAGGGCTAGGGAATACATAGATTCTCTATGCTTTGAGAGGCATAATTCCCCCATCTGCTTTAAACCTGACACCCCTTGGCCCTAAGTTGACGTGTCTGAACGTGTATCAATCTCTGACCCAGCCTGTATGCAATTAATTCTTGCACACAACATCCTCGCATGCTCTGTGACCACCGTCTGTGTTGGCATCTCATTCCACGCAACTCAGCATTGGGAAATGACCAGCCTCACCAATCATCATAGATAACACTGTGTGAAGCTGGATGAAGATGGCAGGCCAAGCAGCATCAGAGGAGCAGTAGAGTTTGACGTTTCAGGTCGAGACCCTTCTTCAGAAAACTTTCCTGCTCCTCTGATGCTGTTTGGCCCGCTGTGTTCATCCAGCTTCATACCATGTTATCTCAGATTCTCCAGCATCGGCAGTTCCTACTATGACTCACCAATCATCATGCCCACTCTAAGGCAAGCTCAGACTCCACCTCAGTCTTTCAGCTTTGGAGCTGACAGGCGCCTTCAACCTGCATGCTTCTACCAGTCTGCGTGCGTGACTTATTGTGTGGGAAACGCATTGCACATGCCTCAAGTAAATGAGGAATTCTGAATGTCAATCCTGAGAGGGGTGAAAGAGGGGCTACAGTTAGTTGAATGGTGTTGCCAGCATCAGTCAAGGGGCTCATTCAATTCCAGTCACAGCATTAACTATAATCAGTCTAGCACTTGGTCGTCACAAATGCTGCCAGACCTGCTGAGTTCCTTCAGCAAATCCTGTTTATTAACTTCAGAGGAGAACCTGAAGTTACCATTTGTCAACCACATTCCAGAGCAAGATTACAAACTGTGGAGCTGAATGAACACAGCAGGCCGAGCAGCATCTCAGGAGCACAAAAGCTGACGTTTCGGGCCGAGACACTTCATCAGAGAGGGGAATGGGGAGAGGGTTCTGGAATAAATAGGGAGAGAGGGGGAGATGGACCGAAGATGGATAGAGGAGAAGATAGGTGGAGAGGAGAGTATAAGTGGGGAGGGGATAGGTCAGTCCGAGGAGGGCGGACAGGTCAAGGAGGTGGGATGAAGTTGGTAGGTGGGAAATGGATGTGCAGCTTGAGGTGGGAGGAGGGTATTGGTGAGATGAAGAACAGGTTAGGGAAGCGGAGACAGGCTGGGTTGGTTTTGGGATGCAGTGGGGGAGGGGAGATTTTGAAGCTTATGAGGTCCACATTGATACCATTGGGCTGCAGGGTTCCCAAGCGGAATATGAGATGCTGTTTGGGTGACATCATTGTGGCACTGCAGGAGGCCCAGGATGGACATGTCATCTAAAGAATGGGAGGGGGAGTTAAAATGGTTCGCGACTGGGAAGTGCAATTGTTAATTGAGTACCGAGCGGAGGTGTTCTACAAAGCGGTCCCCAAGCCTCCACTTGGTTTCCTCAACGTAGAGGTAGCCACACCAGGTACAGTGAATACAGTATACCACATTGGCAGATGTGCAGGTGGACATCTGCTTAATATGGAAAGTCATCTTGGGGCTTGGGATGGGGGTGGGGGAGGAGGTGTGGGGGGAGGTGTAGCACTTCCTGCGGTTGCAGGGGAAGGTGCTGGGTGTGGTGGGGTTGGAGGGGAGTGTGGAGCAGACAAGGGAGTCACGGAGAGAGTGGACTCTCCGGAAGGCAGACAAGGGTGGGGATGGAAAAATGTCTTGGGTGGCGGTGTCGGATTGTAGATGCCGGAAGTGTTGGAGGATGTTGCGTTGTATCCGGAGGTTGGTGGGGGTGGTATGTGAGGACGAGGGGGACTCTCTGAGGGCGGTTATTGCAGGGGCGGGGTGTGAGGGATGTGTTGCGGGAAATGCGGGAGACATGGTCAAGGGCGTTCTCGACCACTGAGAGGGGGAATTTGCGATCCTTGAAGAACGCGGCCACCTGGGATGTGACGGAGTGGAGTGCCTCATCCTGGGAGCAGATGCGTCGGAGGCGAAGGAATTGGGAATAGGGGATGGAATTTTTGCCTATCTTCATTAGAATTTCCACAGATACTGTAAAAATTTATTTTCTCTTCTTTTGGTTTTTCAAATTATTTCTTCTCCATTGTTCTGTCATTGCCTTTAAAAATAAAGATGCTGGAAAACACTTAGTAATGAGGAATCTATCGCTGTCATAGACATTCATCTACTATCTATAAGGGGAGAAATAGGTGATTTGCAAAATATTAACCAAATGCTAATAACAAACACTATAGTCACGCTGGCATACATTCCCTTCATGCATGTTTTTAGCAAAATCAACAAAAAAACTTGCATTTACATTACATTTTTTCTGTGGAAAGAAAGAAATTCAGAATGCTTCACAGAAAACTCATCTGACAAAAGCCAAGGCGAAAGCAAATAGGGCTTAGTCGCAGAGGCCTACAAACTATTTATGGTCAAATGAGTGTATTTATCTCCACAGCAAATGCACAATTCCTGCTTAGTGCTGCAGCACAGAATGTAACAAAGATCCTTAGTCTGTTAAAAGCTACACAAAACTGTCTATGAATGCAAACAGGCCTCTTAATATAAATAGTAATTTTGACAAGAGCTTCGTGACTTGATAATCATCGCTGAATGTGAAAGTTACATTGTGGACTGTTTCCTCTTGAGCTGAAAAGTCAGGCTTAAATCTGATAGTAAAATGTGAGGCTGGATGAACACAGCAGGCCAAGCAGCATCTCAGGAGCACAAAAGCTGATGTTTCGGGCCTAGACACTTCATCAGAGAGGGGGATGGGGTGAGGGTTCTGGAATAAATAGGGAGAGAGGAGGAGGCGGACTGAAGATGGAGAGAAAAGAAGATAGGTGGAGAGGAGAGTATAGGTGGGGAGGTAGGGAGGGGATAGGTCAGTCCAGGGAAGACGGACAGGTCAAGGAGGTGGGATGAGATTAGTAGGTAGATGGGGGTGCGGCTTGGGGTGGGAGGGAGGGATGGGTGAGAGGAAGAACAGGTTAGGGAGGCAGAGACAGGTTGGACTGGTTTTGGGATGCAGTGGGTGGAGGGGAAGAGCTGGGCTGGTTGTATGGTGCAGTGGGGGGAGGGGGCGAACTGGGCTGGTTTAGGGATGCAGTTGGGGAAGGGGAGATTTTGAAACTGCTGAAGTCCACATTGATACCATTAGGCTGCAGGGTTCCCAGGCGGAATATGAGTTGCTGTTCCTGCAACCTTCGGGTGGCACCATTGAGGCACTGCAGGAGGCCCATGATGGACATGTCATCTAAAGAATGGGAGGGGGAGTGGAAATGGTTTGCGACTGGGAGGTGCAGTTGTTTGTTGCGAACTGAGCGGAGGTGTTCTGCAAAGCGGTCTCCAAGCCTCCGCTTGGTTTCCCCAATGTAGAGGAAGCCACACCGGGTACAGTGGATGCAGTATACCACATTGGCAGATGTGCAGGTGAACCTCTGCTTAATGTGGAATGTCATCTTGGGGCCTGGGATGGGGGTGAGGGAGGAGGTGTGGGGGCAAGTGTAGCATTTCATGTGGTTGCAGGGGAAGGTGCCGGGTGTGGTGGGGTTGGAGGGCAGTGTGGAGCGAACAAGGGAGTCACGGAGAGAGTGGTCTCTCCGGAAAGCAGACGGGGTGGGGATGGAAAAATGTCTTGGGTGGTGGGGTCGGATTGTAGATGGCGGAAGTGTCGGAGGATGATGCGTTGTATCCGGAGGTTGGTGTGGTGGTGTGTGAGAACGAGGGGGATCCTCTTTGGGCGGTTGTGGCGGGGGCGGGGTGTGAGGGATGTGTTGCGGGAAATACGGGAGACGCGGTCAAGGGCGTTCTTGATCACTGTGGGGGGAAAGTTGCGGTTATTGAAGAACTTGGACACCTGGGATGTGCGGGAGTGGTCTCTCCATCTGCGGTCCGCCTCCCCCCTCTCCCTATTTATTCCAGAACCCTCACCCCATCCCCCTCTCTGATGAAGGGTCTAGGCCCGAAACGTCAGCTTTTGTGCTCCTGAGATGCTGCTTGGCCTGCTGTGTTCATCCAGCCTCACATTTTATTACCTTGGATTCTCCAGCATCTGTAGTTCCCATTATCTCTTAAATCTGATAGGCTCAGTATGAGACAGAAGTGCTCTGTTCTCTTGAAATCTACCTGAGGTAACTTCTACGTCTATCAGCTGTAGGATCAGTAGACAGATGCACATGCTGCCTCATATTAATTGAAGGGTAGTCGACTGATAAATAGAATCAGGTGGGCCAGCTAAATGGAGTCGGCCATGTCCAACACATGCCCTGTATTGTGTTAGGAGTCTAATGTTAGTGTGTAACTCAGCCTTCCTCTGATCATTCTGTTGCACACTGATCCAGTGACAATCTGTAACATGTGTCACCATGGATAAGGTATCATTTGACTGAAGAGGTGAGCAAATTAGAATCCAGAGTCTACATGAATCTTTTTATGTTTGAAGCTCCATGGAAGTGGCCACTCTGTTCATGGCAGCTTTTCTGATAATTCCCTTACACTACCACGCTACCAGGAATAGACTGAGAATCTGCTATTCTCTCCACTCTTGTGCTTGTGATCCCTTCGCCTGTGCCTGGCCAAGTTGCTGCAATCTTTCTCTTTAAAATGGTTCCACAATTTACCTGGTTTTCAAAATCAGGTGACAGAGATCATGGTAATGAAATATGAGGCTGGATGAACACAGCAGGCCCAGCAGCATCTCAGGAGCACCAAAGCTGACGTTTCGCGCTTTCTGTACTGAACAAAAATGACTATTGACATAGCTAGACATTAGTTACAGATCATCAATTATGAACAGTCAGCATGTAACATTGCTAATTAAAGGTCTAAACCGGTCATAAACTTTCCTTTAGATGGCACAGAGGCAGAGATAAAGAATATGGGTTATAGGCAGAAGGAAAAATTAGGAATATCAGTTCAATGGTTCCTGTTCACAAGGGTTGCTGGGATAATTCTTGTGCTGGTCAGAATGGTGTTTCTCAGTCATCCTTCTCTGGATTCTTCCACTGGTTTGCAAAGGGCATAGGGTGGCTGGTTCATTTATAGAAAGTCTCTGACTTACTGATTAAAAGTCACAGCTTTCAGCAACTGCTGAAGGAAATATAAATTTGTTTTGTTCACATTTGAAGTGGCTTATTGTAGAGAACAGAGAGAGAGTGTGAGAGAGAGAGAGAGAGAAAGACAGAGAGAGAGAGAGAGAGAGAGAGAGAGAGAGTTCCTGAAGACTTCCGTCTATCTTCACAGCCCCAGCCTTATTTTTAACCTGACAACCAATGTTGGCAGGAGCCCTTTGTTATTGGAAATGTGTTGCAACTCCACAAACCAATCCATTACTAATTGCTACCCAAAGCACCATTTGTACAGGACTATTTGGCTCCAGTTCATCTGCAAACGCTGTTGTAAGCCACAGTTGTGCACACAGTGAGCACAAAGTCAGTTGCTTCCAAACAATGGAGAATTTCTTCCAGCCATCCTTGGTTTCAAATTTTTTATTTCTTTTAGCCCACAGTTAAAAATACAGGCGAAATTAAGAGATAGGCTCTGGACACCAGGCTGTAGCACTCATCTCATTATGTGGCAGAGCCATGAACACATGTGATGGTGCTCAGATAACATGGGTCTTTTGGATGCATTTGTGAAATTCAACAGAGATCACCCATTGCTCCGAGGAAAGAGCCAGTCGCAGAGAAGTTCAAAGCAATTGTCATTTTCACGGGCAGTGAGACAGGATGGCCGATTGCTCCTGCAGCCAATAGATCCTGCTCTAGTGTCAGGATCAGTTTTGTCATAATGTCCTAGGACGTACAGATCTTGTCTATTCATTGTACCTCACTCACCCCCAGGAATTGGCACGAAGGCTGAAACGATCAGGGCCTCCTGTAGACAACACACATCCTGACTGACTGCTCTTCTGATTCTGCCACTACTCTCCCCTAAGGTCACGTCACTCAGACTCCTAAAAGATTCCACCTGATGTGATACGCAGCCTTGCTGTGATGGTTCAAACCATCTTGTTGCTTGTCAATGAATGCCTGGACATTGTAACCTCAAAGGGGATGTCTTTCAAATATCTCTGCAATATTATACGGAAGCAAACTGTGTAAAACCCTAAAAGATCACAAGCACAACTTGGGGAATTGTAATCTCCAACAGCCATCAGTTTTCCTTTGGCCAAGATAAATTGGAAAGCTGACATATTGGGTCTTCATCCTGTTGTTTGATATGTACAAAGGTTTGCAGAATTTAACAACATTACAACTGACTGGACTCCTGATAATTTTATAGATCCTTAGCACTGGGCATTCACCAGGTTACTAAGCCCCAAGTGTGGCAGACTGGAAACGCACTTCATTTTGGCAGTGGTACAAATTTGAGAAAAATGTTCCTGCTGTTGACATGCTAAACATTAGGTAATGAGGACCATAGGAGGGATGCTCAGGCCTGGATGCAGAATCAATACAGAGATTATAACCAGGATCAATGTAGAGGCCACGAGAGAACTTATAGGCAGGAATTAGGAAGGTGGTACCTGAGTCAAAGATCAGAGTGGGTGAATTGTGTATATTGTAATATTGTAACCAGCAGTAGCCTTTGGGTTCAATGTGGTGTCAGGAGGAAATCGACAGCACCTTGCAGCTCCATCTTCAAGTAAATAATTTTTTTTAAACCTTATTTCTGGTAGCACCTTTTCAGGATTGCTCATGAGGTAATTTGTATCCCTATCTTCCCTGAATGTGGGATTCAAAACAAGCCAGTGTGTTTCAGGTATGTATCCTCTATTAGTGCTGTACTAGTTGTATGGGTTATGCACTCCCATCTCATCATGTGTATTGGATGCTTTGACACTCACGTTATGGCTGCCTATTGGGAGGAAATCAACAGATTTCAAGGCCGGTGTTGCTTTAAAATGAAACTACGTGCACTTCAGTGAGTTTATAAAATCAAAACAATTGAGAGAAGTTGTGACTATCAAGCCGGCTGTCAGTGACATCCCATCTGACCCCGCAATGAATTTCATGGTGAATTTCACTGATTCAGTGGCAGATTGTAGCTCTGAATGTTCTGGAGAACAATAGGAGATTGAAAAATTCTGTGAATAATTCAAGCCTCCTACACTGAAGGCTCTTCAGAAGGAAAAATTAGATTTGCCTATTATTACTGCACAGTTCAAACATGTGGTAGATTGTACAGTTATCTGAGCTGCTTTCAGAACCGTAGAAATGGAATTGTTTGTGTTTTATAATTCATAGCTCAGGCTGTAGAGATCACTAGTAAGCCACCACTTACTTTATTGCCTCCACTTAATTACCCCTAAGGAATGGGCCCTGGGCTCCTTTCTTGGATTGCTGCAGGTTCCATGATGTAGCCACACCGAAACTGATTTCAGTTCCAGGATGTCAACCTTGTGACAGTGAAGGAATGGCAATATATTTCCAAGTTGGGATCGTCCAAAATACACGGAAAGGCAAATTCAAATACTGGCTACAATTCTATAGCAAGTGCAGGAGCAGAGGGACCTTGGTGTATGTGTGCACAGATCATTGAAAGTGGCAGGACAAGTGGAGAGGGCAGTGAATGAAGCACACAGTGCTCTCAGCTTTATTGGTAGGGGCATAGAGTTCAAGAGCAAAGGAGGTGATGTTGCATTTATACGAGACACTTGTTAGATCTCAGCTGGAGTATTGTGTACAGTGGGCACAACATTATGGGAATCATGTGAATGTACTGGGCAGAGTGCAAAAACATGGTTGCAGGAATGAGAAACTTCAGTTATAAGGATAGATTGAATAAATTGGAACTGTTTTCCCTGGAGAGGAGAAGGCTGAGTGGAAATCTGTTTGAGAATTTCATGATCATGAGCCAACTGGACAGTGTAGGTAAGAAAAAGCTTAAAAGTAAAAGAATGAGTGGCATAGATTTAAAGTGAAGTGCAAACCAAGCAAGGGTGGTGTGGGAAAGAGAAAGAATAACAAGGGAATGGAATGCACTGCTGACAAAGATGATGCAGGCAGGCTTGGTTAGACAATCAAGGGGGTTTTGCATGATTATTGTACAGGGATACGGGGACATGATAGGAGATTGGTATGAGAGTCATTGAGTCATACAGACGTATAACACAGAAACAGATCCTTCAGTCCAACTTGTCTGTGCCGACCAGATATCCTAAATTAATCTAGTCCCATTTGCCAGCATTTTATCTGTATCACTCTTAACCCTTCCTATTCATATACCCTTTTAAATGCCTTTTAAATGTTGTCACTGTACCAACCTACCCCACTTCCTCTAGCAGTTCATTCCATACACATACAACCCTCTGTTTGACAACGTTGCCCCTTAGGTCCCTTATAAATCATTCCCCCCTCAACTTAACCTATGACCTTTAGTTTTGGACTCACCTACTATGGGGAAAAGATCTTGGCTATTCACTCTATCCATGCCCCTCATGGTTTCATAAACTTCCATACGGTCACCCCTCAACCTCTGACGTTCCAGGGAAAATAGCCCCAGTCTATTCAACCTCTCACTTTTGCTCAAACTCTCCAACCCTGGCAACATCCTCGTAAATCTTTTCTGAACCCTTTCAAGTTTTGCAACATCACAATATGAATAGATTATCTTTAAATTTGAATTAAAATATCAGTTTGGGCTTAATGGTAGATCCCAGCCCTTGTGGCGCCCACTGGACAAAGTAGGTCTGAAATGCATCAGTGGACACTACATGCTCAATTTCCAAGGACTACTGGGCTATGGATATAACTATGGAAGCGAGGCAGACAGTCGAGTGTAATGGTAACCTCCATCACTCACTGCCAATACTTCTTGTTACAGTCTGAGCCAGGTCCAGGAGCACGCTGATGAGGAGGGCTTTCTGACCCTCTTGGCACCACATGCCCAAAGCTCAGGAACGTGGGGCCGAAACTCAACCAACAAAATTAAAACTTTTCTTTTAGTATGTGAAATGATGTGGCAGTCTATTGCAATTTATATTTATGTGGTCTATATACTCCTCAGGACTGTAAATATTACAGATAACCTGGGCATCAGAGAACCTACTCAACCTATAAGAGCCTCCATATCCCCAATGGAAAAAGAGAAGACACCTGTGTAGGGAATGCTCCACCGGGGGGATCTGAGACCATGGCATGATGAGATGGAGCAGTAGGGCATTTTCAGATGGACGAAGGTAACAGAGTGAGGGGCTTGCAGCAGTGACTCATACAAGAAATTCTCCCATGCTGACCAGAAGGACACAGAGGATGTTTCCTTGTTGTCTTGAAACTGTGGGGCATGGGGTCACCAGAGAGATTTTGAGAATCAGAGAAAATGTGAAAGCCCGTCCGAACAGGGGTCGGTTCAGACAGAAACTGAATCTGGTATGAATCAAGCATCATTGTATTCATGCTTTGATGGCTTTGGCTGTATATTGAATACTTATCAATGCTTTTCCAGAAATTTCCTGCAACATTCTTTCATTTGGTTGTCTCAGGAATGGGATTGTCCCTCCAGAGATAAACTTCTGTATCAGTACAGCTCCAAAGCTGCTGATTTCTTGGCCCAGCATTGGTTTGATGCTGCCCTCGGTAAGTGTGATTTAGGCCCCTACTTATTAAAATGACTGAACCGTTGGATTTCTGCCCATTTAACCATCAACATTTTTGAGTTTCCAGTATTTTAGATGTATTACTGTTATGGATTATCTTTGTCCATAATGCCAGGAAAGATTTCTCTGGCAATAAATGCATTGTTGAGTTTACATTGTTGAATTCTCCTTTAAATGTTAGAACAAAGGTCTTCAGAGGCGTTAATCATAAGCATGATTATTTAGGTGCAGGTTTTTGATAATGCTTTGATATTTACAGGGAGACACCAGTGATGATATTATTTGGGTATGAGTGGGCCCACAGATGTACATTGTTATTTGCGAAGTTCTTGAGAGTGTAAAAGTTATTCACAGGCTACATGTTTTCAGCAGTGCACATAATAAAATACTCAGATTCCAATTCTTTGTGCTAAAGGGAGCTAGACATATTTCTGGCCAATACATGTGGAATATATATTCTTCATCAATTGGAGAATTGAGGGGAATGGGAAAAGAGCAGTAAAGTGGGCTGGAGGAATATGGAATCAGCTATGATCCTTTTGAATGGAGGAGCAGGCTCAAAGAACTTAACAGCCTACTCCTGTGCCTATTCCTTCTGGTTTCATATGATCGGTAGGTACATCCAGGAAAGCCTTCAGTTGGGTGTGACTTCTCCTAGCTAGGATTCCATTAAATGGTCACTGTTACCCGTCAATGAGAAATTGTTCTGAGCCAATAATTTGACTGATCAATGAACCCAAAGGCATGATAGTCCTGCTTCAGGCATCTCCAACACTCTTTCATTCCCACCTCTTAATAAATGGTTGTGATTGATGCTGACCAAACAGTCACCATTAAGAATAATTTATTCATATGCTCTGCCAACAGAGCGCTTGACTTTTAAAATGTTCATATTTTGCCATCCAACGATATGCCCTCAGCACTGCAGCTGGTACAGTTCCATCTCCCATCAAAATGTGTTTTTGAGTGTCAACTGTAAATTACTACAGGGTAACACAGAAGTGTATTTTCAGTGTTGTTTGACTAAACATGAAAAAAAACTGTTATGTTTTTGTGGGAATTGTTTACATTTCAAATGTGCTGAACAGCCAAGGTAACAGGAATATTTTGTAAACTTAATATCCTGGCAGGTATCCTGAACTAAGGCAATAAGACTTCTGAAAATTAGGGAATCACGGTTAAACCTGCTGAAGACTGCAAGGCTAAAGAACAAAGACCCAGATCTTCTAGACTCTGGATTGTCTGAAATCAGACGTACGCTGAAAATGCGCTTGGGGATTTCTGACATAATGACAACATGGTAACTCTCTGAGAAGTTTAAACTTTTGATGCAGAATTACTGAAATGCTGAGTGGCTTCAAAACAGTCCCCAATGTTGAGTTGGAGTCAAGCATGACAGGTGGTTCTGACTTTTCTTAAAGGCTTGTGGTAAAAAAGCAGAGAAATTGAGGCCTGCTCTTTCTCCTGACTGAATGTAAAACTGAGCCCCGGTCCACTTTGCCCCACCGCTGAGCAGCCCCCTCAGAACTCCTTAATGGGAATTTACAGCAGTTGTGAAAATGGGAATTGCATTTTAATAAAATGAGATTGGTAATAATGAGTGACAATGAGCAATAATCCTTGGTTAACAGGCCTCCTGCCATTCACTAGCGAGAATACATCTTAACATCCAGGACTTGGTTCAAAAACACAGTTCGTTGGTCTCCACAAGGAGACCTTCTCACCACAGTCACGTTGTTCAGTTCCTGAGAAGATTCTCGCCATGGCATCCAATTTGAAGGGTGAGCAGACAACCCTCTGCCATTTTGCCACCTCTATGATGCCTCAAAAAAGAAGATAGCTTTCCAATGAAAAATCCGCTGAGTGAGCTGAATGTAAGTTTGCGTTGTTCTGTCCCACTAATAATGCACAGTGTAATTGCTGTACATTAGTCTAATCTGAAATCAGTCACAGTTGAATTGCTGCTAGTGAGGGATTTCTGCAGATTGTCAAATACTGCATACTTCCCACTCCACATCAATCTGCAGTCTTCCTTCAGCAATTATAATTAAACTCCGCATGAGATCACAGCTTTTTAAATATCACTTTGATGCTTTGAAGTGTTGCTTCTAAGCTGTGGAAGACGTGACTGAATCTGTTACAAGATAGAGATGGAATATGGACACAAGGTACAGCCATCTGAGGGGGAGGTGAGCAGAAGTAACTAATTGACACTCTGAAAGAGTTAAAAAAGACAATGACAGAAAATCAAACATTTGGAGTCTTTGCCTCCCCACAAGATTTAATGAGACAAACAGGAAGCAGATGTTAGTTAGCAATTAATTATGCTCTTTCTTTGTGAATTGCCATTAGTATTTGTAAAATAATTGCAAATTCATATTAACTTTTCAATCAAATAGCTGAAACATTTTAAGCAAAATGGTTTGAAACCCCACGATTCTGTGGCAGGTGGGAACCATAGGGCTCTCTATGTTTTTATTTCTGAATTGGCAGAAGACTGTAGGGCATACTGAGGGTATATACCCTGGACACACACAGGTGAGGAGGAATGGGAAGGATTTGAGAATCCCTTTCGATACCCTTCCAGGAAGTGGTCGCGCTGCAGATACAAACTTAAAGCGAATAATAGTTTCTCCTGAGGATCAGCACAAGGAATGCTGCTTTTTCTGCTCTTTATAATGACTTGGCTCTTGAAGCACTGAGCAAATTCTCTAAATTTGCTGAAGATACCAAACTTGGAGTGGCAAGCAGTGTGGATGATGTGAGTTGCCTGCAATGAGACGTATAAACAGAGCATAATTAGGACATAATAAACAAGAGACAGATGGAATTCAACACAGTAATTTGCGAGTAATGTGATGCATTTTGACAAAAAGAGATAGAAAAGAGGCACGATGGATTTATTTTTATTTCTTCACAAGATGTTGGCCATCTCATATTGCCTTGGCCATGTGGTGGTGATCTGCCCTACTGAAATGCTGCAGTCTCACATTCTGTTTGAAGGGCAATTTCAAGATTTTGATCCAACAGCAGAAAAGAATAATGACACATTTTCACGTCAGAACAACAAAGAGGTTGGAGACCATCTTGAAGGTGGTCCTGTTCCTGTGCATCTGCCACCCTTGCCCACGTGGATGGTAGAGGTCATGGGTTTGGAAAGTGCTATCAGACATGTCTTGGTAAGTTTTTGTTTGATAATAATACATACCAGTGCCTCTGTTAGTCAGTGGTAGAGCGAGTTATTGGTGAATATTATAGATATGGTGGGCACTTTGTCCCAAATGGTGTCAAACTTCTTGGGTGTTGTTGGAGTTGCCCTCATCCAGACAAGTAGCGTGCATCCCATCACACTGCTGATGTATGTCTTACAGATGGTGGCTAGGCTTTGGGGAGCAAGGACGTGAGCTACTCTCTGCGATACTCTCAACTTCTGGTGTTTTTGTAATGATGGTACTTACAAGGAAGGTGATGATTATTATGAATATCAATGAATGCTTCTGTATGAGTCCAAATACTATGAGATGTTGATAATAGTTACCTAAAGGTGCCATTCCAAACCTTTTCATTTTACGTACTTGTGCAATTTCAGTGTCCCACATGTTGATGTAAAAAGACGGATTTTGGTGACGTTACTACAGATGCAAGGGTGCTAGCCAATAGCATTTCATAGCCAGCACACATAACTGTCAGTCCTCATTCACTTTGAGTTAAGTGGAGATCCTGGAAGGTGTGCTTCAACAAACAAATATATCTGGGAGGATGTTCTGAAACAGGACAAAGGCATCATGATAGCTGCCTCAAAACATGCATTGCTATTTTTCTTTGATGCAAGAGTTAATCCAGAGATTACCATCCTGGTTGTTCTGCTATTAAAATCCCACTTTTACCTCCTGGACCTCTGATTGCAGGAGCACAACCCTCCTATAACATTGGTTCACACATAGACAACGGCCTCTGATTACTCACCTTGGCATCTCTCAGCAATGTCCCTTGCTCTGACCCCCAGAGCAACATCACACCATGTGGGAAGGCTCATGTTGGCTGTTTAAAAAACATCTCTGTATTTCCCCCAGCAATGGATCGCCAATGAACACTGCATTTCTATACTTTGTTAAGGCCATCTGTATGTGATCATTTGTCCCACAGCACTGTGATGGGCTCTAGACTACATTTCCATACATCCCCCGGCCCACTCCTACAACAAAGTGCTCAGAATTGCTTTGAACATGCAACACGCTCAGAAGCTTCCTGCACTGCCAATACCTTTGTATTCAGCCGTACAGATACCAACTTCCATTGAGCCACTTGTGGCACAGAAAGAAGCCATTCAGTCCATTAGGTGTATGTCAGCCCAATAGAAGAAAATCCAGGGCAATCTATGCAGTCTCACTCTACTTCTGGTCTCCATTGTCCTGCAACTTCAAGTTCCCATGAAATTTCCTTTTAAAATTATGGATTGTTTCTGCTTCATCCACACTCTAGGGTAGTGAGTTCCAATTCATTACTTCAATAGTATGAAGTGGTGCCCAGATGCCAACTACAGGTGGCGTGTCATTCGCGTAGAATGTTACCGCCAGTCTCCCTTGTTCTCCTGGCCTAAGGGGCTGTTCAGTGGTCTGTGATGGACAATGAAGCACAAATAAATCTAAAAAGAAAAGGCATTTTTCTCAGGTAACGAGATAAGGTTAATTAAAAAACAATAGAGGGTTATATTAACCCTGAGACATATCAACTCATGTTAACAGGCGGTAAAGAAGGCACATGGGTGGCACGGTGGCTCAGTGGTTACCAATGCTGCCGCAGAATACCAGAGACCCAAGTTCAATTGCACTCTCGAGCGACTGTCTGTGTGGAGTTTGCACATTCTCCCCGTGCCTGCGTGGGTTTTGCCCATGTGCTCCACTTTCCTCCCACAGTCCAAAGATGTGCAAGTTCGATGGATTTGCCATGCTAAATTGCACCATAGTGGCCAGGGATGTCCAGGCTAGGTGAGTTATCCTTGGGAAAGGAATTGGGTGGGATGCTCTTCGAAGGAGCGGTGTGAATTGATTAACTGAATGGCCTGCTTCCACACCGGAGGGATCCTATGATTCTACATGTGCTATCTCAGGAGACCATCCCAGAGTTCAAAACTTTCTTCCTCACGTCTCCCCTGCAACATTCGACCAAAGCTTTTCATTTTCAACTATCAATGAATCCGTCAAGAGTTTTTGCTTATCTAAGCCCATCATAATCTTGTACAATTCTCTCAAATCTCCTGACAATATCTTTTGCATTACAAAGGACATCTCAGCCTTTCCAAATTAGCCTTGTAACTTAAATTTCCAAACCCCTGGAAGATTTTGGTTAAATCTGCCCTGCACAATCTGTATTAACTTTATATATCGTGATGACCGAGTTGAGGCCTAGATACTGCATTATATTAGCTCAACAATAACATCCCTGCTTTTAAACATAATGCCTTCAGATATGAAGCCCAAGATTCCACACATTTTGCTCAGCACTCTTACAATAAACTCTGTTACCTTTGAAGCTCAATCTGCATTCACCTTTTGGTCCCAGTGCTCCTGCATACAATTTGCAAATGTGCCATAACGACTGACAACAGCTCAGCTCCGAAGCAGACACAGTCCACTGGACGGACATAGGCTCCTGGAAAGATACAGTCTCCTGGACAGAGACAGCCTCCTGCACACAGCCTGAAGCAAACTGCATGTGATTACATTTTCCAATTTTATATTGT
This sequence comes from Stegostoma tigrinum, assembly GCF_030684315.1. NCBI lineage: Eukaryota > Metazoa > Chordata > Chondrichthyes > Orectolobiformes > Stegostomatidae > Stegostoma > Stegostoma tigrinum. The sequence goes on from NC_081380.1 coordinate 12,795,027, forward strand.
GTATTATTAATTTTACCCCGAGGGCAGTTGGGACTCTCCTTGGCAGATGCTGAACTGGTCTCATACTCTCATCTACTTCAAAGTGATATTCCGCAGAAAGATAGCCAAGACAAAAACATCTCTGCAATCTTCTGGGATCTGTCTGCTGGCAATGTTAATGTCTTCAGACACATAGAGGGTTACCAGTTCAGCAGAAGGGTCTAGGCCCGAAACATCAGCTTTTGTGCTTCTGAGATGCTGCTGGGCCTGCTGTGTTCATCCAGCCTCACATTTTATTATCTTGGATTCGCCAGCATCTGCAGTCCCCATTATCACTAATACAGCTTTAGACTTGTTTCAGCTGAAAAATAATTGAGTTTGCTTCCCTACTTATGTGAAATTCAGATCTTCATTTCATCCGATGCTTTGGGCTCTCAATTTCAATTGGCTCTTTATGATGAACGTGGCCTGGGGAGGGGTGGTACATACAGTGATTACTATTGGGCCCATGCAAGAAGTGAGCACAGGTTCATTGGCCCAATCTCTCACTGATTAAGATGGTCAGCTTCCAAAGCAGCCAATCAGGTACCTAGACCATGTCAATGGGAAAGGCTAACGATAACCATCATTGGCTTGGTGGGCCTTGTCAGATTCTGCAGATCCTTCTTTCTTGCTTACCTCTTGTGTGATGGTGCGAATGGTCTTGCTTTCAACCAACATTCTAACCTCTTCCAGTGCTCCCTCCATCCCTTCCTCCCTCCCTCCCTCTCAATGATATCCCATGATGGATAATGACTCCTTCATCTCCCAATACATCCCATGGACTCCGATCTCTACTTGTTGAACCAATGTCTCTCCCTTTTGATTCCAAGGCTGATGACTTCTTCCTTGACTCCCTACGCTGGCCTTGCTTCCTGATTGCATATTGGTGAATCACATTTGGGTTGATGGCTGCTTCATCCACTTTCTCTCCCCACCCTACTCTCCAGCACATTCGGGTCCTGCTTTCTGTTCTGGCTTCCTCCCTTACTCTTCTGTAAATAGGACACCAATAGGTGTGTGATGGTCACTTATATTTCCCATGGGCCTTGTATCCTGACAAAATAGCTTTCCTTGCAATAGTGTCGGTCATGATGGAGAACGATTAGATTAGATTCCCTACAGTGTGGAAACAGGCCCTTTGGCCCAACAAGTCCACACCGCGCCTTGAAGAATTCCACCCAGACTCATCCCCCTATAACCCACACACCCCTGAACACTCCGGGCAATTTTAGCATGGCCAATCCACCGAGCCTGCACATCTTTGGACTGTGGGAGGAAACCGGAGCACCCGGGGAAACCCAAGCAGACACAGGGAGAATGTGCAAACTCCACACAGACAGTCGCCTGAGGCTGGAATCGAACCTGGGTCCCTGGTGCTGTGAGGCTGCAGTGCTAACCACTGAGCCACCATGAAAGTGAAAGAATCTGAAAACGAGTAAGGAGCAGAAGGAGTAAGAGGGAGTGAGTATGAGAAGGAAAGAGACTAGACGGGAGAGGGAATGAGTGAGTGAGAGCAAGTGAGAGAGAGAGAGAGACAGAGAGAGGCAAATGGTGAATGAGAGATAAAGTGTGACGTAGAGAGAGAGAGTGACTGAGAGAATGTTGGTGGGTGCTGAGAGAGACCGAAATTGAAAGTGCGTGAGAGGGAGAGTGTGAGAGGGAGTGAAGGGAAGAGACACACAAGTGAAAACAGTCTGTTCTGGAGGATACACACACACACACACACACACACACACACACACACACACACACACACACACACACCTTCTCCTTTTCAAAATGAGTCCTCCGTGGAGGCAGTTATAGACTGAAAGACAATCAGGATTCCACAGAGATCAGTTTGGAGTGTGTGCCACCAGGCTCAAGTCTCTATGACACCTTGGTAAACAAGGAAAATAAGCATTATGTGTCAGAGGTAATGGGAACTGCAGATGCTGGAGAATCCGAGATAACAAAGTGTGAAGCTGGATGAACACAGCAGGCCAAGCAGCATCTTAAGTACACCTGAAGTGTATCACAGCAGAGTGACACAGGTTTAAAATGGAGACAGGATGAATCACACACTGATCTGTGCATGTAACATGACAGTGACACATTTAATATTTGAATTTCTTGTTCCATCACAGTCCATCTGTCACTCATGAACCAATTTGCTGTGCTGCTTCAGATATCAGCAAATGTCATTTATTTCTTTCATATTTGACAATTTACCACATAGCTTGGTGTTGTCAGAAAATGTTATAATATCATTAGAATATAGTAATCGCCCCATGCTATTATTTATCTGCAGTTTGCACTGCAGGAGATACACATCCAATATATTTATATCTCCACAGGGGACTTTTAAACTAATATATAGAATGGTGGACTGATGGGACAAGGTTGGCTCTTATTTCACTCTCAAACCATCTCAGAATCAGGCAGAGTAAAATCAGCAGCTCATTTCCTTTCATTTCTGAAGAAGGGTCTAGGCCTGAAATGTCAGCCCCTTCCTGCTCCTCTGAAGCTGCTTGGCCTGCTGTGTTCATCCAGCTCTCCACCTTGTTATCTCATTTCCTGTCAACAGACAAGATTAAAATGACAATTTCTGCCTGTGTCTAGTGAACACCTTCCCAGTTGAAGGTCCTTCCATATAATCACATGCACGTCCTGCTTCAATCCAGCACAAAATTGCTCCCATGCAAAATTCAGTCACATTGCTTCTAACAGTGTTACAAAGGCCTACCTGAGTTTTCCATGCATGTGATGTGATGCTAATCACTCCCTATATATCTGTAGCATCATAGCATCTCTATAGTGTGGAAGCAGGCCTTTTGGCCCATTGAGTCCTCACCAAACTTCCGAACAGGCCCACCCAATCCCTGTAACCCTGCATTTCCTATGGCTAACCCACCAATCCTGCACATCCCTAAATACAATGGCCAATTTGGCATGGCCAATCCAGTTAACTTGCGTATCTTTGGAAGAAAACCAGAGCACTTGGGGGGAACCCATGCAGACACGGGGAGAATGTACAAACTCCACACAGACAGCCGCCTGAGGCTGGAATCAAACCTGGGTCCCTTGTGCTATGAGGCAACAGACAGCATGCCACCCCAAACCCAGTGTAATGTTACTGGAATGGAGGGGTGTGTGGTATAGGTTCAAATCTTGCCTACATCCAAGGACTTTGAAAAATCCACACTGTACGTCAGCACCACAAATGTGTGCTGATAAAGGAACCAAATACTAAATATGGTCAATGTGCATAATCATTGCTGAAATAAGAAGTGTTATAAAACAAGGCAGATCCTGTTCTAAGGTTGTACTTTTTAGCCACCTCCAAATCACCTGTGTTTGTTATGAAATGACCAATTGACTTACAAAGCTCATCGGAGCAGTGCAACAAAATCCAAGTGAGGGAAGGGTAGGGAGAGAGAAGGAGCTAATTTAAAATAAAGTTGGAGAGATGTTCTGTAGTTATTACATTTATTTTATCCACCTTTTACGACAGTACAGATATTTTCTAGTCAACCTGCTCAGAAAAGTCATTACATACCTCCACAACAGGTACAACTTGAACCCTACCTCCCCACCCACACTCTCTCCACCTATCTTCTTTACTCTCCATCTTCAGTCCGCCTCCCCCTCTCTCCCTATTTATTCCAGTTCCCTCTCCCCATCCCCCTCTCTGATGAAGGGTCTAGGCCCGAAACGTCAGCTTTTGTGCTCCTGAGATGCTGCTTGGCCTGCTGTGTTCATCCAGCCTCACATTTTATTATCTTGAACCCAGATCTCCTGGTTTTAGAGGTAGGGACATTACCACTGTAGCACAAGAACCCAAAATGGATAGCAATGATATGTCAAAACCAACCCGTTCAGAGTTGTTATTGCACACCTTTGCAGCAGGTGGGACTTGAAGGCCTCCAGGTCCAGAGGTAGGCACACTACCACTGAACCACAAGAAGGTCCCCTAAATCTATAGATAACCTACTTTTCTAACCAACCTGTTCAGCAATGTTATTGCACACCTCTGGAGCAGGTGGGATGCGGACCTGAGTCTTGTGATCGAGAGGAAGAGAATTTGTGGTTATTTGAAAAGTCTCTCAACAATTGGCACTGAGGTGCTTTTGAACGGGTTATGTTCGAGTAAAGTTTGTGAGAGCACGTTGTGAGCGGCTGAGGGAGTTTGAAGGTTTGTGATGTTATTTACAGCATAAACATTGGCAAGGACACCAGGGCTAGCTCACCTGCTCTTCTTCAAAGCAGTTGATGGAAACTGTAATTAACGTCAACCTGAAAGAACAGACAGGTGGTTAGTTTCACACCTTCTCTGAAAGGTGGCACTGTCGTTAGAGTGTCAACCCTCATTTTTATGCTCAATTTCTGGAGTGGGATTTAAACCCACTACCTTGTGAGTTAAAGACAAGATTGCTGCCACCAATTGAGCTGTAGCACTGACGCGTACAAGTTCAGCACATGCTGATCCCGGTTATATATAGACCCTAAGGTGTGCACAGTGCATGACTGCACTAGTGGGTATTGGGTATAAGGAAAGATTAGCGATGGTACCTCTTCATTAGCGATCTGACCTTGCTCTTAACTTTAGACAAAAATAAACAAAAACTGTGGATGCTGGAAATCAGGAGCAAAAACAGTAATAGCTGGAAAAACCCAGCAAGTCCAGCAGCATCTGTGGAGAGAAATCAGAGTTTGCGTTTTGGGTCCAGTGGCCTTTCCTCAGAACTGTTTGGAAGAAGAGTCACTGGGCCCACTGGTCAGATGGCAGTTCTTGACTATCTGAAAGGAGAAAAGCAGAGGAGGCAAAAAGGTTGCGGGGGGAGACATTCGAAGGAAAGGACACTTTCTGAGTTCACTCTATCTGTATTTCCCATGTCATGTCTCTTTACAGGATTGCGATGAGGAACAAGTGAAGGGGTTGCATTAGACAGCAATCCCATCACTGGAGATCTTTATACTGTAGGGTTTCTGCCTTTAGCGTACTGCCTTCTCTTACGAAGGAGGTAGTAGAATGTCAGTGAATGTGCACCATGTGTCTGCCGTGAGTGAGTAACCCTGAGCTTGAGAAATCATGCAGAGATGCATGCATATATTAGGACGTGCATATGGATAAGGACTAGTACAAAGATGTTGGGGCAATTCTTGCGTGACAGAGAGAAGTGAGTGGCACTGGGTGAGTGATGGGGTGCAATGCATTGTACAGTATGACATGTGTTTGACAGATGAACTGTGTAGCTGTGTTCATGTACTGTGACCACCAGAGTAAGATCATTAAAATTCTTGGACCTGGCTACCATGTCCTGGTTAGCTGCATTCTGATCATGAATCATCCATTGTCTTCTGCTCCCATTGCCTTGTGAGGTTTATTGCAAAGATTTTCTGCCTCTCAGTTCTTTAGTGAGGAAAGCTGCCAGCAACATGTTGTTGACACAGAATATTGTTTACCTTTGGAAACATGGACAAAGCCTACAGGCACCACTGCAGAAAGATCAACGTCCACAGGCACGTTAATATCATGGAGATGAGGCCAATATACAAATTTAAGATGTTGTCCACCTAGTTTTGAACTCCCTGGTGCAAGGTCAGACTCACTGCCCCCAGATAGACAGAGCTATCTGCAAGGGCTTTGATCACCTTTAAAGTGTCACACAAGGAACTTTGTAAAATGCTTTCTGAAAGTTGAAGTAAATTATGTCAATTGAAGACATCTAGCCCTTGCATCTTAAATGCCTACAGCAGATATTGGCGGAACAAATTACTGCAGATGCTGGAATGTGTACGGAAAACAGAAAATGCTGGAGATCACAGCAGGTCAGACAACATCCATGGAGAGAAAGCAAGCTAACGTTTTGAGTCAAGAAGACTCATCATCAGAACTGATAATGAATCTTTGCTTATTGTTTCCAAATTCATTTCCTTCTTCTTTAGTTAAACTTTGATATACAGTGGCAAAGCTTTTCAGTCTTCCCTTTGTTCAATGTATTAAGCTTATCAATCTTAATTTCTAGGTTTATAGTTCATCCTAATTTTAATATCCATGTATTATTCACAGTTGTCCAGTTGCCAGTTTCACTTTCCAATGTTTATGAATTGCTAACATATTCAGACGAGCTTTATTAGAATCCTATATAATTACAGTAAATTAATTGGAACTATATATGTGCTGCAGTCACATTTGAGTTTTTACACTGGAAAGCTTTGCATTTACCTGGGGACAAATAATCTTTCACATTGGCAACTCTTACCTCCTTGTAAATCTATGTCCAATAATGACTGAAATCCTGCTGCTTTGTCTGTGGAGCTCTTCCTAACATTTACCTCCTACTCCCTTCTAAAGCTGAAGGAAAAAAAACCTGTAGTTTGATTATTTAACTGTCAGTATCACACCTCTTGATTCTAAATCTCCCTTTCAGTTTCCTCGCTTTACTGAAAGGGGCCCTACTGACGCGGTGCTTTGCATGTTTTTGTCTGCAGCTTTGCCTTTCTACCTATTTCTTCTGCTATTGCTTAATGCGTCAAATTAACAAAGACTTTCTTACTCTGACTCACCTTTCTCAGAACTAGAATGCTTTAGCCACCTCAATTATCCCTTCCATTTGCTATTCCTGGGCTTTTAATAGCTGTAGCCATTGCTTTCCTTCTCTCCTTTCCCTTCTTTACAAGTTTTGAGCTACTCTGCTATACCGGTCTTCACCCTTTTCCTGCCAATATTGATGAAAATAACATAACGCAAGATTTTTATATATAATGCTGCTCCATCTCGTAGTTGAACTTGGCAGAAGGTGGTCAAATCTTCTTGCACTTTCTTTGGAGTCCCTATTAATTTTCCTTCTTTGTGTGTTATTGATGCTTGAATGTGATACTAATATAATAATTAATGTTAATTTTATTCATATTAACTTTTAGTCAAAATCTTTCACTCAAACAATTGTTTAACGTCAGATTTAATGTGCCAAATTTGAACTTATTAGACTTAAATTAACAGAAGACAAATTATAAAAGTTTTGCTCTAATTATTTCAATATCCCTCCTGCAGAAGCTTCCATAATCAGAACAGTCTCCAATTATCTTGCCAAGGTGGTAATGTACATTTTACATGGTCCTCACACGATTAGGGTCAGAGGACTATTTGGTTGAGGACCTTGTCCATTTCCTACCTTCACCGTATTTCAAAGGTAGAATTAATGTTCAGGAGATAAAAACATAAAATTATAAATTTTGATATGTTTGGGGCTGTCAAATCCTTCTTGGTTGGCCAGCTGGCTCGAAGGGCCAAACGGCATCTTCCTGCTCCTATCTTCTATGTTGGTATGTTTCAATCTGGTTTTTAATGATGATTGAAAACAGTTTGAACATTTTTAAAGGATATTTTAAAATAATAAATTGAATGGTTTGATATACTAAATGGTTAAGTTATTTTCTCTCTAAGGATTTCCAGATATAAGAGAGCCAAGAACTGCATTCATTTCCCCACAGGGCTGTTGTGAAGGAACCTCACTGGGGTTTGGGAAAGATTTGGCTCAGTATTTAGTTTTTCCAAAGTGAATTTCAATAAATGCTGTGCTGTCAGATTTCCAACCATTTAATGCAGCCAACATTTTACTGTGCTCACAGGAGAAAATTGATAGAGCCCCTCCAGCCATCTCCGAAAACCTTTGCTGGCCAGAGGGTTCCACTTGGGTATGAGATGGGTCACCAACATATGGCACAATGTTTGTGAACTGTGACAAAGGATACCAATAAATTATTTAAAATCATTTTTTAAGACAATGTGTGTAGAAAATCATTACTTCCAATTAGGTTTGGCGGTCTCTCAGCCTGCCATGGCAGTGTCTCAGCGCAGTGGGACGGTCCCTCAGCGCAGCAAGGTGGTCCCTCAGCTCAACACGCAGTCTCCCAGTCCAGCATGGCAGCCTCTCGGATCGACATGGCAGTCTCTTGGTGCAGTGGGGCTGTCTCTCGGTGCAGTGGGGCTGTCGTTAGGCCCAGTATGGATGTCTGGCCTCAGTGATTCCAAGACAGTTTCCTGGCCTCAAGGGCCTCAAGGTGAAGCCTGGCATGGTCTGGCATCAAGGCCCATTTGAGTACCTGTAACAATAAAGCTAATTCAATTAAATTCATTCAAATTCAATTCAATTGATAGTGTGTTATAGGAATCATTGGTCAATGATCAAAAATTTGTTAACATGACAATTAATTTTGGCTTTAGCTGAAATAATAACAGCCTCAGCACCGCAACGTGTGATCTCTGTGAGTACACCTTGTTTTAATATTAGACCTTCATGGGATTTTAGCACTTTAAAACAGAGGGAGAACAAAAACTCTGTGGATAGCAAGTCTGCAAGAGACACAGTTGAAGGCGAGAGGTCACTTGATTACATCTCCCTGAAGATGCCTATTCAAGTTAGTGAGACTAGATATGGTAAAATATGTGGTGAGGGGAAAAAGGAAGCCTTTCAAATGATTTGACATCTTTTGGGGTAGTTACTTATGGTGGGTCAATGAGTAGTTGAGCTTCATTTTAGAGGAACAGATAATTAAAAGACAGTCTATCCACAAGTGCATATCATTAATGATGCCTTTGTAAAAGCTAGGATAGTTGAAAGAGCTGGAGGAATTTTAGTAGTGAGTCAAACTAGTTTCTGTCCATATGAAGTAGTCATAGAGTCACAGACAAGTACAGCACAGATACAGTTGATGGGTTGGAAGGTAAAGAAGAGATACATAAACAGAGAATTCCACCATCACTTATCACTATCCCAACATTTATGTTTGCTTCAGTTAATGGAATTACCCCAGCTTCTCAAGTGGGTCATGTAAGACAAGGCATGATTTCACCACCCTGTGCTCTTAAAGAATCACAGCTTTGAAGATGAAATTTACAATGTTATAGCCATATTTGCCACTTGTGTTCCTTCTGGGCTCAAATTCCTGTTGGGAATCTCTTGAGTCTCTCTTAGAAGTAATTGCTAGTTTATAAAATCACTTGGAAGCAGACTGATCACTAAGAAGTCATGTTAACATGATGCAGCCAGGAATGGTAAAAGGCATTCAATATCTTTTAGCATGTTTTCAACGCATGAAAGACCAGAAAATTTGCGAAAATCACCCATTCAATTTTAGTGTCCATAAAATAACAAGCTGGTCACAACCATTAAGTCGAACGCAAGAATGTAGAAACACCAGCTGAGTTTGAGAGAGATCTGTGAAAAGATAACATTCATGAACTGTGACCAAGTGTCATTTATTGAGTGTGCAAACGGTATCACTTTCGGAGTGTTTAATTGACATCAACAGCATCTATTCAGTTTCCAGACAGTGTCCATGTTTCACACTGATCAGGTTTTGGTTGATTTTCTTATGGGCAAGTCAGATCACAGACTGAAATTCATCTTGACAGATCATGTTTAGTTTTGCATTGGTTAAAATTAAGTGGCTTTCTGTTAAAACATAAGTGTGCAATTTTCTAGATTTTGCTTTGACAATAAAGCAGAGCTTATTAAGAAAACAAATGAAGACAAAACAGAATAAATTGATGTACTTGCCACACAAATACATTTTAAAAAGCACTTAGTAAATATATAGTTTAATTAATCCCAAAACAGTCTTTTAAAAGTTGAAAAGAAAAATATCAGTTCATGTATTGTACCTAAGATCCACATCTGGAACGACACCCAAAAACACACCTTGTATAGATCCCCAAAACACCATCTGTAGGTTATCCATACTAGAGTTCCTTTCTCTATAAGTATAAGGGTCTTGTAACTGTAACTCATTGACTGAAACCGCAGGTAGCTTCTTCCGGAAGCTATTCATGGAACTGAGCTTAAATGTACTCAGCTTTTTAGTAGCCTTTTCAGGGTTTTACCCCAACACTTCCGGCCTTTGACTAATACTAACTGTTTACTCTAAGGTAATCTAACTTGACGATATACCTTGTTTTTCAGACTGCTCTATACAAGCATCTTCATCTAAAGACTTCATAGAAACGCGAAAACTCGTAAGAGAGCTCTCTCTTGAAGCTAGGCTCTGTTAGGCTCAAAACAAACCGTTTCTGGCCTTTCGAACACAAGGGTTTGTTTAACTTGTTCAGTTGTAAAATCATAGAATCCCTACAGTGCAGCAAGAGGCCAATCAAACCATTGATTCACACTAACCTTCCAAGGACAAAACCACCCAGACCCAGCTCTTCCCCACACTATTCCCATAATCCTGCATACCATGGCTAATTCAACTTGTCTGCATTTCCCTGTATACTATGGGGTGATTTAGCACAGCGAAACCACCTAACCCTCACATTTTTGGACAGTGGTAGGAAACCAATACACCCAGAAGAAACCAAAGCAGACACAGGGAGAACATGTAAATTCCACACAGACAGGCACCTAAGGGTCCTTGGTGCTGACAGGCAGCAGTGCTAACCACTGTGCCACGTGAAGCCCAAATTTTAACACCTCAGCAAATGCATAAATTAAACCCATGATGGGTAACATCACTGATAACAAAGTGTGAAGCTGGATGAACACAGCAGGACAAGCAGCATCTCAGGAGCACAAAAGCTGACGTTACAGGCCTAGACCCTTCATCAGAAAGGGGGATGGGGTGAGGGAACTGGAATAAATAGGGAGAGAGGGGGAGGCGGACCAAAGATGGAGAGAAAAGAAGATAGGTGAGGAGGAGAGTATAGGTGGGGAGGTAGTGAGGGGATAGGTCAGTCCAGGGAAGACGGACAGGTCAAGGAGGTGGGATGAGGTTAGTAGGTAGATGGAGGTGCGGCTTGGGGTGGGAGGAAGGGATGGGTGAGAGGAAGAACAGGTTAGGGAGGCAGAGACAGGCTGGGCTTGTTTTGTGATGCGATGGGGGGAGGGGAAGAACTGGGCTGGTTGTGTGGTGCAGTGGAGGATGGGGAGATTTTGAAGCTTGTGAAGTCCACATTGATACCGTTGGGCTGCAGGGTTCCCAAGCAGAATATGAGTTGCTGTTCCTGCAACTTTCAGGTGGCATCGTGTGGAACTGCAGGAGGCCCATGATGGACATGTCATCTAAACAATGGGAGGGGGAGTGGAAATGGTTTGCGACTGGGAGGTGCAGTTGTTTATTGTGAACCAAGCGGTGGTTTTCTGCAAAGCAGTCCCCAAGCCTCCGCTTGGTTTCCCCAATGTAGAGGAAGCCACACCGGGTACAATGGATGCAGTATACCACATTGGCAGATGTGCAGGTGAACATCTGCTTAATATGGAAAGTCATCTTGGGGCCTGGGATGGGTGTGAGGGAGGAGGTGTGGGGGCAAGTGTAGCATTTCCTGCGGTTGCAGGGGAAGGTGCCGGGTGTGGTGGGGTTGGAGGGCAGTGTGGAGCGGACAAGGGAGTCACAGAGAGAGTGGTCTCTCCATAAGGCAGACAAGGGTGGGGATGGAAAAACGTCTTGGGTGGTGGTGTCGGATTGTAGATGGTGGAAGTGTCGGAGGATGATGTGTTGTATCCGGAGGTTGGTGGGGTGTTGTGTGAGTCCGAGGGGGATCCTCTTTGGGTTGTTGTGGTGGGTGCGGAGGAATACAGGTGAATAGGGACTGGACATCCATGGTGAAAATGAGGTGTTGGGGGCCAGGGAATTGGAAGTTCTGGAGGAGTTGGAGGGAGTGGGTGGTGTCACGGATGTAGGTAGGGAGTTCCTGGACCATGGGGAGAAAATGGAGTCCAGATAGGTGGAGATGAGTTCAGTTGGGCAGGAACAGGCTGAGACAATGAGTCGACCAGGGCAGGCAGGTTTGTGGATTTTGGGAAGGAGATAGAAACGGGCCGTGCGGGGTTGGGGAACAATGAGGTTGGATGCTGTGGGTGGGAGATCCCCTGAGGTGATGAGGTCATGAATGGTGTTGGAGATGATGGTTTGGTGCTTGGGTGTGGGGTCATGATCGAGGGGGCGGTAGGAGGTGGTGTCGGAGAGTTGGCGTTTGGCCTCGGCGATGTAGAGGTCAGTGCGCCATACTACCACTGCGCCACCCTTGTCTGCGGGTTTGATGGTGAGGTTGGGGTTGGAGCGGAGGGAGCGGAGGGCTGCCCGTTCTGTGGGGGAGAGGTTGGAATGGGTGAGAGGGGTGGAGAGGTTGCGGCGGTTAATGTCTCAACGGCAGTTGGAGATGAAGAGGTCGAGGGAGGGTAGCAGGCCTGGAGGTGGTGTCCAAAAGAAATCAGCTTGACCACAGAATTACTTACAAGTTAATCTTTAATTGCAGGCACATGTAATCCCCAATTGTTGCTAACTCAAAACCACAAACCCACTTGCACAATAAATGATTGTAAAAACATATAAACATCGCACAATTTACATCATACAATATTTTAAACAAGTCATGGATTTTCTCCGTATGTTGTTGAGGAAAGTGATTCAAATACTGAAGAATGTGAAGAGTCAGAATTAACACAGACTTTAATATTGAAACTTTAAATAACTAAACACATGACTTGAACTGTTGCCAAAATAATAACACAACTTTGCACCTAGTTTTGCAGCTGGTTGTTCTGAAACATGAACCTTGAGAAAAGTTGTTCAATTCAAACACATAGACATTAACTTAATCTGTCATGAACTCACTCTCACAGAACAGAAGAAAGAGAAATAAAGGTGCTTTCCAAAGGGCATTTTCTCAAAAGGATACAGAGTCCAGATTAGATTCTTCGACACAAACATAAGGCTGAGTTCATAGAATCATATAATCTCTACAGTGTCAAAAAAAGGTCATTCAGCCCAGGAAGTTTAACACTTCCCTTTGAAGAGTATCCCACCCAGACCTAGCCCCCGCTGACCTAATTCCGATAATCCCACATTTCCCATACCTAATTCACGTGGCCTGGGCATCCGTGGCCACTATGGGGCAATTTCGCATGGCAATTCCATCTAGCCTACACATTCCTCTTAATTTCTCTTAAAGTTGAAACAAGATCAAAAAACTATGACTTACACTTGAATTGTGAACATGATCTTCATTTAATATTTGCTTGCCTATCCTGAACTCATTTTTGAGCTCTTCTGCTTAATTCACATGTATTTCTTGGTGATTTATTAATGAACATTTATTCCTAAGTATATTTGTGACTGGACATAGAACAAAGAACTAATGTACAATGAACTAATTTAATATTCAATACTGTATAATATTATAACTATTACCATAATATAATCCAGAATTAATGTTTATAATAAAATATTACTAGATCAACTTTACAAAAATTGAACATTCACACTTACTTCTTCAAAACCACAAACAAAAGAGTCTCCCTAAAATTCTTAAATTCTTCCATGTTTTGTAATGGAATAACTCGAGGTATTTACCTCTGATACATTACAGATATATTTTTGATAGCCTGAACACTCCTGCAAGTGTGGATAGTTTATTTCAGAGCCACATTCACAGCTGGTAGCACTTTGAAAGTTCCTGGAATGATTTAAAATCACAGTGAATTCGACGTTTAGACTAACAACATGTTTGACTGAATACATTTACCTGACTGGCTACATTTACCTGAATAGAGATACAAATAGAACAATAGCAGGGTGACAGCAGGCTGGCTGTTTGATGATGAAAGCCTCTTGGTTAGCTTCCTGAATTATGACACAAACACAATCTTGCAATCCCTGCAAAACCCCACTCAAAAGGAAATGAATCTGCTCGGCAAATGTGGATGCCATCAACCTCATTCTGCGAAGTGAAAGAAATATTTGGCTACAAGGGCCAAGCCTCATGTGTATCATACTCTGCAAGAGAGCAGTGTAAAGCAGGCTGTAGACCATAAAAGTGGCAGCTAATACACACTTGTTTGTGATTGAGATGTAGCACTGTGTTGTGAAGAGGACAAATATCAATGTGTGAAGAGAGTTAGAGCTACCAGTTCTAGAAGCAGCATGGATTTAGTAGGTTCGAGTTGAAGTCCCTGCTTTCTGTTACGACTTTATGCTTTTCTTCGATCATTTCCTGTTACTGCTATTTATTTATTGAGCATACAAGTTAAAAGAAAGATCGTCTCCCATTGTAAGTAAATATATTAGCTGCAATTCTTGTAAATTATTTTTCAAACTTTCTATTATTCTTGGAAACACTAAAAGGCCGCGTAGCCATTGGCAAAGGTTGAACAAGTGTTAATTAACTGTAGACCCAGTTTATTGCGCACATTGAGAAAATCTTCTGACTATTCAAGGATATTTCCAAACACTCAGCTATTTCAAACTGAGAACTTATGTATACTTCCCTTAAGCAGTTGTCTTTCTTTGAACATTGGTCAGTCTCCGAGCAATTATTTTCTTTACCTGCCATCGTCCTCACCATTGTTTATCCGGCTTTGAATGGTACATCCATGAATATCATTGTTCCTAATGAGGGTGTTTCGAGTCCACCGGCCCTCTGAGCTAATCAAACTGCTTCAGAACCCTACGATCAAGTTCATCATTTGCTTCCCAGTTGTGCCTATTGCTGTCGACTTTTTGAATAATGAAACAGTTGATTTCAAATGCAGGGAACTGCCTGAGGGACATACTGAGTGCAATTTTGCAAGGGAATTGGCTTAATATCAGAAACAGCTATTAACCTCGGGGCTTGCAACGTCACAGGTTGTCCATGCAGCTCTATCAGTTTGACTGTCTGATACCAAGGCTCCTTTAACTCGCTTCCCTTTATTATCGTAAGGCCGTTAAAAGAAAAGCAGCGGGTACATGGCCATTTGAGTTTGCGCCATTCAGTATGACAATGGCTGGGCTGCTGCCTCCACCACACTTTCCTTGTTATTTTGAGAGACAAAATAAAGTATCTCTTAGCCTCAAATGTATTTAATGATGGGGTGTTCAGATTCATGCAATCATAGAGTCATAGACCATTCAGTCCAACTCATTCATGCCAACCAGATACCTTAAATTAATCTAGTCCTATTTGAGTACACTTGGCCCATATCCCTCTAAACCCTTCCTATTCATATACCCATCCTGATGCCTTTTAAATGTTCTCATTGTACCAGCCTCTACAACTTCCTTCAGCAGCTCGTTCCATATGTACACCACACCAAGGTTGCTCCTTAGATCCCTTTTAAATCTGCTCCCTCTCACCTTTAACATGCAGTCTCTCGTTTTGGACTCCACTACCCTAGGGAAAAGACCATGGCTATTCATCCTGTCCATGCCCCTTATGATTTTATAAACCTGCATAAAGTTCCTCCTCAGCCTCCAATGCCCCAGGGTAAACAGCCCCAGTCTATCCAATCTCTCCCTATATCTCAAACCTTCCAAACCTGACAACATCCACTTCTGAACCCTTTTACATTTCACAACATCCTTCCTATAGCAGGGAGACAAGAATTGCATGCAGTATTCCAAACATGGCCTAACCAATGTCCCTGCACAGGCACAGCATGGCCTCCCAACTCCTGTACTCAATGCACTGACCAATAAAGGCAAGTACACCAAACACATTCTTTACTATCCCATCTACCTGCAACTCTACTTTCAAGGAACTATGAACCTATGCTCCAAGGTCCCCATGATTAGCAACGCTCCCCAGGACCTTACCATTAACTGCATAAGTCCTGCCCTGATTTGCCTTCCACATTGCTATACCTCACATTTATGTAAATTAAGTTCCATCTGCCACTGCTCACTCAGCGCATTGGCCCAACGGATCAAGGTTCCATTGTAACCTGAGGTAACCGTCTTGGCTGCCCACCAGTTCATTAAATAATTCCAAATACTTCTAACACTTTGCATGAAGGAATTTCTGATTCCTCTCCTAAATGACTGGGTCCTTAGTCTGGGAATATGCATCTAGATCTGGACACTCCAGTGAACACACACAGGGAATATAGATCCAATTTATAAACATTAAATACCACTTGCATTCCATGAACAGTTTAGCAAATCCTCACTGCATCTTAATGGATACAATTATATCCTTTCTTATAAATGGAGACTAATGTTGCATAGGTAATCTCAGCATATTCACTATAATTGTATACAATTGTATAATTGTAACAAGGTGTCATTATGAATGTAGTGCAATCTCACATTAATAAACAAAGCTGTGGTGGGTAAAAACTGAAAGAACTGTGGACACTGTAAATCAGGAACAAAAACAGAAGTTGTTGGATAAGCTCAGCATTGTGAAGAGAAATCAGAGTTCATGTTTCGGGTCAAGCGACCCTTCCTTAGAACTGGGGAAGGGACGTTGGACCTGAAATGTGAACTGATTTTTCTCTTCATCGCCAAAGTTGTGTTAGTTCTGAGTGTGGCTCACTAGTAAACTGAGTAATTTGAACCAAGAAAGACCCATGTTCAATAATTATTCTGAGGTCACAATACAGAAAGGTCACACTAAAGAAAGGCAACTATTAGAACTTTCCTCCAATAAAAGGTTGCAGCCATCATGCACTTATATAAGATACAAAGTGTGAAGCTGGATGAACACAGCAGGCCAAACAGCATCTCAGGAGCACAAAAGCTGATGTTTTGGGCTGAGACCCTTCATCATCATCCTCTCTGATGAAGGGTCTAGGCCCGAAACGTCAGCTTTTGTGCTCCTGAGATGCTGCTTGGCCTGCTGTGTTCATCCAGCTCCACACTCTGTTATCTTGGATTCTCCAGCATCTGCAGTTCCCATTATCACATGTACTTATATTTTCACCTGCAACATTCCACGATTCCATTTCTGCTTTTCATCCTGAAAACTCCTGGCAGAAGCAAAAAGTAATATCAATTCAGGAATCTCTCGTCAAAGTTCTTCCTGAGTGATCTGATGAGTTCTGGAGTTGTTAAAGATAGTAATTATCTAATATAATATGCTATCCATGTGTAGTAAGACTCTAATTTATGCCACTAGCAATCTATTCCCTCCTTGCAGACATCTAAAAGATCTTCCTTTGCTACTGCTTCTATCATTGTCATCAGACAACAAAGGGCTAAATCTAATGTTACTTTAGCTCAATTCAAGTTGTGTTGAGATTTTTGAGGATTTCTCACCATGAGGCCCAGCCAGGTTCTTTGCATATCTTGCCAAAAGTGCCTCATGACCTGATTAGCCTTGACCATTGTGTTTCCAGCACCCAAACTGATCATACATGATTCTCCCAACTGTTAGTGTTACTCCTACAGGACCTACAGTTGCCCACCACCCAGACTATAGTCGACAGATCCCCATAACAGTGAGCTTTCCAGGCTGATGCCTGATTGTGGCCAAGCTCCTGGGGCTGTGTGTACGGTCTCTACAACTGGTTGACAAAACTAGGACCCTCTGAGTGACAATGAGCCGCCATTGACTAAACTGAGGATCAGCAACACCCCTCCTCCCACCCCATCAACGTCTGTAAATCACTTCTGCTATCACCACTATTTGTCTAATTTTCCACTTTTTGGAATGTGCACGGTTAATGTGCACCCCAGTTTCAGATGTGGCCATTTAGTTGAAAAGAAAATATGCAGTGTACTTGCTGTGCAGGCAGCTGGCACGTACCATCGGGGTTAAACTTACATGTCACTATGCTGTGCAGCAAGATGTTCCCTCCCTCCCTCCTTCCACCCCCATCCCAGACAGATTTCTACTAAAAAGTAACCTAGCTGTGTGCCTGCACAATAAGGTGTTACTGACAGCTGATAGCTCTGACTGAGTCATCAAAGCATGCTGTGAGTATGCAGTGAGGCGCTAAGAGTGTGGGTTGCCTGCCCTGACTGTCCGTGTTGCAGTCTTTCCTCCCTAGTTTCCTGCTGTGTAATTCTGTGCTTCCTAAGCTGCCTGCACACGAACCAGAGAGGTGCCACGGTGGGTGCGATGGGTTGGCAGAGGACAAAGGATGCAAGTGGCTACTGCCCCTTGACGCTGTTGGGTGCTGAGCAACGTTGAGGCCCTTCACAGCCAGCAGCTAGACAAAGTCACCAAATACCTGCTCTGACATCCACATTGAGAATTCTCATCGTTTAGCTTATTAAAAGTGTGTGTAGGGTGGGAAACTAAATATTGATATTGTTAATGTTGTGGCGTTATTGAGATGTTTAACAACCAAAGATCCCCTATGATTGGAGACTAGCTGCTGCCTAATTGGAAATTAGCCTCACCATTCGACAAAGGCAAAAAAATGGAGCAAGATGCTTCCAGCACTGAGATAGGCCTCAGTGGAGTTCTCATCTGATTCTGCCACAAATCCCAAATCATTCAGACCCCTTTAAGATTCTCCCCAGAAAATTCAGTTTCCCATCAAAAAAGCCTTCCTTGGGTGAACATTTAAACAATGAGGAAAGCTGGCTGACAGGAATATTTCTTACCCCCACAACATTCCAGCACTTAATGTTGAGACTCATACAGGGTGGCATGAGTCAATTTCTGTGATTGAAAAGAGGAAAAAAGTTGAAGGATGCAAAAAAGCAGTTTGGGGAATGGGAAAATGCATTCATGCAGAAAAGGGTGCTCTTCTACATCAAGTTGAGACCCGTTACTGAATCAGGGAGCTACCAGCTTTACTGTGACAAACCCCCTTTGTTTTCAACCTCTGAATATTTGCTACCAGCACAACTGTTTGAAATGGGAACACGCTCCTTTCTGCAGTACAGTTATTTGATGAACCCATCAATCAATGTGACAGGCACATGCATTCACCAAATGTACAAATTATTTTGAACAAAACACACATCCTGCATATCTCTTGGATGTATTATGAAACATGATAATTAGATCTCATTTATGCATTCAAGTTTGGTCATGACAGAATTTCTCAAAGTAACCCAAAAACACATTAACGAGAATATGTAGAGTGATAGTCAGATCATAAAGAACTGAATTACTCTAGTATTTTCTTAACCGTGCACATTCCAAAAAGTGGAAAATTAGACAAATAGTGGTGATAACAGAAGTGATTTACAGATGTTAGACAAGCTGACCTCATGAATAAGCATTATATTGAATCGCTGAACTGTCACCTTACTTGTTTGATATTCTATGCTGGGTAAGTGGAAATTTCCTCTCATTAAATATTAGGAGGATCAAAACTTTGGTTCTATCATAAAATCAATTCTTTAGCAACTGACCCCATCCCACTATGAACAGTGGTTATGGTCAAACGAAACCATTCCAAACCTTGGCATTCCACTTGATTCTCGGATGTCCTCCTGTCAGCATAGCTACTATGCTTCCAGAACCATTGAATTCTATTGCCATAGCATTGCCAGTCTGTTCAGTTCAGCTGCTGTTCAGCCATGTGTTTGTTACTTCTGGGTATGATTATTCTAATGCTTTCCTGGTTGGTGTTCTGTTTTTCCAACATTCATAAATTTCTGTTCATCCAGAATCAGTTGCTTGCCCTCAATCCAATTTACCCATCACACCCGTGGGCCCTCATTGGCTCCTTGTCTGGGAATGTGTTGTTTTAAAATTCTCATTCTTGTTTTCAAACATCTCCCCAGTTGTGGCTCTCCCCATCTCTCCAATCTGCTCCAACCTGCAAAGATCTTTGCACTTCTCCAATTGTGGCCTCAGCTGTTCCCTACTTAAACCAGTCCATCTCTCCACCTTTCCATCCCCCTTTAAACCTAGCACCTTGACCAAGATTTGGATCAACTGTTCCAACATCGTGTTAATGCGGCCCAGCATCAAGGTTTGTGTGATGAACCTCCTGTAATGTACCTTTGCAAGTTTTACAACATTGAAGTCGCTATATAAATGCAAGTTAAGAACATTGTCTCCTGGTGAATAATCTCACTATGGAGAAAGAGAGCTTATAGAGTTGAAGATGGGAGTACAGTATTTTCAAGCAATTTTTCAAATATAATATCTGTTCTGGCAGCTACAGGAAGACACAAGAGTAGAGACTTAAACAAGAAAGGGAAACCCGAGTCTTCCAGCTGGAAAGCTTTGCTATAAATTGGGAAATTGCGAGCTCTTTCCCACCACTGAATACAATGGATTGAAAATCTCAGACACCAGCCATGGCATTTATACATGCCCCGAAAACCTGTCCTAACAAGGCAAAGTTGCTCCATTGAGGTAATCCAGTGAGGATTATTACACTGCATTAATGACCTGAAGATCAACAAATTGAAAGCAGAACACACAGACTGTCTGCGTTGCAACAAAGAAGCCACAGCAGACCTAAAAGAGTTTTCTGACCTAAGAGCATGATTACCAAGCTACTTGAGGAGGAAGATATCATCTCAATAGATGGTAAGCAAACAAAACAGTCCCCTTTCCAAAACAAACAGAGCAGGATAGGTATTGTAAAACGCGATATATATTGCCTTTTTCAGTTCAGTTTTGAAGAAAGGTTGTAAACACAAATAAACTCTGTTGTATCCTTCTCCATCTGCTATAGTTAAGCATACAAATTGATAAACGTCTTACTGTTGCCTGCAATAAACTTGCTACATTCCGGTGCTTCTGTGCAGACTCAATTTATTTTCTGTATCCAACAGGTCAGTCCTTGTAATGTTGAATTTATATCTCAGCTGACAAGACTGTAACATAATTTCAGTTATAGGAGTTATGGAAACTTTGTAAAGCAATTCAGCAGAAGGTTTGGGGTAAGTGCCAATAATGCAATTACTTATTTCCCATGGTACCCCAGCCATTGTAGTAGAAGGTGGAATGAGAACAGAACAGTCTGAAAGAGGTCTGATACATCTCATTATATTTGTTCACAAACACAAACAGAAATTGCTGGAAAAGCTCCACAGGTTTGGCAACACCTGTGGAAGAAATCAAAGTTAACGTTTTGGGTTGAGTGGCCCTTCCTCAGAGCTTCCTCAATATATTTGTTTTTTTTTGAGATTTCTATAAGCTGGTTATATTGTTAGAGGTCATGCTTTATCACAGGTAGATCAGGTTTATCCTTTTGTATTTTGCAGGGTTCAGTTGTACACAAGCCTTGAATCAAACCTGGAATTTTCCTGAAAGCGTAGTACCAATGCACAGCAATATAGATAATAACGTTACTGCTATACCGGCAGTGTGCTCTGACTCAAACTAGCAGCAAGACTATCTCCATCACTCATCCACCTACTTGATAAATGCAAAACTTTTTGGATGGATTATCAAGTTTGCAAAATTGGGTCTTTGCAAGTAGCTTTGCTCTGCTGAAGTGACAAGAGGTGTGTCATCCTGGAACACAAGGGAAAGAAAGAGGACAGTTTTTTCTTGCCCGGGGAAGTGCATATGAATGTTTAGAACAACATCACTTTCTTAAATTTCCATTGTTTAATGGTATCACTTAAACTTGTCTGTTCAAAAGAATTTGTGTCCACCTCATTTTTCATTGCTGTTGGTAACATTGCCTTCTCAGTGGCATGTCGATAAAAGGGATGATATAAATCAACAGAGACCAAGGTGGTGGATGTGTAATAGAAAGGTGGTTAGTTACTGCCTTGCTTCCTTCAGTGGGATTGGGTGGGGATGGAGACAATGACTATTTAATGTGTTAGTTACATCAGTTCATGATAATGACTAAAGGTGAAATCTTGTAGGGGTCTGAGAAATATGAGCTGTCATGACAATTCTGACAGAATCAAATTAGAAATCCATTTTGGCATTGGAAGCATCTCATAGAGTGATAGCAGATGGAAACAGAACATTTGATCCAACTCATCCATGCCTACCAAGTTTCCCAAAACTAAACTAGTCCCGCTGCCTGCATTTGGCCCATACCCCTCCAAACCTTTCCTATTCATGTGCCTGTCCAAATGCCCTTTAAATGTTGTAACTGTGCCTGCATCTAACACTTCCTCCAGCATCCATTCAATATATGTACCATCCTCTGTGTAAAAACAATTGCCCCTAGGTCCCTTTACAATCTCTCCTCTCTCACATTAAACTTATGTCTTCTAATCTTGAATTCCCCAATCGTAAGGAAAAGATCTTTGCTATTCACCTTACCTATGCCTCTCATAAGGCCAAAAATCGGCACATTATAACCAGGCATTGGATGAGTTGAGGTTTCATTGATTTTAACGGATTCTGATCCACACCTAAACGCACGCATTCCTCAATGTCAAAACAGTCCCACAGCTTCAGGAAATCAGGGAAAGAAGGACATAATTAACAGATGCTGCAATTAGTCTGCAGCTCTGTGCGATGTTGAGCTGTTTATGAGTTCCTCCGTTACCAGGAATGGGAGCATAAACCATGCAATAAAAAAAATAATTAAGCATTCAGGAGAGATGGTAACTAATTCCTTCTGCTGTCAGAATAACTGCTGTGGTGTTATTGCAGATTTCTGGGTGCATCGTAAAACAAATGAGCTGCTCTCAGCATTTGGCTGTCTCAAAACTTCTTTGAAACAGCTTTTCAATACCAGTGATTTTCCCATTCCAAAACAGGATATAGAGGGCTGAGGCAGCTCCCATCTGAGAAACGTAACTGATAGACACGATATCAAGCATGTTGCTAACCACAATGTCAAAACTATAAAATTAGGGCAGGCCTTAGAGAAACAAGTTGGACATGCAGAGAATATGCTGAACTAACAATAGAATACCAAAAGCATTTCAGATACAGGCAGACAGTACAGGCCCCAAAGATTTAACAGAAAAACACCTAGAAACAGAAAATATAATAAAGATGAGTCCATATGGATTTCTAAAGGGAAAATAAATCCCCATGAATATTCTGGAATGTTTGGAAGAAGTAACAGAAGGGAATTGTCGTGGGTGTATAATACAGAGACTTTCAAAACGTTCTCACATACTAAACACATGAATAGGGTTAAGGCATCTGGAGCCAGACAGTGAGCAACAGAAAGTATAGTTTGACTACAAACCAGGAATCAAAGTTTCAAGATTAAAGCCATTTGCTCACACTGGCAGAGAGATGTTCTCAAAATCAGGGCTGGGCACTCAATAATTACATAAAGTAATTCGGATTCAAGTATTGCCAGCTAAATATATTAACAGTGGCACAACTAGAAGATGTAATATTGCACTTAAATAAATTGAGACTTTTAATAAAGTTTAAACAAAATAGCATGTATGTGTTGAACATAAATAAGCCTGAGGGGGTACATGGTGATATAGGATTGGAAATCCATCCATACCTTGGAAAGTAAAGGTTTCAATGGGTTAGAGGAGGTTCCTTTTGCCCTACATCACTTGGCACATTTTTGGTGTGATTATGACATGGGGTTTAATTCATATTTCTATAAAGAATGCTAAAAATTAAAATTTTACAAAACAATATTTAAAGTTTCAAATGTTTCTAAATTAAAAGACACCAGAAATTTAAACAAGAAGAAGAGTAATAATTTGCTTTAAATGTATTCTATTCAAAATAAATCAAAGTATCTCAATAAATACTTGGGCTGATATATAACGACAACTTTAGGCCTCCAGTAATGAGGGGAGTGAGTGGGTCAGTGCTGAGATTTGGGGAATGAGTGAGTCAGTGCTGATATTAGGGAGTTAAAGGATCAGTGCTGAGATTTGGTGAATGAGTGGGTCAGTGCTGATATTTGGGGAGTGAGTGGGTCAGTGCTGAGATTTGGGGAATGAGTGAGTCAGTGCTGATATTAGGGAGTTAAAGGATCAGTGCTGAGATTTGGTGAATGAGTGAGTCAGTGCTGATATTAGGGAGTTAAAGGATCAGTGCTGAGATTTGGGGAGTGAGTGGGTCAGTGCTGAGATTTGGGGACTGAGTGGGTCAGTGCTGAGATTTAGGGAGTGAGTGAGTCAGCGCTGAGATTAGGGAGTGGGTCAGTGCTGATATTTGGGGAGTGAGTGGGTCAGTGCTGATATTTGGGGAGTGAGTGGGTCAGTGCTGATATTTGGGGAGTGAGTGAGTCAGTGCTGATATTAGGGAGTGAAAGGATCAGTGCTGAGATTTGGGGACTGAGTGAGTCAGTGCTGATATTAGGGAGTGAAAGGATCAGTGCTGAGATTTGGGGACTGAGTGGGTCAGTGCTGAGATTTGAGGAGTGAGTGTGTCAATGCTGAGATTTGGGGAGTGAGTGGGTCAGTGCTGATATTTGGGGAGTGAGTGAGTCAGTGCTGATATTAGGGAGTGAAAGGATCAGTGCTGAGATTTGGGGACTGAGTGGGTCAGTGCTGAGATTTGAGGAGTGAGTGTGTCAATGCTGAGATTTGGGGAGTGA
Source organism: Stegostoma tigrinum (assembly GCF_030684315.1). Classification (NCBI taxonomy): domain Eukaryota; kingdom Metazoa; phylum Chordata; class Chondrichthyes; order Orectolobiformes; family Stegostomatidae; genus Stegostoma; species Stegostoma tigrinum. The sequence goes on from NC_081380.1 coordinate 12,819,143, forward strand.
GTGGGTCAGTGCTGAGATTTGGACAGTGAGTGGGTCAGTGCTGAGATTTGGGGAGTGAGTGGGTCAGTGCTGAGATTTGGACAGTGAGTGGGTCAGTGCTGAGATTTGGGGAGTGAGTGTGTCAGTGCTGAGATTTGGGGAGTGAGTGGGTCAGTGCTGAGATTTGGACAGTGAGTGAGTCAGTGCTGAGATTTGGGGAGTGAGTGTGTCAGTGCTGAGATTTGGGGAGTGAGTGGGTCAGTGCTGAGATTTGGGGAGTGAGTGGGTCAGTGCTGAGATTTGGACAGTGAGTGTGTCAGTGCTGAGATTTGGACAGTGAGTGGGTCAGTGCTGAGATTTGGGGAGTGAGTGTGTCAGTGCTGAGATTTGGACAGTGAGTGGGTCAGTGCTGAGATTTGGGGAGTGAGTGGGTCAGTGCTGAGATTTTGTGAATGATTGTGTCAGTGCTGTGATTTAGTTTAGTGAGTGGGTCAGTGCTGTGATTTAGTTTAGTGAGTGGGCCAGTGCTGTGATTTAGTTTAGTGAGTGGGCCAGTGCTGTGATTTAGTTTAGTGAGTGGGCCAGTGCTGTGATTTAGTTTAGTGAGTGGGTCAGTGCTGATATTTGCTGGAGTTCACTCGTTCCTTGTTGATAATCACTAGCTCAATTTATAAATTTCTCATTATTTGCTACTGATTGGTTGCCTTCCAGCCTGCTGTACACTGAAGGACTATGGGTCCTCTCTGATGATGCCACCTCAGCCCATGTATTGAGTGGACCTTGTGGCACCTGGTGGTTGTCCAGGCTGACGGCTTGCCATTGAGTTATCGGTCTGAACTATCATATGCTTGAGTGTCTGCACATACACTGTTGCTGGGGCAGCCTGCTTCTTATCACTATTAACAGCTTTCCAACTCCTTTTGTTCTGTAACGCTCCTTTATCTACATCTATACCTAGTGCATTATCATGTTGACTTCTCTCTAGTGTCACTCAAAGATCTTTATCTTTGCTTCCTCTTATTGTGCTGGTGTCTTACCTCATTCTAATGTTGTAATCATGTGCTCAGTAACATCCTGATGGTTCCTGATGCATCTGATTTGACGACAGTAGCCCTGAACCCTCACGAACCAAAGCAGCAGAAATTGATGCTGCTGAAACACATAGCTCTATGAAGTCAGCAGTCTTCTCATACAGTGGGTAAATGTTCCATTCTCAGCAAAATGCTGACACAGTGTGAAATTAAAACCTTGATACTGCAAATCAGCTGTCTGCATCTCTGGAGCAGGCAACCAATATTGCTCACAGTTCAACCTCAGCATGCTGCTGTGAAAGTTACCCTGTGGCAAGACAGTGATGTGAAGCCATCCTGGTGTTAAGTTACCCTCATTCACCACCATCTCTGCCAGTTGTACCATGCAGAATACACTCTCACATTGTCTAATAACTGGGAGATCAAAACTGAGCTGGAAAAATGAAATAGAAAGTTATATTGTTACTAGCCTGGAAATAACTTCTGACAGCTCAAATACTGACTTGTCCTGAAAGTGTGAGATTTAGAAAATTGTTCTGCTTTGGGAACTGCATCTTTAAAGTAAAAAGAAGTAGGGATCGTGTGATCAGTTCTGAAGCCTACCCAACAGTAAGACTGGGTAGGTTTAATTTTAGAAATCAAATGAAGCCTTGGATTGTTTTAGTGGGAAGCTGGTGCATTTGGAGGCAATAACAATGGCTTATAGGTTAACCATAGAGAACATTAGTCACCAGAGTCTGATAAAAGCGTTGAAGATTTCCAGTCATAAATACCTGTGTTAAAACTTTTCCATGTAGGTCTAAGATGAAAAAATATTTGGACTCTCAAGTACAGACAAGAGTAATTCTTTCTAGATGCAGGGTCTGTGTGAATCATATTGTAGGCAAACAGAGGAAGGCATGTAGGAAATCACGTTTATAAGCTTTCCCCAAAAAAAATTAATGAATGTCTCAAACACTTTTTATAGTCCTAGTAGGAACTACCGCTGCTGGAGAATCTAAGATAACACGGTGTGAAGCTGGATAAACACAGCAGGCCAAGTAGCATCAGAGGAGCAGAAAAGTTTGATGTTTCAGGTCGAGACCCTTCTCTGAAGAAGGGGCTTAACCCGAAATGTCAAACTTTCCTGCTCCTCTGATGCTACTTGGCCTGCTGTGTTCTTCCAGCTTCACACCGTTTTATCACTGTTTATAGCCCAGATGGATCTCAACGAGGGGACCAGTTAGAAATCAAAATGTCTCTGAGGTTCACCATCATAGAATGCAAGAGGGAATTTGTGTTTAGATTGAAAAGATGAAATTTATGAAGAGTTAGGAGAAAGCTGGAAGAGCCATCTAACTTGTACAATTGAAGAAGGGTCTCAAGGAAAAGGCTCACTGTGAAAGACCATTCTAGGTTATTGGATTGAGAAAAGAAAAGATCAGGATTAGAATCTTGGAAACTAATGATTGATCCTTGGAAAATTGAAAATTGAGTATCTATTTAAAGGACATTACAAATTACAAAACTTGCTCATGTCTTTTTTTAATTGTTTTAAAAATAAGAAACTAGGTAAGACATTCTGTGGTTTAAAAAGTAGATTGCCTCAATGATAGTGTTTAGTTAATAGTTTTCTAGGTATTTGTTACTGAAAACAGCTTAAAACATTAAATATGGATGTGCTATTCAGCTGTGAACTGGAAGTTCAAATTTCTTTTTAAAAGTTATCAGTATCTACAAAGATCACAATACTTGTCTCAATGTCTCACAGGATGTGTCTAGTGCAACTCAGAGTAACATATAGAAGCAGTATCAGGGACCACCTTGTGCTGCAGTGGTAGTGTTCCTATCTCTGGGCTGGGAAGGCTGGGCTCAAGTTCCAACTTCACCACAGGTAAGTATGAGCATTGCTGAATGGGTTGATTGGGAAAAATAGGTCCAATTTTTTAAAAAGTGCTCTTTGTCCTTACCATTGAACCAGGAGGCCACCTGGCCCATAGGTGTGTAATTATGTACCTGAACAGGTCAATCAAACGTATCTAAAATACTAAACCACTCTTCAGCACCATCTTGTCTCCACCAGTGCCCTTACCACTATGAGTCCTCGATGGGCCTTGCCAATACAGATGCCACTGGGTACTGCCCAAACTGGGCAGTGGGATGGCCCAAACTCAACTCCACCTTCGCCATGAGTCTGCTCTGTGCCCACCTCGCCTAACACAGCCGCTTGTCACAGGGTCTCATGCTGAACCCAAACTCGGTGGTAGTTAGTAATTTAACACAGGAAAAATAATGGTGGGAAAGTCCCTCAATTGTGCATCATAGCACTTCTGAGTAAGGAAAGGAAAGAGCTCCTTTCACACACCACTGAATAGTGTTTCCACCACGAGAATGAAATAACATAGACTCTTTGATTTGACACTTCAAAAGTAACACATTCCAAATAATCTGCCAAAAGACAGAGGAACCTAATTCGATCGTTTAGCACCGGAATGTTCGGTGCGCTGTTGCACATCCAAACTGGTGCCCTGGCTACACATGCACAGCTCTCATTAACCTGCTAGACAGTATCTTTGATAACACAGTGTGGAATTGGAGGATCACAGAAGGCCAGGCAGCATCAGAGGAGCAGGACCCTTAGGGGCCCTACCTGAAACTTCCTGCTCCTCTGATGCTGCCTGGCCTGCTGTGTCCCTCCAACTCCACACTATTTTATCTCAAACTCCAGCATTGGCAGTTCTTACTATTTCTGTGTATCTTAGATGTATTGTTTCTTTTTTCCTTAAGTAATCTGTTGAGAGATATTGTTACACCTCGAGAATTGAGAGTACAGTTTAGTCGAGCACAGAGTTGACACGTTGTGGCATCAGTCAGGGTGTAACACTGATTTGGTTCCGCGGTACACTGTTTGGCTAGAACGCTACAACCCTCTCTTAAGCTCACAAGGCTGAAGGTCCTTCATCAGCACAAAGGACCCTTTCAGGACAACAAGCTAAAGGGATCATGAACCACTTCAAGACTATCAGCTGATTGATTTCTATTCGCTGTGCTGAGTTCTTGGAAGTGTTTGGAGGTTTGTACTGTGACTTACAGTTGATGAAAAACTACAATGATGGTGCTCATGCATTACACTTGACGCTCATTCCATGGGATCTGCTCAGATCTCTTACTCATAGGTACTTACATTGGTGAGACAAGCAAACTGTACATTTTGAGACATGAGCCCGAGAGGGGAAGATAAAGTATACTCTCTGACTGGTACAATGAATTGGGAGGAAATCCTAATGGAATGTTTACTGGGCCATTGGCAGGACCATGGACTGACCTCCAAGTAGATCATGTTGGACCCTCACCACATTGTAAAAGGAGCAGCTTGGTCATTGTGGACAGTTTGCAAAGTGGAAAGAAGCTATCCTGATTCAGGGCTGACTCGACTGGAATTATAGCAGACATTTTAATACACGTGTTCAGCAGATGGTAGTATAGAATTTGACCAGGGTACCCACTTTACAGCCCAGGCAGTATCAGCCAAAGGTCACATATCGCCTACCACCCTCAATCCAGTGGGATTGTTGAGGGGATGGGATACTGTGAGAGATCACCCAGCTACATCCCTCGGCTTGGAACACAGTCCTGCCCTTTGCCTTCATGACCCGTCAGGACCCACCACAGGCTCAACTGGATTTCCTCCCTGAGTTTTAATAACCAAGCATCCCCATGAGAGACATTGATTCCTCACAGGGACTGGACTTGTCAGGGGCTGGGGTCAGAGCCCTTCACTTAGAGAAAGCTGTAAAAACCCAACTTGACAAATTACAGGTTGTACAAAAAGCAACAGCAAAAAGGAAGTGGCAGAGCGAGACTGATGCTGGGAAAGTGAATCCACTAAATTACAACAGAGGGCAATGGATCATGCTGCAGAACCATCCTTGTTCCCTATGGATTCAGATCCCCATTCTGTTGTCGAAAAGGCAAGCCCATCAGTGTATAACATTTCTCTGGACTCCAGGAAGACTGGAGAATATTGTGTGAATGAATTAAAAGCACATGGAGCAGAGAGCAATAGACATCAGTTCGACCTGTGTTTGGAGGGATAGGAAGCTGCAGATCCTGATTATAACCCTGTGGCCCCTACTGATCCAGTGCTAGTCCTGATCCCAGGCAAGCCCCAGGACACTATTCCTGATCCAGTTACAACCTCAAGTCACTGATCTTGATCCAGTAACAACCCCAGTCATTGATCTAGATTCGGTTACAGCTCCAATCACTGATCCCAACCCAGTTACAGCTCCAATCACTGATCCCCACCCAGTTACAGCCCCAATCACTGATCCCAACCCAGTTACAGCCCCAATCACTGATCCCCACCCAGTTACAGCTCCAATCACTGATCCCCACCCAGTTACAGCCCCAATCACTGATCCCAACCCAGTTACAGCCCCAATCACTGATCCCAACCCAGTTACAGCCCCAATCACTGATACCAACCCAGTTACAGCCCCAATCACTGATCCCAACCCAGTTACAGCTCCAATCACTGATCCCCACCCAGTTACAGCCCCAATCACTGATCCCCACCCAGTTACAGCCCCAATCACTGATCCCCACCCAGTTACAGCTCCAATCACTGATCCCTACCCAGTTACAGCTCCAATCACTGATCCCCACCCAGTTACAGCCCCAATCACTGATCCCCACCCAGTTACAGCTCCAATCACTGATCCCCACCCAGTTAAAGCCCCAATCACTGATCCCAACCCAGTTACAGCCCCAATCACTGATCCCAATGCAGTTACAGCCCCAGTCACTGACCCCAATCCTGATCGCAGGCAAATCCCAGTCATTGAAACTGACCCAGTTACAGCTCCAATCCCTCACACTCCCTCCCCACAATAACAACCAAAACAGAATACCCCTCATCCCCACGTACCACCCTAGCTACCTCCGGATCCAGCACGTCATCCTCCAACACTTCAACTATCTGCAATCCGACCCTACCACATTTTTCTTTCCCCACCCATATCTGCTTTCTGGAGGGACCACTCTCTCCGTGACTCCCTTTTCTGCTCCACACTCCCGTCCAGCTTCACCTCAGATGGCACTTTTCCCTGCAATTGCAGGAAGTGCTACACCTGCCCCAATACCTTCCCCCTCACCCTTATCCCAGGCCCCAAGAAGACTTTTCACATCAAGCAGATGTTCACCTGCACATCTGCTAATGTGGTATACTGCATCCGCTGTACCCGTTGTGGCCTCCTCTACATCGGGGAAACAAAGCAGAGGCTTGAGGACCGCTTTGCAGAGCACCTCTGCGCAGTTCACAATAAACAACTGCACCCCCCAGTCACGAACAATTTCAACTCCCCCTCCCATTCTTTAGAAGACATGTCCATCCTGGGCCTCCTGCAGTGCCTCAATGATCCTACCCGAAGGTTGCAGGAACAGCAGCTCATATTCCACTTGGGAACCCTGCAGCCCAATGGTATCAATGTGGACTTCACAAGCTTCAAAATCTCCCCTCACCCTACCGCATCCCAAAACCATCCCAGCTCATCCTTGCATCCCTAACCTGTCCTTCCTCCCACCTATCCACTCCTCTCACCTCAAGCCCCGCCCCATCTCCTACATACTAACCTCATCCTGCTCCCTTGACCTGTCTATCCTCCCTGGACTGATCCATCTCTTCCCTACCTCCCCACCTACACTCACCTTTACTTGCTCCATCCCCGCCCCTTTGACCTGTCTCTCTCCTCTCTACCTATCTTCTCCTCTATCCATCTTCAATCTGCCTCCCCCCCTCCCTATCTGTTTCAGAATTCCCCCTTCCCCACACCCCCCATTTCTGAAGAAGGGTCTAGACCCAAAACATCAGCCTTCCTGCTCCTCTGATGCTGCTTGGCCTGCTGTGTTCATCCAGCTCTACACCTTGTTGTCCAAGAACTATCCTGGGACTTCAAAATGGTTTGGTTTTAAAATACTCCAGCAAAGTTCTGTCTGCCAACATCCACTATGATCTGATATACGTGGTGTTGATATGTCCGCAACTCAGCTGCCAGAAAGATGCCCCCCAACTCCTCAACTTTGTAGATGACTGGGACAGAAAATAGGAACTGAGGCAGGTAAAGCCAGACCCAAACCACCAGCCAGCTGTAAAAGAGATATAATTAATGATTTGGCCCCAGCCCACAGTCAATATCCACAATTTGACTAATTTGAACAATAAACTTGGAATCTTAAACCAATAAGTTAAACAGGTTTTGAATAAAATCAATCAAGACAAGCAAGCTGCTGGAGACGAAACAAGGACTGAAACTATGGAGTGCACAGAACGTTGATGAGTCTGGTTAAAGCTACCTAAACCCCATTGACTGGTTGTATGGAAAGTCACTCACGAGTTCGTAAATTTCAGTTGATATTGAGAGATTGATCTCAATGCTACAGCAGCCAAAGAGAAAATTAGAATCTTATTTTTAATTTTATCTTTATGTAAAGTGAAACCTGGTGTATATACTTCATTTTGTGTTCTTTTTTCCCGTAAAACTGGTTCCCAGATTGACAAGAAGAGAATAGAAGTTCTGTTGTGAGATATCTTGGAGGGGTTTGTAACATCATTCTACACTCGAGGCAGAATATGTAAATACATAGCATTGGCACCAAGAGACATACGTAAAGCAAGATTTTGGGAAACCCTGCCTGAAAGGCACAAATGTGACATATATACTGGTGTCAACCTCAGATGGAACCTCCTACTTATGAATAGTTGTCCTTGTAATTGAAATCCAGTAAGTTTTGATATTGATGGAGTTAGACCAAAGAATGAGATTTCTAAATTCTTGGAAGTGCAGGGTCGGCTTAGAACAAGTCAGTATACATTTAGTAAGGGGAGGTCGTACCTGACAAAACAGTTATAGTTCTTTGAAGAGATAACAAGTATGTTAGATCAGGGAAACCCAGTGGATATTATCTATCTAGACTTCTAAACAGCCTTTGATAAGGTGCCTGAAGGGAGACTGCTAGGTAAGGTGAGGACCCATGGTGTTTGAGGTGAGCTACTGGGTTGGATTGAGGATTGGCTGCAGGACAGAAGGCAGAGAGTTGGGATAAAAGGCTTTTTTCCAGAATGGCAACTGGTGACTAGTGGTGTCCCGCAGGGTTCAGTGTTGGGGCCATAGCTGTTCACTTTACATGTTAATGATCTGGATGAAGGGACTGGGGGCATTCTGGTGAAGTTTGCCGATTATACAAAGATAGGTGGACAGGCAGGTAGTACTGAGGAGGTGAGGAGACTGCAGAAAGATTGAGACAGTTTAGGAGAGTGGTCCAGGAAATGGCTGATGAAATTCAATGTGAGCAAATGCGAGGTTTTGCAATTTGGAGAAAGGAATACAGGCGTGGACTATTTTCTAAACAGTGAGAAAATTCATAAAGCAGATGCACAAAGGGATCTGGGAGTGTTGGTTCAGGATTCTCTAAAGGTTAACTTGCAGGTAGAGTCCGTGATTAAGAAAGCGAATGCAATGTTGTCGTTTATCTCAAGAGGGTTGGAATATAAAAGCAGTGATGTGCTTCTGAGACTTTATAAAGCTCTAGTTAGGCCCCATTTAGAATACTGCGTCCAATTTTGGGCCCCACACCTCAGGAAGGACATACTAGCCCTGGAGCGTGTCCAGCGGAGATTCAGACAGATGATCCCTGGAATGGTAGGTTTAACATACAATGAACGGCTAAGGATCGTGGGATTGTACTCATTAGAGTTTAGAAGGTTGAGGGGAGATCCAATAGAAACTTACAAGATAATGTATGGCTCAGAAATGGTGGAGGCTGGGAAGTTGTTTCAGTTAGGCAGGGACACTAGGACCTGTGGGCACAGCCTTAGAATTAGAGGGGGCAAATTTAAAACGGAAATGAGATGACATTTCTTCAGCCAGAGAGTGGTGGTTCTGTGGAATTCATTGCCACGGAGTGCAGTTGAGGCCGGGATGTTAAATGCCTTCGAGGCAGAGATCGATAAATTCTTGATCTCACAAGGAATCAAGGACTACAGAGAGAGTGCAGGGAAGTGGAATTGAAATGCCCATCAGCTATGATTGAATGGCAGAGTGGACTCGATGGGTCGAATGGCCTTTCTCCCACTCCTTTGCCTTATGTTCTTATGGTCTTAAATAAGGAGCAATCAGGCTAGAAAACATATGGTAATGGTGCTAGGAGGACATGCCAGGCCAATAAATGAAATAATCCAGGGAAAAATAGATGACGACAGCAAGCAGCAAAACTAAAACCCTGTGTGGTATTGATGGGCAGTGGATGATAGAACAGTTGAGGGAGAACTTTGAGCAGACTGGCCAAGCCTGGGACCTATCTTGGATCAGTGACACAGCTAAATGTTTCTTCCACAGAAAGAGACCCAATTTTTTTTCATTTGCTAGTTACGATGATGAACCAAGGCCTGGCTTGCTGGTAAATGGAAGGGAACCCCAGATAAAGCCTTAGGCATATTACTGGGGATCCAAAACTTAATGACAAACAACAAGTTTGAGATTGAAAATATCGGCATTATCGAAGAGAATGTGATGGCACCCTACCATACACTGCTAAAAAAGGGGGAAGGCTTGTTGGTACCACTCTGGATAAATGTCAGTGCTCACCTGAACTAAAGACCCAGCCCTTGCTATGGACAGGACCAATTTCATCTACAAGATCCCCTGCAGAGACTGCGACAAACACTACATCAGACGAACAGGAAGGAAACTAACAACAAGAGTACATGAACACAAACTGGCTACAAAAAGACACGACCAATACTCACTCATCTCAATCCACATGGACAAGGAGAACCATGACTCTGACTGGGACAACACCAAGATCCTGGGACAGGCTAGGCAGAGATAAGCACGGGAATTCCCGGAAGCATGGCACTCCACGAAGCAGGCTATTAATAAACACATTGAACTCGACCCTATATACATTCCACTTCAGAGGAAACCCGGAAGTGAGGCAATCCATCGCATCGGACCCCAGGGTTTAAAAGCCAGGCGGGAAAACACACCGACGCTTCATCAGAGTCTGCACTGAGGATGTTACCAAGTATGGTTATGAAACATCTGCGAAACAATAAACCAGCTCAGCGAGCCAACCAACCTCAACACCCACAACCCGAGCTACAGATCTACTCCAAAACCAAACAAGTAATTGTGTGCCCCTATCCTGTGTAATCAAATTGAACGTGTCTTGTGTGGTTTTCGGACAAGCACTTATTTAAACTGTGCCACAGAAACTCAGAACCCGGACAATGACATCACCTGAGTAGTGCACATGGGGAGGGAGAATCGCAACTTCCCCAAAACATTATCAATACTGAACCTTCACCTGTCACATCCAAAAAACCCACTTTCTGCATTTGGCCCCACAAACTCAGACATACGCAGGAGAAGTGAAATCTTTGCTCATGTCAGTGACAAACTTGAACAGGCTTTAGGAGATTGTTTGGAAAGGTAAGACACCGGTATTAAAATCTTACCAGAAAGGTTACAACAAGTCTAACAATCAGTTCATGGACACAAAATTTTCTCTGTTCTAGCCCAACAAACAGAGCAAGCACAAAAAGACATTCAAGAAATTGAAGTCACCAATTGGTGGTTTGACTTTTGGAATTGGGGCATATTCACATTTGGATTCACTTCCTAACACACCTCGCTGTATTGTTCATCCTATTTGTTTCAATGTATAACTGTCCCAGCATTAACATTTTAATGGAAATGGAGATGTTAAAATGCTTATTGTGTGCAAGAACCAGGCAACTTGCAAATTTGATAATTTGTACACCACCGTGTGTATAGTTTTATACAATGTTTAAGAATTACTAATGAATGCTCTTTTTTCATTTCTCTTTTTTCTCTTTTTACTGTAAGATAGTGGAGGTTAGTGTTAGGTATTTGAACTCTTCACCTGAGCAATGGCTTGGGCAGTGATCCAACTCACTCAGCACTCACCGAATAAACAGGAAGCAATGGGGGTCAGGTGGCTACAATCTGCAAACTGCAGAGTTGCAACAGTGTTTTCATGCAGCTAGACCTCAGACAATCAACTTCCCATTGAAACTGCCAGGCCAGGTGTGACTGGCAACATGGTTTCAGAAAAAACCATTGTGTACACCTCCAGTGAACCTGCTCTATTAGAAGAATGTCACACAGACTTGGTGGCACACAGCTCATTAGGAGGCCAGACACACTGCGTGACGAGGACAGCACTTGATAGCAGAAGTTTTAAAACCATGTTTTGTGACCTCCAAATGGAAAGTCATCGCCTCATTGGATTTTCCTGCCTCAGCCCAATACTAGTATTGGAGTTTTAGACATAGAGCACAGAATCTTTGAAGAAGTTACAAAAGCAGAGGGAGCCAATGCTTCAGGTTGCCCCATGTCCAGCTGCATACCTCATGGGGAACATCATCAGACTGACCAGACCCAGAAATCTACCTTGGTGAAGTGGCCCAAAGACCAGTGCAAGACCTAGACAAAAGTGGAAGCCCAAACCCTGAAACATTAGCCAGTTCTCAAAGACTGAAGAGCAGGATGTCCCAGCCTTATTGAATGAGTCTTCCTGGCCTTTTTCGAACTGTTCAAACACAGTGGTGGGGACTGTGAATAGATTGTAGCAAATGTGTGTCGGAAGTAGATAGCTAGTGTACATTTGAGACGGTTTTTCTCAGAGATTTGAGACTGTTTACTAAAGAGTCCTATAAAGAGATTGATAGGATTCAGCAGCCTTTAAAAGTTGAGTCTGATAAATATTGCTTTTTGTTAATAAAATGTCCAATAAGCTCATGCTGGACTCCCCCTGACTCTTGTCACCTTTGTCTGCGTTAAAAAAGGTTTTACTGCAAACTGGTCAGCGATGGCCAGAGTACATTTACCCAGCTTTCAATTTATAACCACTGTATATAAATTTGTGTATGTTTAACTGGAAAGGTTTCTTTCCCTTAATGTCCAGATATTCACAGCCACAATCAGTGCATGTAACTATCAACAGATCGAACTTGTCAATGCCTGGTACCTGGACAGCAGTCACAATGCCTTTATTTTGCACAGTCAATTTGAACATTTTGTATGGAAAATGGTTCTGAAAGAGTTAACACTGAAGCTGCTTTGAGCTTTGTGCAACCTGATGATGTGCCAAAATCTTTGGTTAGAGAAGAAATTGCACAAGGTCCCAGGGGAGTCCAATATGTATCTGGCTCCTCTTAGTGTTTGTAATTGTGCTTACCTAGTCAATGTGACATACCATTGCTATCATGCAATAAACTGCATCTTATTGTTCAGACAATAATGATGTCTGTAATGATATCTAGTTAGGATACAGCTTTGATCGAACAATAAGTATACCCAACTCAGTAGGACACACATCGATATTAAAAATATTCAAAGATAAACGATTTGTGTGGAAGGTGAGCGTTAAAGATCTGCATCACAACCAGCAGGATGAGAATATACCTGGTAGGGGATATGGAGATGGCACTCTTTTATGCAATTAATTAGAATTAGTTCAAAACAAAAAGACATAATCGTTAAAGGGGAGCCCTAGAAAGACACAGGGCAGCCGTGCATCTGGATGATTGAAACACCTAACTGAGAACAGGAAAGATCCTTATCACATGAATACAATTAGAAACCAACACTCAAAAAGACAATGAGGCACCTTTATTGAAAAATCTTTAATGATGGATTCTTTTTATAGAAATGAAGAAGAAGAGATGAAAGGAATATGTTGATCTGAATATAAAACGTAATAAATTAATGTGACATTCTAGGGTTCCTCTTCAGGCAGTCACTGATTTTACATCCAATCATCTCTGGGCTCTATGCTTTTTGAAAAAACATGCATGCTTTAATTAAATGTTCAATTGATTTATAGGTGAGTAAGGATTCTTATCCATCGTCATGACAATTTCCCTGACTGTAGCTGTACCTCGCAGTGCCGTTTGCGATGATTCTAATGCATACTCAGAGCTATGAGTATTTCTTTTTGATTTCTAGCTTTTTCTGAAAGATTTCCCCTTGTACCTCCAAGGATTTTAATTTTATTCACCAGCGTGGCTATTGGTAACATATTCTGGGAGGCCATGCTAGTCTGACATGGAACTAAGTCCCTGCCAAAAATGAACCAATGGACATGACTGAACAGGGACTCCCAAAGCTAAAAACAGCCCCCTTTACTGACTCACCGAGACACAGTGCAAGTATGAAGATCAAACATCCAAAGAAATGTGTTATATCACAACACATTAAAGTGCAGACCAGGCCAGATCAGTAAAGTAGTCCATCTCCCTGTCGAATAAGTAAGATTTTTAAAACGTTTTTGTTTTAAATCGACCCTGTTATGAAAGCAGTCAGTTTTGTTTTTCTCTCCAGGAGTGTTTGGAACCAAGCTCCCTCACAGACAAACGCAGGTAGTTGAACTTCCGAAGTGTATTGATATTTGTCTTCTATTGGCATGAATGCTTGGGACTCTATGCTAATTTAGTGTATTCCACTCCCCCAGTATTGTACTAGGATCAACTGTGAGGACAGGTGTAATCCTTATAGAACTGCCTGTAGTACAACTCCACACAAATTTGGATCTTTTGTTTGGATACACACTAACAAAGGTGTCACTAGACAGAGGTGACTGCAATATTTTAGATAGCCCTGTGAAATATTCCCTTCACCATTTCCCTAGGGTTAATTATTTCTAATTGTTTCTAAAATATATATCTTATTCATGTGTTATCCCTCTTACACTCAGCATCATCCATATTGTTTCATTCTGCACTCTGTCCAAGCTTTTACATTTCAGCTGGGATTACCAAATTAGCATACAGCATTCGACCAACACATTATACAGCTTCAGAAGACCCTAGTAAACTTCATCAAAGTAAATAATGGAAGGCACTCAAGCATTTTGCTCATTTTTGTTTATTTATCTCTTGAGATCTTTACCTAGGGCAGGTACACAATTACTCAAGGGACCCTTATAGACTCAAAAGAAGCTGTGGTATAAGTGCACAATTAAAACATTGATATGTCTTCCACTTTAATGATATTTATGGGCTTCCTCTGTACGTATAGCATTTTCTGAGATTCTTTTTCTGACATAGCTTGCACTCATTCCAGCTTATCAATTTCATATGTATGTTGCACATTATTCTGTCAATGTTGGTATTAAATTTCACTTGTCCATCTAATTTCACCAATGATGCAAATTTCTTTTCAAGTCACTTAATTACATTCCAGAGGTCACTGCCCTTCCTGTCTTAGTGGGATCTGCAAATTTTATAATTATGCATTTGAAATCAGAACTAGGTCACTTATGCAAATGTAAAATGGCGATATCAACATTAGCCCTGATGGAATTCAACTCAAGATCTCTCATAATACTCTCTGTTCCCCGATTGTGCATCCATTAATGTACTCTACCCTCGAATCCCCAGGCTTTCAGCTTGACTATAAGTTAGCCATGCAGAACTTTATCAAAGGCATTCAGAAAGCCTGAAGTAAATTATATAATTCAACTGTAGCATGTTCAAAGAAGTTAAAAAAGATTTTTCAAGCAGGATATTTGCAAAGAAAAAATAAATCTTTACAATCTATGTAGTTGTTTGCTATGGCATTGAAGACTCTCAGATAACTTGTCTTATTTGACTGAATTGATTGTTGTCAAATTGTGACAGAGAATCATAAAAATTTCACAGCACAGAAAAAGGTCCTTTAGATCATTATTTCGACGCCAGTTATCAAACATCCATCTTTTGGAATCCCATTTTCAAACACCTGGCATCTCAAGTGCTCATCTAAATAGTTCTTCAATGCTTTAGTCCTGCATCTATGACCCGTTTAAACAGTCAGTAAGCCCAACCATCTTATCTGGGTTTAAAAAAAAATCCTTCCTCTAATCCACCTAAACCTTACAACTGTACTCCCTGATTATTAGCCCCTCCAGTAAATGGAAATATTTCACCTCACCAATCCTGTGAACGGACCTCAGAACTTTATACTCCTCAGTTAGATCCCTACTCAGCCTTCCCTGCTGTAAGGAAAATAACCCCAGTCATTCTAGTCTCTCTTCATTGTGGAATCACTCCAGCCCAGGCACATCCTGCCGAATCTGTTCTACATCCTGCCTGGAGCAATCTCCTCCTTCCTATAGTGTGGCAGCTAGAATTGCACACTGAACTTAGCTGTATCATAACCTCATGCTGTATCACAACCTGATGTATTCATTGATAGTAGGAACTGCTGATGCTGGAGAATCTGAGATAACAAGGTGTGGAGCTGGATGAACACAGTAGGCCAAGCAGCATCAGAGGAGCAGGAAAGCTGATGTTTCAGATCTAGACCCTTCTTCAGAAAGAAGGGTCTGAAGAAGGGTCTAGACCTGGAACGTCAGCTTTCCTGCTCCTCTGATGCTGCTTGGCCTGCTGTGTTCATTCAACTCTACACCTTGGTATGTCATGTATTCATTACCTTGACTATTAAAAGCAAGTATCACATATGCCTTCTTAACTACCTTATCTATCATCCTGTTAACTTCATGGATCAATGGACATGCAGACCAAGGCCCCACTGATCCTCGGTAGTCACTAAGGTTTAACTATTCAATATATACTTCCTAGTCATGTTAGTCCTTTCAAAATGCATCACCTCACACTTTTCAGAACATCCTCCTTGAAACCAATGCTATTTCTAATTTCTGCAGGTTATTCTTGAATGAGTCCACACAACCTCCTTATTTTACAAACTGGTGATATGAAAACTCACCAAGGCATAAAAGAAGGCACAAAAAACAATATTTAACAGACATGTTCAATATTCAGGGGAGTTCATAGAATCATTTCATTCATGGTCTCTACAGATTAGCAGAAAAATGTGATTATGCTTTAAAATCAGAATTCATGAGTGGCAGAATTATGATTAGAAATGCTGACAAAGCTTTGTCAGATGTATTGCAGCCCCAAAAAGATTTGGAGAAAGCCATTAGCATGTTCAGCAAAGCAGATCACTGGAATCAACACAGATCAATGCTAGGAGAAGAAGATTAACCTTATTACAGGACATCAGCAGAATACATTCAACACATAAGATAAAAAAAAAGCTAAAGCTAAATGTAACAAGCCAACATAAGAGTAAGCCAGACTGCAAAATTCACCAATGATGGCAACAGCAGAGTAGGCTTATCTAGCCCACCTACATTTTTCCTTTTTTTCTTGCTTTCATTTTCTTTATCATCATCACTTGTTTTTTTTTAGTTTTTAAGTACTTTTAAAAAATACTTACCTCGCTTTTTGAGAGTGATTGGTTATGGAAGCAGCTGCAACGATAGCGCCAAGGGCATTGTGGTTTTGTCGGGGCAGTTCATGGCAGCGGATGGGGGCCTGGATCGGCACTTTGAAAGTCGAAAATCAAGCCCAATGCAGGCAGAGCTTTCCCAGTAAGGCAGTGAGGGACGTCCCTGACATCTGCTGTGGTGGAAATTGCTGGCAGCCGGAAGCTTCCCAGATAGTGGGCCAAAGCGCAGGATATCGAGCCCTTTTAGGGGATGGGAGCTCAGCATGGGTAAGCACATAAGAAATTCTGTTGAACTTTAAACTTTATTTCTTTATTTTTCTACTAAAACTAAGAAGAACTGTAATGTCTAATTTTCAAATTTGTTTCTTTAGTTATCTACTTTGTTCATAAGATTTTGTACCGAGGTACCTTTGTACGTAACATGGGGCCGGGAATGTCCTTGAGTACGTGCGGCAATAGAATCTAATTCTAAATCAGATTTGAATTTCAGATATTAAGTGTCAGTGCTAACACTGTAGAGACAAGGAAACCTCACAGGCAGAAACAGTGACCAGCTACAAAACATAGAAACATAGGAAATAAGAGCGGGAGTAGACATTCAGCCTTTTAAAGCTATTCGCTGTTCTTTAAGATTCTGGCCGATTAATCCAACTCAATTCACAATCAGGGAACATTTCAGTTTTTAAGGACATCCAGCTTCTGATTTTAGGTTAAGAGTCCTCCAACGCAGTCTTCAAGATACTCAACAACCCAGGGCTGCTGAGCAGAAACTGGTAGCCAAGTTCTGTACCCACGAAGATGACATCAACCGTGACCTTGGATTCACGTCACACCACATGTAACTCCACTGCACTGTTCTGTATCTGTAAAGTCTTCCTTACTGTTCTGTTTTCACATGATCAACTTGATAACTTCTTATGATCTCTTTACCTTAAATAATTTGCACAGTTTTTGATTATTTATTACTTTGATTAGGCTCTCAGCATGCTACTCTTATACATAACATGTTATTCCAGCCATTTAGTTTGTCTCCAGCATCACCTTATTTTTAATACTTTGTAATTATCTCTCTGCCTCAATTAATGGGATTTTAGGTCATCCCTTCATGTGATATTCACTCTTTACTCACATCATCTGACACTTTCAAGCTCTGCAGAGGCTTATTCTTCAGTCTGTTCACACTCCACTCACATCATTTGTACAACATTTTGATCTCTCTATTTTTAAATTATGTGCCTGTAAGCTTCTCTTCACTCATCCTGCCAAAGAAACAGCGCTCCGAAAGCTTGTGATTTCAAATAAATCTGTTGGGTTGTAACCTGGTGTAATGTGACTTCTGACTTTGCCCAACCCTGCCCAGCACATCATCACTGAAGGTAAGGCTGAGGAGGGGAACTCATCATGGTCGAGCCATCTTACAGAGTTCTCATTGTGTTGCATCAATACCTTGATGGTGAAGAATGAGTCAAGAGTTAAGAACAATGCTTTTACTTGTCTCTGTAATAGTCTCCAGGAGCATCAGAGCAGTGTGTTTTTTGCCAGTCCAGACAGTTCACACTCCCCAAAGCACACAAAGAATGGCATATTAAGTCACATTCCTCTGCTGGGCTGAGAAGAGCTCCCATATCCCCAGACAGGTTGCCCTTCTGACCTTATGCAGTTCAGTAAATCCCCTACTCAATGACATCAGTGCCAGTCCCAGCCAGCTACGGCATTCCTGCATTTGATTAGCTGAAGTTACATGAAAGGAAGTACTCACTTCTGTTTAGTTGGCACCTTTCATCTGGTCAGTCTGCTTCGATGCAAATTAAAGCCAATGATGTTTCTCCTCCCGTTGCCTTGTACTGTCATGTATACTGCAACCATGTTTTACCAAACAAGATCCCACCAATAATGAGAGTGTTGACCAGATAACCTTCCCTGTTGTTATTGGTTGAGAGAGGGAAGCATGTTGGTAAGGGGATCAGGGCTATAGCTCAGGCCTAGTTCAAATATTGCCTACAGTCCTTTAACACTCATGTAGTCATAGAGTTACAAGGCTTAGAAACTAACCCTGCAGCCCAAATTATTCATGCCAACTAGGTTTCATAAACTGAACTAGTCCCTTTGGCCTGCATTTGGCCCATAACCCTCTAAACCTTTCCTACTCATGTACCTGTCCAAATGTCTTTTAAATGTTGTAATTATACTCACCTCCACCACTTCCTCTAATAGCTCATCTCATACGCTCACCATACCCTGTGAAAACGTTGTCCATTGAGTTGCTTCTAAATCATTCCCCTCTCACCTTAAACCTATGCCATCTCACTTTGGACTACCCCATCTGGGGAAAAGTCCTTGGCTATTCACCTTTTCTGTGCCCCTCATAATTTTATAAACTTCTATAGGTCACCCTTCAGCCTCCTATGCTACAGAGAAAGATGTCCCAACCTATCCAGCCTCTCCTTATAACTCAAACTCTCCAGCTTTATTAACATCCTTGTAAATCTTTTTGGCACCCTTTTCAGTTTAACACCTTCCTATATCAGGGTAACCAGAATTGTATGCAATACTCCAAATGACATGTAAAGCCGTAATATGACATCCCAAATTCTATACTCCGTTCCGACTAGTTAAGTCAAACATGCCAAACATCTTCTTCATCACCCTGCCTACTTGTGATTTCAGTTTGAAGGAACTACGTACCTGTGCCTCTAGCTCTCTGCTCAACAACACTCCCCGGAGCACTACCATTAACAGTGTAAGTCTTTATCTGAATTAAACTCCATCTGCCATTCCTTGGCCCACTGGACTAATTGATCAAGATCCCATTATACTCATGGAAAATCTTCTTAACTGTCCAATTTTTGTGTCATCCACAAACTTACTAACCATGTCTCCTACATTCTCTTTGAAATTGTTGATATAACTGACCAACGACAGTGGACCCAGGATTGATCCTTGTGGGACACCACTGGTCTCAGGCCTCTGGTCTGAACAACAACCCTCTTGCACCACTTTCTGTCTCCCACCATCAAGCCAATTTTGTATCCAACTGGTTAGCACTCCCTAGATGCCATGTGATCTAATCTTACCAACCAGACTACCATGCAACCCATGTTGAAGGCCTTGCTAAAGTCCATTGACAACGTCTACTGCTCTGCCTTTATCTGTCTTCTTAGTCACTATTGCAAAAAACTTAATCAAGTTTGTGAGACACAATTTTCCATGCATACAGCCATGCACAAAGCCATGTTGATGATTCCTAATCCGTCCTCGCCTTTCTAAATTCATGTTAATCTTGTCTCTCAGAAGATCTTCCAACAACCTATTTGACATCAGGCTCACTGGTCTGTAGTTCTCTGTTCTTCCCTTACAACTTTTCTTAAATAATGGCGTCTCATTAGCCACCCACTAGCCTTCCAGCACCTCAGCCATAGCTGTTGATAATATAAATGTCTCAACAAGCTGCCCCATAAGTTTTTTCCCTAGCTTTCTGCAATGCCCTGGGTACACTTCATGTGTTTTACGACTTCCAGCACGTCCTCTTCTGTCTTGAGGATACTTTTTAAGACGCCACTATTTGTTTCCCTAAGTTCCCTAGCTTCCATGTCTTCCTCCACAGTAAATACATACATCAAACATTCATTTGGGATCTGACCCATCTCCTGTGGTTCCAACACATAGATGCCTCATTGATCTTTAAGGAGCCCTATTCTCTTCCCAGTTAATTGTTTATCCTTAATGTATTTGTAGAATCTCGTTAGATTCTCCTTAACCTCATCTGCCAAAGCTGTCTCATGGCCCCTTTTTGCCCTCCTGATTTCCCTCTTAAGTGTTCTCCTACATCCTCTATAATCTGTTAGGGATTAATTTGATCCTAGCTGCCTATATCTAACATATGCCTCCTTTTTTATTGACCAGAGTCTTAATATCTGTATTCATCCAACATTCCTATTCTTGCCCTTCACATCAGCAGGAACACGCTGTCCCTGAACTCTTGCTATGTTGTTTTCAAAAGTGTCCCACTTGCCAGACATCCCTCTATCTGTGAACTGCACCCCTCCAACCAACGTTTGAAAGTGTCAATAAATGTGGAGCTGGAAATGCACAGCAGGTCAGACAGCAACTGAGGAGCACGAAAGTCAATGTTTCAGGCTGATATATTTTGTCAGGACTGGGGAGGATGAGGGAAACCTAGAAGTAAATAGAGGGAGGGGTGTTGGGGCTGGGGAAAGGGTAGGTGTGATGGTGATAGGTGGATGCAGATTGTGGGCTATTGTGTTTCGTCAGTGGGAAGGGTGGAGCAGATAGGTGAGTAGGAAGATGGACAGGTTAGGTTAAGTCAGGGAGGTGAGGAAGAGGGGGAGGTCTTTACATTGGATAAGGTTGGGGGTGGAGAGACTTTGAAGCTGGTGAAGTCAATATTGAGGCCACTAGGCTGCAAGTTCCCAAAGCGAAATATCAGATGTTGTTCCTCCAGTTTATGTTTGGCCTCACTCTGACATTGGAGGAGGCCAAGGATGGACATGTGGTCAGGGGAGTGGGTGAGGGAATTAAAATAGATGGCAACTGGAATGTCGGGTTGGTTGGTGCATGCAGAGCGCAGATGCTCCACAAACCGATCCGCTAGTCTGTGTTTGGTCTCCCGATATAAATGAGATCACATTGGGAGTAATGGATACAATAGACCAGGTTGGATGAAGTGGAGGTGAATCTCTGCCGGATCTGGAAGGATTGTCTGGGACTTTGGACGGAGGTGAGAGGGAAGGTGTAGGGGCGGGTTGCACCTCTTTTGAAAACAGGGGAAGGTACTGGGTGTGGTGGAGGGGTTGGTGGGGAGTGTGGAGCTGACGAGGGAGCCACAGAATGAACGGTCCCTGCAGAAAGCGGATGGATTGGAGAAGGAAATATCTTTTTGGTGTTGGGGTCTGATTGTAGGTGGCAGGAATATCAGAGAATAATGTAGTGGATTTGAAGGTTGGTGGAGTGGTATGTGAGGACGAAAGGGACTCTCTCCTTATTGTTGTTGGGGGGGGGCACGATTTTGAGGGCAGAAGTGCGATTGAGGGCATCCTTAATTACAGAAGAAGGGAAATTCCTGTCCTTAATGTAGGAGTAATCTGGGATCCCCGGAGTAAAATGTATCATCCTGGGAGCAGATTGAGAGTATGGGATGGAATTTTTACAGTAGGGTGGATGAGAGGAGGAGTAGTTGAGGTATTTGTGGAAATCAGTGAGTTTGAAATGAATGTCAGTGGTGAGTCAGTTTCTGGAGATGGAGGCGGGGAGGCTCAGGAAGGGGAAGGAGGTGTCAGGAATGGTGCAGGTGAAGTTGAGGGCGGGGTGGAAGGTGTTGGTGAAGTTGGTGAACTGCTTGAGTTCCTCGTGGGAGTATGAGGCAGCACCAATACAGTCATCAATGTAGTGGAGAAAGAGGTGAGGGATGGTGCCAGGGGCTGTTCCATGAATCCCACAAAGATGCAGGCATAGTTCAGGCCCATGCAGGCACCCTTGGCCACCCCTTTGGTTGGAAGTAGGAGGAATCAAAGGAAAAGTTGTTGAGTTCTGTCAAGCAAATGAGACTGTCAGTGGAGGGGGACTGGTTGGGCCTATGGGGCAGGAAAAAGCAGAAGGCTTTTAGGCCCTCTGTTTGGGGGATACAGGTGTAAAGGGATTGTGCATCCATGGTGAAGAAGATGTGTTAGGGTATAGGGAATGGAAAATTTTGGAAACGGTGGAGGGCATGGGTTGCGTCATAAATGTGGTTGGGGAGTTTCTGGACAAAAGGGGGAAGAACGGAGTCGAGGTAGGAAGAGATGAGCTTGGTGGGGCAGGAGCAGGCAGAGACAATGGGTTGACCAGGGCTGTCAGGTTTATGGATCTTGGGTAGGAGATAGAAACGGGCAGTGCAGGGTTGGGGAACTATCAGGTTGGAGGCTGTGGACGGGGGATCTCCCATAGTGATGAGGTTGTTGGTGATATGGGATATGATGGCATGTTGATCAGAGATGAGGTCGTAATTGGGGGGGGGGCGCGGTGGGAGAAGATGTCACAGAGTTGGTATCTGGTCTCAGAGATGTAGAGATCAGTACTACCACCGCACCCACCCCCCCACTTGTTGGTGGGTTTAATGGTGAGGTTGGGGTGGAGTGAAAGCATGGAGGGCTGTGCATTCCAATGGGGAGAGGTTGGAGTAAGTGAGAGGGGTGGAGGGATCCAAGCAATTGAAGTCGTGATGGTAGTTTGAAATGAAGAGATTGAGGGACGATAAGAGGCTGGGAAGGGAGTGTCCAGGAGGATGGAGTTTGCTGGAGGTGGGAGAAAGGTTTGTTTTAGGGTGGGTCAGATTCCTGTCTAATAGTGTCAAAATTAAACTTACGTGAGTTTGTAACTTTAACTTGTGGACCATCAGAATCGGCCAACAAGGGCCACAGTTTAACAACACAATGCAGCAAATAGTACAGCACAACCTCTGCACAAACAAATAGAACTGACACTAAATTATTTGGTCAAGTTCCAATCAGACTTTAACCTGAATTTACAGGCTCATGGCACAAATGTGATAACTGAATGAGCTTTTAGATTATTTAAGTTATCACTCAGCAGTGAATCACTCACGCAATGATGCCAACTCCTACTTATTTCTCACTTGTTCAAAACAGATATTTTTTGGCCGCAGGAATTGCAGACCCTGAATGCAGCAACTCTTGTCTGAGTTTCTGAAAGAGGACTGTAGCAGCAATAGATTTTAGCCCCCACTGTTCCATTCCAGAAAAATGGAGGATAGAACTGGAACCAATCCTTACCTTTCTAAGCTTTTATGTGTACACATTATAACCACATACCTCCTAATCCAACTACCATAGTTTCAGTCTGTTCCTAAATTGACAAGTACAAATGAATCCCCAATCTCGAGCTGAATGCAATTACATACACAATTATATATATAACATCTACCACAGGCACTGTTGGCCAGTTATTCGCGATGATTGGACATATACACTGCATCAAACTCTGTCTATTTGAATTAATGAAAGACTCCCAGCATTTGATGTCTCACAGCGTTTCACTCAATGTAATTCCAATTAATCCCTCTTGCCTCTTTAGATGAGTAATTGATTGCTTTCTATTCAATCTATTGCAGTAGTGGATTTCACTTAAATCGCCCATTCTGCAATGCTTCATTGTCACAGTTCCTTATCACCTAGTTTGATGAACTGCTGAGTGAAGAATTCAAAGTCATCCTTTGACTACTATATTTGTTGGCTCCTGGGCATTTGCAAACCTTCAAAGCAATTGGTTTGTTTTAAGTGACTTCGAGCTGTAGGCTCTTTGCTAAACACTGATATCCCTAAATGTTTTTTTAATTATAGTCATTTTCAGGATGTGACTATCACTGGGAAGGACAGGGTTGATTGTCCATCATTGAGCAGCGATGTTGAGTATTCCTCTCGAACTGTTATGAACCTAGTAATGAAGGTGTTCCCACATTGCTGTTAGGCCGATTCAGATTCTGACCCAAAGCAATGGAGGAACTACATCACGTGTTCAATCGAGAATGAGCTGAAACCCATAAAGCTTTTGGGTTTTCCCATTCCCTTGTCCACCTAATTGGCAAAGACCGCAAATTTAGAAGATGCAATTGAAGATGCCATACCTATCCTGAAGATGGTACACACTACAACCATATTACAGTATTGGTGGGGGGATTGAATGTTTAAACTGGATCCACTTCCCGAAAAGTGATCCTTCATATTAATTCACGCATCTCAATCAAGATTTCATTTATCTATTTGAACCCCAAGCATAATATCCATTTCAAATTTGTCTTTGTCAGCACAGGCTAGTGCTTGTTGTGACATTTCACATTTGCAGTGATGCATTTGCAATATCAAATCAAAGCAGCAAAGCTTGTTCTATTTCATATTTATCCAAGCCAATCATGAAAATGCAACCAGCCACTCCTCCTCATGTAAAGCATAGAAGCAATAAAATATTTGGCCTCTTTTTGTAGACCATTCAGCCCACTGTTTCTGTGCCAGCCTTATCCTTTTCCCAGCTGTTGCCCTGCACTGTTTTGGCACCTCAAGTAAAAACCCAAGTATCTTGTTTGGTATTAGTGTGACTTTTTGGTGCTGACACACTCTCACTTTCAGCTCGTTTTGTTCTTCCTCAACTTGGGCACTGAAACTTTGTCAGAAATACAAGAGGGCAATGGATGATTTGGGTATTTGCAAGGGTATTCAGCAAAAACAGGAGATTGGCATTTGGTAATGATGTTTATTTAATGAACCAGTGCAGGTGTGATGGACTGAATGGCCTCTTTCTGTACTGTAGCACTTCTGTGATTCTCTTTTGCTTTACCCGCATACCAGTGTCACCTCTCCTCCTCTGTTGTCAATCTCATCATGCACATAAAATGATAGTGAGAATGCTAACTATTCTAATGCTAGATAAATCAATTCTAGCTGCCTGCCCATGTCTTTCTGAAATCTTGCACTCAGCAATTTTCATTTCCTTCTGATAATGCCTTAATTTAAGCTTTAAGTAGTCTGCATGATTTGCCAGTGATTTCTATTTCACCTTAGCTGTCATAAAGTGTTAGGATTCAAGTGCTCTCCCAACACTTTGAACATATTCAAAGAGGGCTGAATCCTTCATGGACTAAAATTTGAATCCTTATGTGTGCTGTAAATTGGATAATGTAGCATTATATGAGGAATCACACTTTTAACATGCTATTACTCATCACTGGCCATCTGTTCACTCTGACTGAAGTTAAATATCACAATCAAATCATTTCTTCCAGCTAAGAATTGATACAGTAGCTGATTATTTTACAGGTAAATTATTCACACAAGCAGAAACCAG
The DNA here is from genome assembly GCF_030684315.1 of Stegostoma tigrinum. Taxonomy (NCBI): domain Eukaryota; kingdom Metazoa; phylum Chordata; class Chondrichthyes; order Orectolobiformes; family Stegostomatidae; genus Stegostoma; species Stegostoma tigrinum. The sequence goes on from NC_081380.1 coordinate 12,844,305, forward strand.
TGAATTATTGACAATGTTAATGCTGTACATAGAAGACAGAAAACACTGAAAAATTATAATACTGGCAGGACTTTAGAAAGCAGGAGCTAGACGTGCTACGTTAATGAATGTCTACTTCCCTCTGTTCAATCCAGATTTTGTGTAAAATCCCATTCCTGGCTTCCTATTAACCTTTCTTAGGTACATGAGGACATTATTCACTATAATAAAAACAGAAAGTGCTGCAGAAGCTCGGCAGGGCTGGCAATATTGGTTGGCAGAAACCAGCAGAGCTAACATGGTGAGTCCAATATTCCTCTGTTTGAGAATTGAAGAGAGGTAGGAAAGTGATAGGTTTTCTACTGTACGTGGAGGAGGGAAAGGGAATAGAAAAGAAGGTCAGAGAAAGGTTAGAGGGTGATGGAGATGAGAAACCATGAGTACCGCAGAGAGTAAAACAATCAGAAGGTGTGGTAATGTTTGTAAACAAGGAACAAAGCAAAAGTCCCAAGGAGCTGTTAATAGGATGTGTTAATAACTGAAATGGGTGAGCTGTGACCGAAAGTAAAGCTATGGAAATAAGCTGCAAGCAAAAATATATCATGAACAAAGACAAAGTTGCTGGAAAAGCTCAGCAGATTTGGCAGCATCAATGAAGGAAAATAAACAGAGTTAATGCTTCGGGTCTGGTGACCCTTCCTCAGAACATGGCGTGAAGATGTGAAGCTCGGTGTTGTTTCTACAAGGCAGTAAAGAGGAAAACGAGGTGCCGTTGGAACTCTATAGGAGTAGGACAGAAATGTTAGCATGAGCGCAGGATGGCTTGTTGAAAAGAGTTGGTGCTATACTAGGACTGCGTGGAGGTGTTCATCAAAGCAGACACATAGTCTGCGTTTGGATTTCTTAGAGTAATGGAGGCTGTATGGCAAACAGCATAAAACAGAGATTAGGTTGAAGGAAGTACATGTAAACTGTTGCTCCAGCTAGACAGTGTGTTTGGGGCCTTAGACAGTGAAGAGGGAGGAGGGGCAAAGACATCTCCTGTGATTGTGTGCAAAGGTACCTTGAGAGAGGGATGGGGTTTGGTTGTGGTAAAGGAGTGAACCACTGAGTCAGGGAGGGAATGATACCTTCAGAATGTTTAAAAAGAGGGAAGGGGAAGTTGTGTTTTGTGGTAACATATTGTTGGAGGTGTTTAAACATCTGCAAGATGATCCTTTGAATACAGCAACTGAGAGTGTGAAAACTGAGGACACCAGGAATGCTATCTATTTCTGAGAGGCAATGGAGTGTCTGAAGTTGAAAATGTGGGTCATGGTTGAGTAGCCTCTCAAGCACGGTGCAGGGAATCCTCAATGCAGGTAAGTGGAAGTGTTGTTGTGCAAAGTAATATTATTGAAACGTTTAATTTTATTTATTCATTCATGAGATGTGGGTGTCACTGGCTGGCCATCATGTATTGTCAGTCACTAGTTGCCTTTGAGAAGGTGGTGGTGAGCTGCCTTCCTGACCTGCTGTAGTTCACCTGCTTTGGGTTTACCCATGGTGCCATTAGGGAAGGAATTCCAGGAATTCGACGCAGTGATAGTGAAGGAACGGCAAAACATTTCCAGGTCAGGATGGTGAGTGACTTGGAGTGGAACTTGGAGGTGATGGTGTTCACATATATCTACTGCCCTTGTCCTTCTAGATGGAAGTGGTCTTGGGTGTAGAAGGTGCTGTTTGAGGATCTTTGGTGAATTTCCGCAGTGCATCTTGTAGATAGTACACACTGCTGCTACTGAGCGTCGATGGTGGAGGGAATGGATGCTTGTGGATTTGGTGCCAATCAAGCAGCTGCTCTGTCCTGGATGGTGTCAAGCTTCTTGAGTGTTGTTTGGGTTGCACTCACCCAGGCAAGTGGGGAGTATTCCAGCACACTCCTGACTTGTGCCTTGAGGATGGTGGAACAGCTTTGAGGAGTCAGGAGGTGAGTTATTTGCCCCAATATTCCTAGCTGCTGGCCTATTTTTGTAGCCACTGTCTTTACGTGGTGAGTCTTCTGGATTTTCTGGTCAATGATAGCCCCATGATGTTGATAGTGGGGGACTCAGTGATGGTAAAACCATTGAACATCAAGAGGTGGCTGTTAAATTGTCTCTTATTGGTGATGGTCATAGCCTGGCATTTGTGTGACGTTAGTGTCACTTACCACGTAGAGCCCAAGCCTGGATATTGTCCAGATCTTGTTGCATTTGAACATGGATTGCTTCAGTATCTGAGGAGTCGCGAATGATGCTGAACATTGTGCAATCATTGGCGAGCATCTCCACTTCTGACCTTATGTTGGAGGGAATGTCATTGATGAAGCAGCTGAAGGTGGTTGGGCCTATAACATTACACTGAGGAGCTCCTGCAGAGACATCCTGGAGCTGAGATGACTGACCTCAAGCAACTATGACCATCTTCCTAAGTGTTAGGAATCACTCCAACCACTGGAGAGTTTGCTCCCGATGCACATTGATTCCAGTTTTGTTTGTGCTCGCTGCCACATTTGTTTGAATGCAGCCTTGATGTCTAGGGCTCTTATCCTCTCCTCACCTCTGGAATTCAGCTCTTTTGCCCATGTTTGAACTAAGGCTGTAATGATGTCAGGAGCTGAGTGGTCCTGGCGGAACCCAAATTGTTGTGATCACATTGAATAGAGGGAGACTCAAAGGGCTGAATGGCATACTTCTATACTTATTTTCGATGAATTATCTTGCTTCTACATTTCATCCGTTCACCCATGGACCAGCTGCAGCAACATGCTACATCGACCACTTCCACTGCACTCAGGTCAAGAGCTGAAATTTGATTGCACCTCAATTGAAAGCATTGTGAGAGAAGGGAGAGGGGACTTGGGTTGGTCAGGATACACCAATCTGACATTGGAAGACTGATCATTGCCACTGAAAGTAGCTGGGGAGCATTCTATTTAGTTTAACAGGAATCACTTTCACTGGATTGTCTCCATCTGCAAACATTATTAAGAAAGATACCTGTACACTGAACTGTGGGTGGTGTAGAGTGAAAAGTGGTTGTCTGTCACATAGGCCTTATTATTAAACAGCGGTAGGACCATGAACTGCAGCTGGCTTGTGATTCCCACTAAAGCTTTCTGCTCTAATAAATAGCAGGGAAGTGACTTGGAGTTCAAACGACAGGCAAGAGAGGCAAAGTGATATGTGCAAAACTTGCTGAAGTTTTACCTTTCCAGGTGTCTGTTCAACATTTTGACCTTTTGCCTTGCAGGGGACAGGGTAGCCATATGTAGGGTCACAGTTACTGATACTCTTGGATTACCACTGAGGGATGCACTATTGTCAGGGACATCCCTCTTGCTCTGTCTCTCCTCTGGCTAATCAAGCACTGGCACATTGTTAAGTGTGGGGCACCAAGTTATAGATTGCAAATACTTTTTAAATAATTAATAGGACATATTGTAGTCATTCCTTGACATTTACAAACTGATAAAAACCTTGTCCCTCCACATTCCATTCCTTACCTTTTCGACAAAGTACGTTTACTGTGCATAGAATCATTTTTTCACTCTCCCTTTGCATGTTTTGATTTTCTGTTAATATTCACTGTTCAATCAAAGGGAATATTTGCTCAGAAGTTTGAACAGATGGTTGCAGACACATCCTACCAGCACGTTAAAAAGGCTCCTGTCTTCCTTAACCAGATCCCTCGCTGCATCTGAGACAATCAACTCCTTGAAAGTTTCTAATTAAAAAGCTTCCAACCCTGAATTAGATAACAAAGTCAAATCGCAGAAAAGATTCAGGAGAATGATTCCGGGGATGGGGAATTTCGGTTAAAAAGATAGGTTGGAGAAGCTGAGACTGTTCACCTTGGAGAAGAGAAAGAGGAATCATTCCTATCTACACATGGGTTGAGAATAAGGGGGCACAGATTTTAAAGCATTTGTCCAAAAATGCAAACGCGACTTAAGAAAAACACCATGGCACACAGCGAGTACTTAAGGCCTGGAATGTACTGCTTGAGAGTTTATCTCAATTCAGTTGAGGTATTCAAAATACGATAGATGGTTATTTGATAAGATACTACATGCAACTCGAAGGCGAAAAAGATTGGAGGGTGTCACTAGGTACAATGCTGATTGGGAGGACTAGCCCAGGCACAGCGTGTGAAATGACTTCTTGGTTCACTGTAATGATTCTGAGTAAGGAATGAATCATTGACAATGCATTCCTATTCAGTGTGTGTGAGTTGCTGGTCACCTCGTATGATATATCAAGTCAAGTCACCATAAAGATTGCAAGAACTTCAGATGCTGGAGTCAGAGTCGACACAGTGTGGAGTTGAACAAACACAGCAGGTCAGGCAGCATCAGAGAAGCGGTACAGTCAACGTTTCAGGCCTGCTGTGTTCCTCCACTGTATTGACTTAAGTCACCATAGTGTTATCAGACCATAGGGCTGCTCTCTCATTAGAGAGAGATGACTGATGGTGATTTAATCTGACAGCCAGCACACCATAGGTAAGGGGAGAGGTTGAGAAGGAGAGTCGTTCATAGTGACCTCAGCCAGTGCAGGAACTGAACCAACACTGTTGGCACCACATTGCTTCACAATTCAACCGTCCAGCCAACTAAGCTAAACCGACCCCCACATGATATGTAAAGCAAACTAATCAAGTTGTAAAGAGTGGGCAGGTGTAAGAAGTTAGATAAGCAACTTGGGAAGAATAACTAATGAAAGAGTAGTTCGGCAATGGGAGTGCTGGTATTAACTCTTGGTATAAACAAATAATGGAGTACAGTACAAGCAAATATAATGAAAAAGTTAGTTAAGCAGTATCGCAATTGGTAATCATTTCGCAGTGGAGGCTAACACCAGTTAAGGGGTAAGTGGTAAAGTTGTTTGCACCATAATGATTTGCGCAATGGATTTGAGCGGTAATGACCTGTTTTTACTGATATCCCATATTGTTATGATTAATAGTTTCCCACATGATAATTGCTGTCGCTTACAGACTGTTAAATGAAACATTATGACTAATTATGAAAATTGAACAGCTAGATGATAGGAAGTGAACTCCTGACCTTGGCATGATAGACTTAATCATCCACCGAGTTAATCGCAGAAAAATGGAGATATCAGTCCAGAGCATTGTTAGAAATGGCAGAGAATGGGTTTTATACTTTGATCAAAGGAAATCACAAGGAAAATCACTCATGGGTTCAAAACCCACACGCCAGCATTGGTGGCGGTATTTCTCACAAGTTTGGCTATTGCCTAGTTAAGAGTAACTGACAGGTTAATCATTGTGCGATGTAACCAGCGAACAGGAATGTATGGTGTGTACCATCTGCTTTGCTCACACTCTAATTCTTTATTGTTTCTGGTCAATGTCTACATTCTCCTGAGCTCATGAGATGAGAGGGAAATCTTCCCAGTAAAACTGCTGTACAAAGGGCTGGAAAGTTTTGCATAACCTGATTAAAATCCCAAAAGTAGTCAGGGCTTGTATCAGAAATAAAAATACATTTTGCATTGAGTGATTATTATTTCCTCATTTTAAGAATAAACTATTCACACTTACAAATGCCAAGCATGGAGCATATTGACAGAGAATATATTTCTGCACCTGCTGAAAGTCTGAAATATAAGCAGAATTTGCTGGGAATATTCCATAGGCCAGACAGCATCTTTAAGAGAGTCAGTTCTGATGGAGAGTCACTGCCCTCTGTCTCTCTCTATACAGACGCTACCTGATATGCATATCCAGTTCCTTGGTAACAAAAATGACCACTTTACCCAGAATTCCAAAAAGCAATCAGGCTTCTTACTTTTTAATTCAGGCACAGGATGAAGGCTAGACGGCACTTATTGTCTGTCTCTAATTGCTCAGAGGGCAGTTAGGAGTCAACCACATTGCTGTGGATCTGGAGTCACATATGGACCAGACCAGGTAAGGATGGCAGTCTCTTTCCCTTAAGAACATTAGTGAACCAGATGAGTTTTTCCTGACAATGGTCATCATTTGACTCTTCATCACAGATTTTCATTGAACTCAAATTCCACCATCTGCCATGGTGGGATTCGAGTTGGAACACCCAGAACTTTACCTAGATCTTCCACTGGTGCATATTCCAACCTAGCTATTGTATGGGATAACTGCTCTAATGGAGTTAATGCAGAAGATACATTAGCTTCACCCAATTCAGTGATGCAACATAGTCACTGGACAGAGGAACAGTTGATCTTGTGGAAGTTCCCGATAGAGATAGATGCAACGTGGGGACATATAAGTAAAACACTGCAGATGCTGGAAATCTAAAGGAAAAACCAAAAATGCTGGAAAAACGAGTAGATCTGCAGCATCTGTGGAAAGAGTAATTTAGGAAAATGTCATAATGGACTTAAAGCATTAATTCTGTATCTGTCTCCACAGTGGCTGCCCAATCTGCTGAGTTTTTCCATCATTTTCTGTCCTTATTACGTAACATACTGACAGACCGGTTTCTGATATCTTTAATTGTGCCTAACTAATTAATATTAAATGTAACTATTGTTGCTGTGCAATGAAAATACCATGCTATGTAAGACGAGCGTGTCTTCTTAAGGCTCACTTTTGAGATACCCTGCACTACTGATATTTAAAAACAATTCCTTAGTCTCAGTGTAAACCCCAGGGTCGGGTCTTGTGAGAGGTGCTATAAAATTTACAAGTCTTTTCCTTTGCTTTAGGGCATGGCCAAATTGTGTTCCAAATCTACAAATGAGCAAGTGTGTTAGGATTGCTGCTGTCAATGTCCGTCATGCTGGATGGGGAGGTACAGACTGGAGTGAAGTTGTCCTACTGAAGTTGTTGACTGAAGCTAAAGCTGGGATAATTTACAACGATACACATACGGCCTGCAGATATTCACAGGGGAGCTCACACAGGATGGTGAAGAAAACTCCAGCCGTGGGCCAGAGGAAGAGGAGAAAGAAAACATAAAGGAGGCAGATATTACTCTGAGAAAATGGTCAGCAATCTCTCCGCATGTTTAATTCATTGTTCCTACATTCTCAGTTGGGAGCTTTGCTAGAATAGAGTGTGGATCCAAAAATCAGCACCAGTCATGTTACACTACTTCAGACTGCTATCTTTTAAAATGCAATTATCTCTGGGATCGGAGAATTACCCAGTTAGAGACATAGATAACTTGCAGAACCGAAAGCAACCATTTAGCATCCTCTGTCTGTTTTGGCTGAGAAAGAACTCATCCACTTTCCAGCTCCTGGCCTGCATTCTTGTAAGTTACAACATGAGTATGTTCCCTAATAGTTTTAAACACAATGAAGGTTTCTGCCTTCAAGCAGGGAGTACAGATCCCCAACAGTTCAAGAATGAAATACATCCTCAAGTCCCACCTAAACCTACTTTCCTCAATTTTAAATCTATACCGTCTGGCAACCGACCTCTGTGCTAATGAAAGTGGATCCTTCCATCCACTCTGTCAAGGCTCCTCATAATTTGATACATCTCAAGTAAATCTCCCTCTAGCCTCCTCTGTTCCAAAGAAAACAGGCCCAGTCTATCCAGTCTTGCTCTACAACTAAAATCTTCCAACACAAGCAACATCATTGAGAATCTCCTTTCTGCTCAAATCATATTATTCCTTCAATGTGGTGACTAGAATTGTGCATGGTACTCAATACATTCTAATTAATGTTTTATGCATCTATATGGCTTAGAAGGGGTGGACGCTGGGAATTTGTTTCCGTTAGGTGGGGAGACTAGGACCCGTGGGCACAGACTTAGAATTAGAGAGGATAAATTTAAAATGGAAATGAGATGACATTTCTTCAGCCAGAGAGTGGTGGGCTTGTGGAATTCCTTGCCACGGAGCGCAGTGGAGGCCGGGGCGTTAGATGCCTTCAAGGTAGAGATTGACAAATTCTTGATCTCACAAGGAATCAAAGGCTACGGGGAGAGTGCAGGGAAGTGAAGTTGAAATGCCCATCAACCATGATTCAAATGGCAGAGTGGACTTGATGGGCCGAATGGCCTTACTTCCACTCCTATGTCTTATGGCCTGTCTTAAGATAGTCTTCTGCTCTTATATTTTAGGCCATGTTCAAAAAAGGGGAATATTCCATATGCCTCCATAATCATCTTATCTATCTGATCTATAATCTTTGAGGATTACACTTTAAGTTTCTTTTGTTTCACAATGTGATGATTTCATGGCTCATCATTAAATTAGAAATATCAGACTTTGAATTCCAGATGCTTTTAAATTCAAATCTCATCACCACCAACGTGGTGAGATTCAAACACTGCTCTCCATGCCTCTCGATTACTAATCCAGGAACAATGCCTTGATGCTATCTCCTTCTCATTGAATCAGACAGACTGCTGAGATTCAGTTCTGCATGCTGCCTCTTTAATTGAAGCTTATTAATTTGATTCATGATACAAGGAGATGACAGATATTGCAGTGGTTTCGTGTTGTGTAATCAAAAAGAAGTTATTTTTCACTGAAGGATATGAATTAGATAAATGACAAAAGATGCAATCTTTCTTTCGGTGGCCAAAGTATTTTGTTACTAGTATTTAATGATATGTTTATACTAACCTATTTTGTTACTAGTATTTAATGATATGTTTATACTAACCTATTTTGCAGTGAAAATGCCTGAGATCATAGAACTATAAGTTTAAGATAGGATAAGAATATATATGTTTCCATAAATTACTGTTTGGAATTTTAATATTCTCTGGATGTCAAAGACATAAGGTTAAAACAAAAAAGGAAGTATATGTTGTTGTATGCAGTATTTGCCTCTGAAGAGTGAACGCTGAGGAGTACATGAAGGGTCCATTATCATATGTTCTGATTTGGGACACCAGTTTTGGATTTTGTAAAGTAGGGCCTAACATCAAGGTCTCCCTCATTGCCTCAGTAACAATGTCAATCATACTTCTATGTAGTTACTATTATGCAATAAACTACACCTTTTTTAAGAGAAGATCTCATGGGACTATCAAGTGATTTACTTCTAACCGACTGGACATGTTGAGCCAAATATATCCCATTCCATTGTCTGTTGAAGAGTATAAGCAACAAATAATGGGCACAGCAAAGTAATTTTCCAGAACAGATCTGAACTCTGCAATCCTGATACATACGGTCGTGAATGGTGATAGATAATTAAAATCATGCTGCAGGAGGAGACTCCACAAATACTCCCAACCTCAATGATGATGGACCTCAGCACATCAGTGCAAAAGAAACCGCTGAAGAATCTGCAACAATTTTCAGCCAGGTGTTGCACGTAGATGATCCACCTGGGGCTCCATGTGTGGACAACACCATCGCAGTAATTTAATTCACATCACATGATATCAAGAAATGGTTGGAGGCACTGAATACTGCAAAGGCTCCATGTCATAACAACATTCTGGCAATAGTATTGAAGTCTTGCTGCACCCCAAGACAAACTGTTTCAGTCCAGCTATACAATGGCATCTATCTGACAATGTAGTAAAAAAGCAAATCCAACCTGACCAATTACCATGCATCAATCTACCCTTGATCATTAGCAAAGTGACAAAAGGAGACGTCCCCAGATAATGGTTTGGGCTCAACCATCTTTAGTTGCTTCATCAATGACTCTCCCTCCTTTTTAAAGTCATGAGTGGGGATGTTCGCTGGTGACTGCGCAGCGTTCAACACCATTCACAACTTCTCCAATTCTGAAGCAGTCCATGTCCAAATACCACAGACCTGGATAATATCCAGGCATGGAATGACAAGTGGCAAGTCGGATTCATACCACACTAGTGCCATGAAATGACGTCCTCTAACAAGAATCCCCCACTACTGATATGCTGGAGGTTGCCATTGACCAGAAACTGAATTAGACGAGCCATGTAAATATTGTGGCTGCAACAGCAAGCCATAGCCTAGGAATCCTGCAGTGAGTAACTCACTACCTGACTCTCCAAAGACTGTCCGTCATCTACAAGACACAAATCATGAGTGTGATGGAATACTCCCCACTTGCCTGGATGGATGCAGCTTCATTCCGAACAAAACAGCCTGCTTGATTGGCACTACATCAACAAACATTCTCTCCCTCCCATCAAGGAAGGTGTATGACATCTGTAAGATATACTGCCGAAATTCAACAACCCACTTTACACAGCACTTTCTAAAACCACAACCAATACCATCTAGAAGGACAAGAGCAGCAGGTACATAGAAACACGACCACCTGCAGGTTCCCGTCCAAGCCACCAACCATCCTGACTTGAAAATATATCACTCTTCCTTCAGTGTCGCTGGGTCAAAACCCAGAACTCCCTCTACTGTGGGTCTACCTAGAGCACATGGGCTTCAATAGGCCAACCAATAATACCATATCCTCTGAATAAATTTAAAGAGCCCTAAAAAATACTAATTGGAAGAGCTGAAAATTATGGCAGGAGTCTTTAATCCCCATCCTGAACTTTTGGAAGCCCTTGTTGGGAATTTTGTGCCTGCTGTCCTGAAATATGAAGGCAATGATTTCTTGTTCCAGAAGATTTCATGTTGCTCATGCTTGTTATTCCTGGAGGAAGCTGCACATTGGTTGATTAAGTTAACAAGGCTTGGAATGTACGGAATGCTTCCAGGGTTGCAGTCTTTTTGTTGGGGTAGGGGTGGGGGCCTGCAGTAAAAGAACCATTGCTCAGATGCAACAGAATAAAAGGGAGTAAAGTGGGTGGGCAGTCGGAATCATTTTCCTAAGGTGGAAATGTCAAATACTAGGTTTAAGTTGAGAGGGGAAAAAGTTTAAAGGAGGTGTGCGAGGAAGGTATTTTGCCACAAAGAATGGTGGGTACCAGGAACGCACAGCCAGGGGAAGCAGTAGAAGCACAACAGCGACGTTTAAGAGTTATGTCGACAGACATATGAACATCCAGGGAATCGAGGGATACAGGCCAAGCAGAGGCAGATGGGATTAATTTGGAAAGATAAATGGCCAGCACAGAAATAGTGGGACAAAAGGATTATTCTTGTGCTGTATTGTTCTTTATTCCAAATTCCCAAAACTTAGATGGTTATTTGCTCTTTAAGAAAAGCCTACAGAATGTGTAAGTAAATATTATTTAAATTACTACTCACTTATAATGGAAGATATTTTCTTTCAGGATTCTTACTTGGAGCATTTTGGTAAATGTTTCAATATTTGCCCTTCAGAATGGCTTTTACTAACAATAGGTGATCAATATCTACAGTTACTAAGTGCCCTTCCTTCTGATTTTCAGTCAGGCCGGGAATGAAATGACTCATTACATAATTGGCGTCAGGATTATTAATGAACTGAGATGCTTATGTAACTCAGCCATAAGCTGAACGATAAGAAATGCAGTCAAGAATACATATGGCATGTCAATATAGGAAACATGACCTGCAACAGATCTGACAACCTTATGGAGAAACAGAAGGTTCTATTCTAACTGGCTGCGTTTCACGTATTGTTCTACACAATGTGACAACAACAGGATGCAGATGGAGCGAACTGCAACAGGGAGAGATGTATAATTGGTGGAGCCTGGTAGCTGAGGACTCAGTGTATTTATGAAACACGTGAACCAAGTAGGTCCGAGCTCAAAATACTGCAGACACTGGAAACTTGAAAGGAGAACTGAAATTGCCGCAAAATATTCAGCAGCTCACGTAGCACCTGTGGTTTTTGGAGGGCCCTAAACCTTTGGCACAAGGTGTTAATTTTTGTTACAGTGATCTTCAAACATTCCGTTGATGTGACATACAGTCTGTGTGTGGATGTGATAGTTTCAATGTTGTCAAAAAGGTGTCAGTTTCCTTGTTCTAATGAGGAGCCACGAGCCTCAAAACAGTAAAACTCTGCTTTTTCCCACTGATACTGCCAGACCTGCTGAGTTTCTCCAGCAATTTATGTTTTTGTTTTGGTTTAATTAGGTTCCATGGATAAGGTTACTCTCCACCATATCTAGGAGAGAAAGGGGTACCATAGGAGCTGGGTCAGTAGTTAATGAGGTGAATTTGGTAAGATATGGCAAGAAGGCTCCCTAGAATGATCTTATGTTGTGGTGGGTGGAGTGGAGTGTCTGTGAAGAGCAGTTGAGGGCAAAACCAGGCTCAGCTATAACCAGGGGGTGCGCAAACCACTGGCCATGGGCCACATTACGCACTTCAGCCTAGATAAGTTCTGACCACGTTTACTGATGCTGTTAGTTATTGGTTGCTTCTGTTTTACATTTCCAAGCACGACCTGGCTGTGTTTACAACTGCTCCTTTATTGAAGGATAAATCTTAAATCAGAATTCTGTTGTTCATTAATATCAGGGAAATTAATGGAAATAAAACATGGACTTCCACTTTAAACATGGGCATGAGGCACTGTAGGGTCCACAAGGAATTATAAACAAACAGAAAGACTTCCAACTTCCACAGCAACAGTATGTGACAGTGTTTTCTCTAACGAACAAATCAAAGTCATTTTGCTATCCATCCAGAAGTGCTGTCACGCACAACTGAATGGATTCTTTCCTTCCTATCACCAAATTACCCCAGCATTTTATTTTCATCCATTGACTACACAATAAATCTCCTGCGTTTTCCAAATAGTTCAATTATGTGCAAAGCTCATTGAGGACAATGTAAACCATTAAAAGGTGACGAAGAGATAGGGAGAGGGGCTAAATCAAAATAGGGTCGGAAAGGGAGATAAAGCACTCCACCCCTGGCAGTGCCCATCTCTATCTCAAGACGTTGAGAGTAAGGCATCAAGAAAATTGTGGACACCAAGGGCTCCCGCATAACAGAGAGAGCTCCTCATCACCTTCTAGTGCATCAAGTCTTCCAGCTGCGCTTGACTCAGCTTTGAGTGTAGATCATATTCAACTGCAACACTCCCCCTGTACCATATCAGAGTAGCAATCCTTTACATTCAGAAACTTAAACGCAGAGCCTTCTGATTCTGAGACAAGAGTGTAACTAACTGAGCCATGTTTAACATGCAGACAAGCTATGAGGTACCCGCATGTTGATAGGATAAAATAATAGGACCAGTTCATGTGATAGAAGAGCCATGAAGAGTCAAATAGGCTCGGCCTATAAATTAATCAGAAATCTTTAGAGAATTTTACAAGTTTAAAGGATAATATCCACTAAGCGTACCTGCAATGACTTGGCAGAAAAAAAATCCATTTGGTTCCATTTCTCTGGTTCTTCCTCAAAGTCACTTAATATTCTCCTTTACAAGTATCTATCTGGTTCTGGAACCACCACAAATGCTCAAAGGCATTCCAACCCACCAAGCCTTTCCGAAGTTAATTATTACAGTTGAATGAAAGGCAGTATCAGTGTAAAATGCACTTAATCCTTGTCTTTATGTTACATCTATGGATTAAATCACAGTATCTGGACATTGTAAATCTTCCTGGAATATGCCTATTGGTCATATAGATGTGACAGATACAAAACATTAGAGGTTAATGCAATTCCAACTTCTGTACTTTGGAAATGAGATCAGTTTGGATTCAAGTTTCCATTTAGTTAATGCCCAATATCAGAGTGATAAAATCATGATGTTGATCTCACAGAAATCATAGCCATACTGTGAGCTTCATTTTTATCCAAATCAGTAAAGGACTGCTTGACTCGAGGCTGTTGGTCAATCAGATGATTACAAGTGATCTGAGCAGGATTTCGTGTTTTGCATTGTCACACACTTCAATGCTGCAGAGGCTGAGGGGTGAGCTTTTGGAAGTTTCTAAAATCACGAGGGACATGGATGAGTAGCCAATGTCTTTCCCATGGGGTAAGTTCTTATGGTAACAAGAGCGCATAGGTTTAAGGTGAGAGGGGACAGATTTAAAAGAGACCTAAGAGGCAACTTTTTTACATGCATAGGGTGATGCATGTAGAGAATCGGCTGTCAGAGGAAGTGGTGGAGGCTAGTACAATTGCAACATTTAAAAATCATCCGGACTACATCAGCTCTGATGAAGAGTCATCTGGACTCGAAACTTTAGCTTGCTTTCTCTCCATGATGCTGCCTGACCCGCTGTGATCTCCAGCAGTTTTGGTTTTCGGGGTTTAGAGGGATAAAGGCCAAATGTTGTTAAACGGGACTAGATCAGGTTAGGATATCTGGTCAGCATGGATGTGTTGGACAAAAGGGTTTGTTTCAGTGCCTTACAACTCTATGCCCTACCATTCCTATAAGGGACATTTTACCAGGTCTTCATTGACATGTCCTGGAAGTGAAGAAAAGTACGGCCTTTGATTGTGTATGGGCTCATCAGATCATGGGTCAGTTCTTGTAAAGTTCCCTCACATCTGGGCACAAGTCTTCCAAAGCGCATGCTAATCAGTTCACTCACGGTCATGTCCAAGTTATTGTAACATTTTCACATTTAAACTGGATCCTGACCCCACCCGCAACATGCGAATGTCAGGTGCTGATCTTCCAATCGCTACAGTCATTTCAGAGCCATAAACAGGAGTTGCATGTCAGGACACAGCAGAATCCCAACTTAACAGGCATTGCCTCATTGATGAGAGCACTAGTCTTACATACCAGGGGCTGTGAGTTCAACTTCCAACTGGGAGCTTTTAGATACCCTGGTGATAAGGGGAGGTGTTTGTGTAGTGGTATGTCACTGGGATCCCAGCTTAATTTTCAAACATGAGTTTGAACCCCACTGTGGCAGATGGAGACATTTGAATATATTATACTAAAAATAAGCTGGAATAAAGAGCAAGCTGCACAGCAATTATAAAACCACTGTCAAATGTCACAAAATATGATCTGATTCAAGAGTACTGTTTTAGGAAGGAAACTGCCATCCTTACCTGCTCTGAACAACATATGAATGTGGTTGATTTTTAACTGCCCTCTGCGCAATTAGAATGGGAAATAAATGTTGACCTACCAGTGATGCCCACGTCTCATAGTGGACTTTTCCCCAGGGCAGGATTGACTGCCACAAGGGGTCATAGTTTTAAGGTGTTAGAAGGAAGGTATAGAGGAGACATCAGCGGGAGGTTCTTCACCCAGAGAGTTGTGAGCGCATGGAATACTTTGCCAGTGGAAGTCGTGGAAGCAGAGTCATTAGTGACATTTAAGCGACTGCTGGACATGCACATATGCAGCAGTGAATTGAGGGGAATGTAGGTTAGGTTATCTTATTTTTGGATTAGGATTAATCCACAGCACAACATCGTGAGCCGAAGGGCCTGTGCTGTGCTGTACTTTTCTATGTCCCATGTTCTATGTTAAATAGGAAGAAAAGTGCCTGGGAATTTGAAGAATTTAGAGATCAAATCACCTCCAGATGGAACCCTCTAGAAGTATTCATTTCAACTCGAAAATTGGAGGGTCCCAGAGTATATAATATTTAATTAGGAACTGTAGCACTCTTAAAAACCTACTCCAACTCCTGATTTATCGTTCAACTGACTCCCAACTTACATCACACTCCTAACTATATCTGCCCAAGCCATGTGAACGCTCCCAAACCTTGATCCAATAACCCTCCTCACCCAAAGCAGTCAACATTCTTCCTATTCCCAGGTCCCAACAAAGCCCTGTCTGCTCGAGACCCAACATGATCCCTCCTTCTACCTGCATTGTCCGACATCTGTGTTGCCTCCAGGGGTGAGCATTCACCTGCTCCCAATATATCCCGCCCAACCTGGCCGTCACTTTCCTTGTGCCTTTCCCACCCTGGCACTGTGGTGCCCTTTTCTCCTGACACTCTAACGTTGCACGTATACATACTCTTTCAGAGCAGTGGTGATCAGACCTGGCTGTGGGGCTAGACATACAAATATGGCAACAGACTGTTCCAAAAGTGACATGTGGTTTCCTTCCATCTATCCTGCATGAGGAGGGATTTATCAAATTGAAAGTACAGTCTGCATATCTAAGGAGCCCTGCTCTACATTTCCTGTCAGCAATGCAGGTCTCTGTTGTAACTTACAAAAGGAGTGCAGTGGCAATTTGAGTGTGATTATCCAGATCTAATTACAGAGCCTCTGAACCATTAGGTTGTGGGTGGAGGCCATTCAGCTGAACGTGACTTCAATAACTTGAGCTGAACGCTATTGGATTATTGCCTAGTTTCTCCTTAAAGCAAGTTAGTCAACTCCGACCCAAATATTAGGAGTGAATTTGTCCAGGTGTCCCACAATACCAAAGTGAACACAAGCCAGTATCAATGCAAAACAGTTCCAACATTATTAAGAAACAAGTTACAGTAGCTCTTACTGCAGAACAATACTACCTCTAATACTGTTTCCTGATGGTCTGTTCCCATCGTGGCTTCCTCTACATCAGGGAAACCAAGCGGAGGCTTGGAGACCGCTTTGTGGAGCACCTATGCTGAGTTCGTGACAAACGACTGCACCTCCCAGTCAGGAACCATTTCAGCTCCCCTTCCCACTCCAACATGTCTATCCTGGGCCTCCTGCAGTGCCACAACGATGCCACCTGGAGGTTGCAGGAACTGTAACTCATATTTCGCTTGGGTACCCTGCAGCCCAAGAGTATCAATGTGGACTTCACAAGCTTCAAAATCTCCCCGCCCCCGACCACATCCCAAAACGTTCCCAGCTTGTCCCGGCTCCCTAACATGTCTGTCCTTCCTCCCACCTCTCCCCTCCTCCCACCTCAACCCCAATTCCCACCTCTTACCTACCAGCATCATCCCCGCCTCCTCGACCTATCTGACTCCCCGGACTGACCAACCCCCACCCTAACTCCGCACCTACACTCACCTTCACTGGCTCCATCCCAGCCTCCTTGACCTGTCTGTCTCCTCTCCACTTGTCTTTTCCTCTATCCATCTTCCATCCACATCCCCCTCTCTCCTTATTTATTTCAGAATCCCCTTCCCCTTCCCCTCCCCCTTTTCTGAAGAAGGGTCTGGACCTGAAACATCAGCTTTCCTGCTCCTCTGATGCTGCTTCATCCAGCTGTGTTCATCCAGCTCTACACCTTGTTATCTCAACTTTATTGGGAAACAAGTTACAATAGCTTTTACTTCACAACAATACCATTTCTAATCCTATTCAGTCCCTTAGGTTTACAATACTTCCTGAGTCTCTTGTAGATTTATGGAGCTGCTTGCTCTCTCTGTCTGCCTGTGGGACTGTGAAGCTGCTTTCTCATTTTCTCTCTCTCTCCACTGAGCCCGTCACCATGATGATATTCTCAGAAGGTCCAAACGAGTCCAAGAGAGATCAGTCTGCAAGTAAACCCTGTTTTTATATCTTTTTGGATGGTTTTCTGGAATTTTCTAACCAATCAAGGAGACATACTTAATAGCTTGAAACGTTGTCAATCATTTCGATGGCTTTTTACTGTTTCTACTGTTTCGTTCATTGTGTAGCAGGACCTGGTGTGTTTCTGTCAGGGCCCTCCTTGGTTTAGTGGATAAATTGCTGGGGGGATGTCTGTCGAGAGTAACTGTTGCCTTTTTCATTATGCTAATGTCATTAGCTGTGTTTGCTCTGAGTCTGGTGTGTGGGTTTTGTGACTTCTGAGTTTTATTTGGCCAATGTACCCAGAATCCCTTGCTGTTTGGACAAGTTAGCAATCTACCTGTGTTTTAACATCCGGGTCTACCGCAGGCTGATGTGATTTGATTGAGCTAATTGTGAGATTGGTTTTATGTAATGGAGAGAGGCGTCCCAGTTCTGGAGTGTGGCTCCACAGATGTTCTACAATCAATGATAAGCTTGATGTTCCGGCCTCTGGAGTGGCACTGTTAGAAAATCTGATTTACTGCTGCTTTCACAGTAGCTGTTTCTCGATACAGTGACTCACCAAACGGCATCGATGACAGGCTTGGGGCAGAGATCAATGTTGGTGAAATTTAACAAGGCTTCTAATGAAATGAATCATTGATGAGCATGCAAATCTCTGTCGTCCTCATCAGCATCCTAACTCACCAGTAACCATAGGCACTACCAGAAATGCCACTGCTCCTTTGTGACAGATTCTCCACAAACACCAATTATAGCCGGCTTTATTTTGCGTTGAAAGATGCTTTTTGGAGCTATTTATTCTGAGCCAGGACCCGAAGAAGGATCTGAAGAAGGGTCCAGACCCGAAATGTCAGCTTTCCTGCTCCTCTGATGCTGTCTGTCCTGCTGTGTTCATCCAGCTCCACACCTTGTTATCTCATTATTCCAATTAGACTGTATTTCCTTGTATTTTATTTTCTTTTGTCCCTTTAACTTCTACCTACCTTACCCAACAAACACTGTGAGACAAACTACAACTCCTTCTACCAGCCTGATTTCTCTCCCTTTGCCCTTAACATTGAACCCTTGTGCTTCTCTTTGAGTTTGGACAATACCAATATCCCTGCCACACTTCAGGTAAAGCAGATTAGCCTTTCCAAAGATTTGGTAGCAGTCAATCTGAGCATAACAAATGCAGAGATTAGCATCATGCATTTTAGCAGAAAGGTGAAAGCAGGGATCTTTATCTGGTGGATGTCTGGGAGCAAGTGAATAGGAGTTAGGGGCAAGAGGATGAGATATCACAGGGCCACTGGTAAGACAGTGATGTCAGGGACTAGCTAGGCTGCAGGCTACTCAGATGCTGAATTTCATAGACATTTCATAGACAAAGAGCTGGATGAACACAGCAGGCCAAGCAGCATCAGAGGAGCAGGAAGGCTGACGTTTTGGGCCTCGGCCCATTTCATAGGGTCGAAGGGTCTAGGCCCAAAAAGTCAGCCTTCCTGCTCCTCTGATGCTGCTTGGCCTGCTGTGTTCATCCAGCTCTACACCTTGTTATCTGCTGAATTTCATTGCCTGTTAAGCTGAAGACATTCAATGGGCATCCAACAGGGAATAGACAGCACACAGCACCACTTACCAAAGAGATTGTGCTGAATGACCAATAGCAGCCTGGCTCCAAGCAGAAAATAAATATCGCTCCATTCAAAATGAAGAGGGTGGTCAAGTCAATGAGGAATGGCCACGACCTGACCAACAATGACTGCAAAGAAACCATTCTCATGGCAAGAAAAGTAGTCCAGTCCCATCAAAAAGAAAACAGCCCAGCTGGAGAAGACAATAAAATGGACAAAGAAAGCAATTAATCTGCATACAGTATCTAAGCCCTTTGAACATTGCTGTCATAGCAAGGCTATGTTCGGATCAGATGAACCCTCAAACACGTCTCATGCTCTGCAACTGGACGCAATCAGATCGACTTGCTCGGTCCCCTGATTTTATTTCTTCTGACTGTGGCTTTGGGAGTTTTGGAAAAGGCCAGAAAAATATGAAATGGTCCAGCTGAAACGCAAGCGTGCACTGGCCATCAGGAGGATGTTTTGTGAATTAACACAAAGCAGGCAGCTGATTATAGTCACGGCTCCAAGCACATTTTTAATATTAGCCCCAGTTACTGAGCTCAAACTCATTAAACAGTCTTTGCTTACCGCTGTCAAGCTGGTTCATTGCAGCAATTCTGGTAAATATGCTAAAATTATTTTGACATTCTGAGTGTTTGCAAATGTTGGAATTATCAACTGTTATAATAACTGAAAACTGAACAGTGTCAAAAGGTACAGGCTAGAAGGAAACAGGTGCTATAGCCTCAATTAAAAGGCATCAATAATATTTATAACATCGGGCAGGGTTTTCAGGTCCCAGAGGAGCTGAGATGGAGAATGGCTGAGAGGCAAAACATCAGACTCTTGCTGTCAAGTTAAACTTCAGCAATTAAGAAACCCCTTCCTTCAGGGGTAGGCTGACAATCTTGCCAGCAGGTATTGAGACATTGATCTGCATGTATTTGCATGTTATCAAAAAACCACATCACATTAGAATGATCTTCATTTTCCCAATTAGCCAGCAGGTGTGAAACTGGAGACTCACACCTCATCCTGGACTTGCAGGGTCAATAGTTGAGATAACAAGGTATACAGCTGGATGAACACAGCAGGCCAAGAAGCATCAGAGGAACAAGAAAGCTGACGTTTTGGGTCTAGACCCTTCTTCAGAAAGAAATTTCTTCTGATGCTGCTTGGCTGCTGTGTTCATCCAGCTCTACACCCTTGTTATCTCAGACTCTCCAGCATCTGCAGTTCCTACTATCTTAGGGTCAGCACTTGCTGCTTTGTCCTTATGGTGACACCGCTCTAAATGACGTGCTGACTCACTCACTCACTGATTCACTCACTCACTCACTCACTCACTCACTCACTCACTCACTCACTGATTCACTCACTCACTGACATACACTCACTCACTGACTGATTCACTCACTCTCTCACTGATTCACTCACTCACTGACTGATTCACTCACTCACTCACTCACTGACTCACTGACTCACTCACTCACTGATTCACTCACTCCCTGATTCACTCACTCACTCACACACCGACTCACTCACGCACTGGCTCACTCACTGATTCATTCACTCACTCACTCACTCACTCACTGATTCACTCACTTACTCACCAACTCACTCACGCACTGTCTCACTTACTCACTCTCACTCACTCAATCACTCACTCAATCACTCTCACTCACTGACTCACTCAGTCACTCACTGATTCATTCACTCACTCGCCATTTGGATCACTGTACTTCTGCTGGTTCTTTGAAAGAGCTGTCAAATTAGCCCGATTTCCATGCCTGGACAATTTCTTTGCTTTTCGAGTATCTGTCAAATTCTCTTTTTGAAAGTTGGCATTGAATCTATTTCCAGCTGGCTTTCATGTCGTGCATTCCAAATTAACAGAACTCACAGCATTAAAAAAAAATTTGTATCTTTATGGAATAAAGAGTTAAGTGTACTTTTATTCAAAGAATAGGTACTGAGCGTGTTCAGAAGGAGCTTTGATACACTGATGGCAGATCACATAGAACTGGGATCTGAGTATGATTCCAAAAGATTTCCTTATGCCTTGTCTACAGTTATGTCTAACAAAGCCCAATGATGTCCCCTCACCTGAGTGTCTCCCTGATCTTCCTAAATGGGGTAAAGATGACCCAGATTCATGAACCAGACACAAGCAGCATGAAGTGTCTTTTATTTTCTATTCATTTTGTGGGATGTGGGTGTCGCTGGCTGGCCAGCATTTCTTGCCCATCCCTAGTTGCCCCTTGATAAGGTGGTGGTGAGCTGCCTTTTTGAAATGTTGCAGTCCTCCTGCTGTAGGTTGTCCCATGATGCCATTAGGGAGGGAATTCCAGGATTTAGACCCAGAGGCAGTAAAGGAACTGGGATATATTTCCAAGTCAGGATGGCGAGTGACTTGGAAAGGAACTTGAAGATGGTGGTGTTCCAGTGTATCTGCTGCCCTTGTCCTTCCAGATGGAAGTGGTCGTGGGTTGGGAAGGTGCTGTCTGAGGATCTTTGGTGAACTTCTGCAGTGTATCTTGTAGATTATACACACTGCTGCTACTGAGTGTTGATGGTACAGGGAGTGGATGCTTATGGATGTAATGGCAATCAAGCGGGCTGCTTTGTCCTGGATTGTGCCAGGAGTTTTGAGTGTTGTTGAGGCTGTACTCATCCAGGCAAGTGGGGAGTATTCCATCACACTCCTGACTTGTGCCGTTTAGATGGTGGACAGACTTTGAGGAGTCAGGAGATGAGTTACTCGCTGCAGTATTCCCAGAATCTGGCCTGCTTTTATAGCCACTCTGTTAATGGTGAGTCCAGTTGAGTTTCTGGTCAATGGTAGCCCACAGTTGATAGTCCGGGAGGCGAAAGCAGAGGGTTGAATATTACGGCTTGGGAGGTATTTAATCAAGCAAACTCAATATGCTGGTCTCCTCAATCTGGAAAGGGCAAAGGTCAGGAAGGGACTTGGGACCACAAGTGTAAGGGGTGCCATACATGGTTGGGAAGCCCAGCAGTTAGAAAGAAGGGCTCTGCAGCAGTAGGTGAGGACAGTCATGCAGGCAGCTTGGATGGGGAAGCTGTGAGGACGGAATGGAATAAGGAGGGAATCTGGTAGATAACGGAGAGAGACGGGTTGGTTCTCAAACAGATCAATGAGCGAATTGACTCTCATGATACCAATCGTGTAACACTCTCTTGAAGTCAAAATAGCTACAGCTGAAGTGAGGAGTGTTTTGTTTTTGCTCGGGAGGGGACAGTGAATTGCATCTTGTTTGTTTCAGCTGATTGAAGGGACCCCTACTGATCCTGGGTCCGATGGATGGAGAATCTCACTAGGTTGGCTTCAATTGCCCCAACCATCAGTGCGCAAACCATCAGAGCCCAACGAGACCTCATGGATTCATGAACCAGTGTATATTGTGGCCTAACTGCCACCTCAGGATGTGGTCTGGGTTGGAGCTTGGTGATTTCTTGCAGCGTGATCATTGCCAAGACCCCAGTAAAAGGGATAATGGGAACTGCAGATGCTGGAGAATTCCAAGATAATAAAATGTGAGGCTGGATGAACACAGCAGGCCAAGCAGCATCTCAGGAGCACAAAAGCTGACGTTTCGGTCCTAGACCCTTCATCAGAGAAGCCTCTCTGATGAAGGGTCTAGGCCCGAAACGTCAGCTTTTGTGCTCCTGAGATGCTGCTTGGCCTGCTGTGTTCATCCAGCCTCACATTTTATTACCCCAGTAAAAGGGATCTGCTTCAACCTTCCTGAAGGGAAGGATGAGTCAGTGCAGGATTAATGAGTTTGAAGTTTGGTTCCAGGGACACCATCACTGCAGCACAAGAGCCCTTTAAAGTGCAACATGTCTCTCTTTCCATGAGGTTATTGATTAATCCAGTTTCATTTCAAAACAAGCCAGGGTCTCTGCTGAATCTGAGGATTGAATCAGGATGCTTTGGATCGTGCATCGATTAATGACTAATATTTAACAATAAGTATAATAAAAGGTCAACATATTGTTCTAAATGATAAGAGCAACCTGTTTTCTCCAATCCACTGGGATAGATGTCAACTGTCAATTTTCCTGCAGTTTCTGTAACATTTAATATGTTGCTCATACGTACCAGGCACCTGGAAGATACCATTATGCATGTGACTTCATATTCGGGGTGATCTGGAATGACCCGTGCATGACATCCATAGGTTGGTACAGAACCATATCCCCATTGTTTCAGTTTCATTGATTCATTTAAGTGTGGGTTCTGTCGGTATTTTCTCTGGGGAGGTGAAGCAGTTTGGCGGGATGAAGCTGCAAAAATGTTGGGTTCATCTTTTGAACACAATGATTTTTCTGATGATTAACAGTATCTGTCGTAACCATGAGGTACATGTCCCCAACATCGCAAAAGGACTTTCAACCAAACATCTTTCAGAGGTAAAATTCCTCATTGGTTCACCTGATTTTCAAATGAAGAAGGAAGCCATTTGGAACCACTGTACTTCTGCTGGCTCGTTGAAAGAGCTGTCAAATCAGTCTGACTTCCACACCTGCATGATTTCTTTCCTTTTCAAGTATCGTCAAATTCTCTTTTCAAAGTTGGTCTTGAATTTATTTCCAGCTGGCTTTCATGTAGTGCATTCTAAATCAACATAACCTACAGCATTTAAAAAAAACTTCTCATCTCTGTGGAAGAAAGAGTTAAATATACATTTCGGGGAGGTGATGGCCTAGTGGTACTATTGCTGGACTGTTAATCCAGAAACCCAAGTAAAGTTCCAGGGACTCCGGTTTATATCGCCACCACAGCTGATGGTAGAATTTGAATTCAATAAATATCTGGAATTAAAGAGTCTAATGAATTCATTGTTGATTGTCAGGAAAAACCCGATGTCCTTGAGGGAAGGAAACTGGCATCCATACCTGGTCTGGCCTACAAGTGACTCTAGACCCTCAGCAATGTGGTTGACTCTTAATTGCTCTCTTAATTTGCCTAGCCAGCAAAGCCCTTGTCCTGTGAATGATTTTTAAAAAATACCTTTACTCTAAGGATATCAACTGAGCACATGCATGCGGAGCTATGATACAATAGAGCTGGAACCTGAGTATGATTCCAAAACATTTCTTCATGTCTTGTACCTGCTTATGTCTAATAAAGCCCCTCACCTGAGTGTACATCTGATCTTTCTACATGGGATAATGATGACCCAAACCCCTATGAACCAGACACAGGCAGCAAGGAGAGTCTGAAATGAAATGTGATACTGGAGCAGAGGTATCGATTCGAGTAGATATTTTATTATTTTTGCGTGGCTTTGAATATTGTTCAAGTCGCAGAAATTGTAGACATTGAAGTTAATTCAATGTGACAGGATTCACTTTCCAATCAAATGAGTGAAAACATGCACCCAGTTCGAAGGAAGAGTCACTGGACCCAAAACGTTAATTTTGATTCTTTTCTTCACAGATGCTGCCAGACTTGCTGAGCTTTACCAGCAACTTCTGTTTTTGTTCGAGACTTTAATAAATATCACCAAACATAAGCAGACAGCGTCTTCTGGAACCCGACAGACTCCAGCTCCATTTTTATGAAGTTCCTATGAAAAAAGTGTCTTATCCACATACTATCTTAAATTGAAGCTATCATTCCCCTTTTACTCAACATGTCTCCCTAAATCTTTGTTCCCATTGGCAATGTACACTACTGACATATTTTCCACGCCTACTTTGCCCAAAGTTCTAATGCTTTCCAGGGAATGTCTGCAGGGTAGTTTCACTGACTTTTCTAAATATGTGTGAAGTTCCTGTGGAGATTGTGGAGAACCAGTGCATGTCAAATTACTTCTCTGAGGTTCTTTAGCTCTGCCTCTGTCATCAGTAGCTATCAAGTTACCATTTCCACTTGAGGGTCCAGCAACTGAACTATTTTGTTTGATTTTCAGGCTTATTGTTCTTTTCTGTCACTAGCCTAATCTTTCAGTCTTAGTTTTGTGCCACCTCTGTGCTTTACTTCAGGCTCTTCTTGTCATTTGGTACCCCTTCCATAACACTGGTCACAATTGTCAGGATGTAGTGAAATAAAACCAACATTCAGTGAAGATAGAACAATACCAGAATTCACACAACACCAGGCTACAGTGCTACAGGTTTATTTGAAATCATAAGTGTTCAGTGTGCTGCTCCTTTATCACTTCACCTGGCGAAGACACAGTGCTCTGAAAACTTGTGATTTCAAATAAATCTGTAGGACCAAAACTTGGTGTTGTGTAATTTCTGACTTTGTCCACCCCAGCCCAACACGGTCACCTCCACGTCATAAGAACTGTACAATGCAGGAACAGACCCACCATGTCTATGCTGGCCATGGTGCCATTCCAAACTAGTCCGATCTGCCTGCATACAGTCCATATCCCACTATACTCTGTCTGTTGATGTATCTGCCTAAATGTCTCTTAATCATTGCTATCGTATCTACTTCTACTACCTCCCCTGGCAGCACATTCCAGATACCTACCACCCTCTGTATAAAAAAAACTCCTCATACATCTTCTTTAAAGTTTTCCCTCCAACCTTAAAATTATGCCCCCTAGTATTTGATATTTCTATCCTCGACAAAACACCCCAACTACGCATCCTATCCATTCAGGCCTGGATATCAAATCCAACAATTTTAGCTCCTCAACAGGTCGAACTGGAGATCAAACTAAGCTTCTAGAGATAAAGAAGCCGAAAGTCAAACATCAAAAGGAATTCGAGCAGATCTCCAGCAGTGCCATTACCTTCCACGGACTGTTGACCTAAGTGCTTAGCCATTAGTGGTCTCACAATCTATCAAACCTCAGAGACTGAGATAGAAGAGTTTCAGGAGGGTTTCCTTACTCAGTATGTGGACAGGTCGACGAGGGGGGAGGCCATTTTGGATTTGGTGCTCGGCAATGAGCCAGGACAGGTGTCAGATGTTGTGGTGGGAGAACACTTTGGCGACAGTGACCACAACAGCCTCACATTTACCATAGCCATGGAAAGGGAAAGGAACAGTTACAAGGGGAAGATATTTAACTGGGGTAAAGGAAACTATGACGCTATCAGACAGGAGTTGGGAAGCACAGATTGGGAGCAATTGTTCCACAGAAAGGGCACAGCAGACATTAAGCAGCAGTTGTTGCGAGTGATGTATAAATTTGTTCCTCTGAGACAAGTAAGAAGGTATAAGATTAAGGAGCCTTGGATGACAGGTACAGAGGTGCTTCTTGTCAAAAAGAAAAAGGCAGCGTACGTAAGGTGGAGGAAGCAAGGGTCTAGCACAGCTTTAGAGGATTACAGGCTTGCTCGGAAGGAGCTCAAAAGTGGACTGAGGAGGGCCAGGAGGGGCACGAGAAAGGCTTGGCAGGAAGGATTAGGGAGAACCCGAAGGCATTTTACTCATATGTGAGGAATAAGAGAATGATCAGGGAGAAGGTAGGGCTGATCAGGGATAGCGTAGGGAACTTGTGCGTGGAGTCTGAGCAGATAGGGGAAGCCCTAAATGAGCTTTTTGCTTCGGTTTTCACTAAGGAAAGGGACCTTGTTGTGAATGAGAACTTTGAGGAGCAGGAAAACAGGCTTGAACAGATTGAGATTGAGGAAGTTGATGTGCTGGAAATTTTAGCAAACATTAAGATTGATAAGTCCCCTGGGCTTTATCCTAGGTTGCTCCGGGAAGCAAGAAAGGAGGTTGCTAAGCCGCTGGCGAAGATCTTTGCTTCCTCACTCTCCACAGGAGTCGTACCGGAAGATTGGAGGGAGGCAAATGCTCCTCTTTTCAAGAAAGGGAATAGGGAAATCCCTGGAAATTACAGACCAGTCAGTCTTACGTCTGTGGTCAGCAAGGTTTTGGAAAGAATTCTGAGGGATAGGATTTATGACTATTTGGAAAAGCATAGCGTGATTAAAGGGAGTCAGCATGGTTTTGTGAGGGGCAGGTCATGCCTTACAAATCTTACTGAGTTCTTTGAGGAAGTCACGAGACAGGTTGACGAGGGTCGAGCAGTGGATGTGGTG
This sequence comes from Stegostoma tigrinum, assembly GCF_030684315.1. Taxonomy (NCBI): domain Eukaryota; kingdom Metazoa; phylum Chordata; class Chondrichthyes; order Orectolobiformes; family Stegostomatidae; genus Stegostoma; species Stegostoma tigrinum. Next base: position 12,871,212 of record NC_081380.1, read on the forward strand.
TACATGGACTTCAGCAAGCCATTTGATAAGGTTCCCCACGGCAGGCTCATTCATAAAGTCAGGAGGTATGGGATACAGGGTGATTTGGCTGTCTGGATTCAGAACTGGTTGGCTGACAGGAGGCAGAGAGTGGTTGTAGATGGTAAGTATTCTGCCTGGAGGTCAGTGCTGAGTGGTGTCCCACAGGGCTCTGTTCTTGGGCCTCTGCTCTTTGTAGTTTTTATAAATGACATGGATGAGAAGGTTGAGGGGTGGGTTAGTATGTTTACTGATGACACAAAGGTTGGTGGTGCTGTTGATAGTATTGAGGGCTATTGCAGGCTTCAGCGAGACATTGACAGAATGCAGAGTTGGGCTGAGAAATGGCAGTTGGAGTTCAACCTGGATAAATGCGAAGTGATTGGAAGGTCGAACTTAAATGCTGAATATAGGATTAAAGGCAGGATTCTTGGCAGTGTGGAGGAACAGCGGGATCTTGGTATTCAAGTGCATAGCTCCCTTAAAGTTGCCACCCAGGTGGATAAGGTTGTTAAGAAAGCATATGGTGTTTTGGCTTTCATTAACATGGGGATCAAGCTTAAGAGCCGTGAGGTTATGCTGCAGCTCTACAAAACCCTGGTGAGACCACCCTTGGAATATTGTGTCCAGTTCTGGTCACCCTATTATAGGAAAGATGTGGAGGCTTTGGAGACGGTGCAAAGGAGGTTTACCAGGATGCTGCCTGGACTGGAGGGCTTGTCTTATGAGGAGAGGTTGACTTTTTTCTCTGGAGAGAAGGAGGAAGAGAGGTGACCTGATCGAGGTGTACAAGGTAATGAGAGGCATGGGTGGAGGCAATAGCCAGAGACTTTTCCCCAGGGCAGGATTGACTGCCACGAGGGGTCATAGTTTTACAGTGTTAGGAGGAAGGTATAGAGGAGATGTCAAAGGGAGGTTCTTCACCCAGAGAGTTGTGAGCGCATGGAATAGTTTACCAGTGGTAGTCGTGGAAGCGGAGTCATTAGTGACATTTAAGCGACTGCTGGACATGCACATGGACAGCAGTGAATTGAGGGGAATGTAGGTTAGGTTATTTTATGTTTGGATTAGGATTATTCCACGGCACAACATTGTGGGCCGAAGGGTCTGTACTGTGCTGTACTTTTCTACGTTCTATGTCGAACAGTTTACAGAAGATTTCCACAAATCATTTGCTGAAACAACTCTGATACAATGAGTACAACAAGACGATTCCGTAATGGGAGAAATAGTGTCTCTTTTCCTGAAACATTCAAGGTTTGAAACTCACTAGGAATTATTAGCTAATGGAAACATTCTGCTGCAATCAATGAGCGATGATCTTGAAGAGTCTCTTGCAAGGGAGAACACAAACCTTGTTTAACTGTGCAGAAGCCTATCAGGGAGAAGCAAGTCCAAGTTTATGATGGAGATCATCTGAGGAGTGATGCTATTCTTTTGAAAAGAGGTTCAGGAATGAATGGGAACATAAACGCAGAACTTAAGACCTTAACATTTTGCCAATCTGAACATTGGAAAATGAGTAAGGCTAGTTGTTAGGTTAAATAGTCTATCCATTCTGCTATGCTGCAATTCACCATCGAGCCTGCAGGCCATAATGCTACACATTAATTTCTTCTGGATCCTCCCATCCTGGTTGTGTTGGAGTTCAGGAAATGTCTTTGTTTGCATGGGAGTAGCCTCGTACTGAAGCTGGAGTACAACTGATGCTGCTGCTTACAGAGGGCTTATTCCTAGCTCAGAGTGCCTCATGATGGGAAAGGGAAAATTGTAGCTCATCATCTTCCTTTTCAAGAGGTTTTGACCACTTGGATGCTGTGCAGTTGTCTGCTCCCACAACTTCTTTTCTGATCAGTCTTCACTGCTGTACAGCCCAAGAATAAGCTGTCTCGTGAGGCTGCCATCTCATTCCATTTTTCAATCTCCTCCAACCAGCACCTTCCTCTTCTCTGTGATCGACAAGAAAGTAATGTCAGCTTTCACCTTTCCCATTGGTTCTACTTCTCAATATTTCTCATCTCCTGGGTACAGTTTGCATTGTAATGATAACAGTTAATTAATGTGGGATGAACCACTCAGGCCAATTCAATATAATAACTAGATGATCTGATGACAATTAGAAGGACAAGAGCTCGAGATACATGGGACAGCATCACCTGCAAATTCCCCTCTAAGCCATTCACCATCCTGATTTGGAAATATATCACCATTCCTTCAAGTGTCATTCGGTCAAAATCCTGGAATTCATTCCCCAATAGCATTGTGTGGCTATTTACAGAAAATGAATTGCAAGAGCTCAATAAGGTCACCTATCGCCACCTTCTCAGGGTTGATTAGAAATATACACTAAGTGCTGACCCAGCCAGTGACACCGACATCCCATGAATGAACCTAAAAAGGCACTCTGACTGGAAGCTTCTGAAGTTGGGTTTATTTTGAGGTTAAGATCCAAAACCTTGTAAAATTACAGTGCATCTCTCAGTAATTGGCTTGCCTGAGTAATGATGTTGGTTGTGACTGTTATTGGCTTGTACTCAATCACTTTTCTGGCTATCCTCAATAATCAGTGCTCTATTTCAGCAAGGCAGTTGGTGAATTATATTATTTAAACTGGTCATACCTTTAGTTATGGATATTCTAATTCATCTGTTCAGACATGTTGTGAGGTACTTCTGAACCAGTGGAACTTGAATCTGGGCCTCCCTGGCTCAGAGTAAGAGACAGTACCATTACATCACAAGAGACCCATACTTACAGGTTGAAACATTGCAAGCATAGACCTGCTAATTTGACCTCACAACTATTTCAATAAGCCTCTACGTGCTTAAGTGAAACTCCACTTCATCTCCTTGATATATGATTAACAACTAAGTCTTTGATTTCAATGGAAGTAAAATCCAGGAGAGCTATAAAGCAGGCTACCACTATTTAGTACTATTGTACAAAGCCAATAATAATCCCTTGTTTTGTTCCAATTGTATCTTGACCATTTAAAGATGCAGTAAATGGAATATTTTGAAATTACTTTAAGTCCCCTTACAAGATAATTCACTGAAATCACACATCCTGCCATGCAGCCTTCATCACTGAGAGCATATGTCAGAAATTCAGGTGAGTTTCTGCATCAGCAGTTCAGGTGCACACAGTAAATAGTGCCTTCTCAAAATATCCTGGTGATGGTAATGGCAAGCATGACTTTCTCAGTGCCTGTTTGTCTGAATATGTATGTTATACACAGTGTTCTGTGTCTCTGTTTTCTCCATCTGTTCCTGTCCCATTTGCTGGTTGCTGTATTTTAAGTCATTTTCTTTGTTCAAGAGTTAGAGGCTCTTTCTTTGAACATGGGTGCAATACAGTTTATACAAAATGAGTCTTGTAAGCTCTGTTACTACTGAGCCAAAAGGTTATGAAGCCTAATTCCACTCCGGGCTAGCACATTGCTACAGTACTTAGGGAATACTACCCTGACAGAGACTCTCCTTCAGTCCTTCTAATCAGGGACTGAATGTAAAATATCACATGACACCAATTCAAAAAGAAAGCAGAGAACTTTGATTTATTTATTTATTGTCATGACTATTTCGTTACAAAATATGGTGAAAAGTTCTAGTGTTGCCAGTCTTAACACACAGAAAGAAAAACCAAAATGTTGAATATAAAGGCAGAAAAATGAAGAAAAAGTGTCCTACTTTACAGTCCTCTGATGAAGGGTCTAGGCCCGAAACGTCAGCTTTTGTGCTCCTGAGATGCTGCTTGGCCTGCTGTGTTCATCCAGCCTCACATTTTATTATCTTGGATTCTCCAGCATCTGCAGTTCCCATTATCTCTGGTACTACTTTACAGTCCTTCTTGTTAAGAGCTCTGTCACAGGGCAAGGGACTGGTAGCCAGGCACGAGGCCCCTTTGCTGGAATGAATGTGATCGCTCCTTGGCAGTCATCTTGTCTCCTTGGATGCCCTCACCATTATGAGCTCTCAATGGACCTGGGCAATGCAGATGCCACCATTGTGTCCGGGTACCGCATCGGCCCAAACTCGCCTCCATCGCTGTAACCATGAGTTGTTGCTAGGGCCACCTAAATGATGCAGAAGCCTCTGGAAACCAAAACTCCCCACTGATGCCATCACCATGGAGTCTGCACTATGGGACTAATCATCTTCACTGATGCTGTCACCACCAACGAGCTCTTCACCAAGAGGTAAGTAAAATAAAACAGAAGAGAGAAAAGAAATGAAAGAAGGAAAGAGAAAAGAAATGAAAAGAAAAACAGATGGTGCAACATGCCCTGGGGTCAGGAACTCTACTTCGCCGCCATTTTATTGGCAGTTCTATAGAAAGGTCAATGGTCAGGTAGTGACCTAATTATCAGTAAATCACTGGGCTAAATGTTTTCTGTGTTTACATTGAGGTCTTTAACTCAATAGATGAATTGAACTGGTGACATTGCGTGACTGGCTGAAGTTCTGACTTAGAACAGGGGCAGTGCACCCGATGTGTTATGTATCATACGTCAGCAAAACAACATGTGGTTGAACACAGGGGCTATGCCATGTGAAAATCGTACAGATCATTAGGAAGAAAGAAAAGTTGTGAGGAAAGCACTTACATCAGCAACCATGAGCAGGATGGCCTGGGGTCACAGCTTTTAAAATCAAAAGATAAGCTTCCTTTCAGAGGAAATAAACAGATGTCCTAATAGGTGAAAGCACAAAATTAACCATGATGGACAAAATATTTGTGATGTTTCCCAGGAATCAAACTGATTAATCACTGAAGACTGGATAATGTCAAAGTTTGATCACACAGGCAGCTTCATGGTAAACAATGCTAAAAGAATGCACCTTAAACCAACAGCTAGCTCGCTCAGAAACATGAATCATCTGATCAAAGACCAGAGGTTTAGACAGAGCAGGCTAATCACTTGTTTCAGTCTGATCCTTGGGCAAGTCCATGTAAACTGCGTTACTTGCGATCGTAAGCACCGTACCAGTAAGGTTGTGATGTATAACTGTCGTCGCAGTATTTTGTCAGAAATCTTGCTTCAATAAAGGACGATTGGTCACGTTATTGTTGGCACTGCTCTGCATTATTGATAACTGGAGTAAACCCGACAGGCCAGGGAAGTCAGGAAGAAAAATCTATGATGGTTGGCAATTGAATGTCCTCTGAAAACCAGCCCTTGCCTACTAACTCCCTGACCTCCCTCTCCCAATGACACACATCCTACCAGAAGAGTATAGAACATAATTACCTCATGCCAGTGGATCCCCGAGGAAGAATCACAGGATCTCTACAGTGTGAAAAGAAGCCATTTGTCCCATCAAATCCACTGAAGACATTCCCACCTAAATCCAGCCCCCTACCACATCGCTGTAACCCTGCATTCCCGATGGCTAATCCACCTAGGCCTGCACAATCCTGGATACTATGGGCAATTTAACATGGCCAATCTACCAAACCTGCACATCTTTGGACTGAGGGAGGAAACTGGAGCTCCCAGAGGAAATTTACGCAGACACAAGAATGTGCAAAATGTATGCAGGCATTTGTCCGACGTGGAATGGCACCCAGATCCCTGGTGCTTGAGGCGGCATTGCTGAACACTAGATCACTGTCCCACCCCAAGGAGCAGACCTCACGGTGGACTTTAGGACCTGGAAGGCACCAGCTTCCGATTGGCCACCAAATTCTGATGCCAGTGTCAAGGCTGTGAAAGCGAAGGATCCAGCCTATGCTCTGCCTGGAAACTCTGAATGAGCTGATAGGCAAAAAATAGTTTGAGGTTTCTCAGTGGCAGGAGTTGGCATATTATTCATTACTGAACAAACTTATTGCTAAATCATTAAGAAAAGGGAAGATTTCACCCAATCAACCTAAGAGAGCTGCAAATGTGTACTGAATTCACATCTCACTTTTGAGTTGCATGCATATATTGTAGTTACGTTTCTGAAGATTGCAGAGGGAATCCAATTAATTCCGAGAAGCTGCTTTAGGAATAAATCATAGTCATCACTGGTCAAGTGTGACCAGTAGAAGTGTTCACAGGTTTCTTAGACTAATGGCAAAACCCAAAAAGGAGATTTCTTGATGGATTCTCCACGGAGATGATCTATATTGGTATAAAGCAATTGTTTAATGCAGTCAACTGGAAGGAAGCCACAGTGCTGATTAGCAATGTTAGATCACACAGAATGCAGGGAGAACTAGCTATTTGGATACAGAACTCAGTGAAAAGTAGGAGACAGACGGTGGTGGTGGAGGATTGCTTTCCAGCCTGGAGGCCTGTAACCAGCAGTGTGTCAAAAGGATCGATGCTGGGTCCTCTGCTTTTTGTCATTCACATAAATGATTTGGATGTGAACAGAGGAGGTATGGTTAGTAAGTTTGCAGGTGCCACTAAAATTGAAGGTGTAGTATA